>NW_027185809.1:45596297-45628434 GCF_028583685.1 Petaurus breviceps papuanus
TTCCTTCCTTCCTTCCTTCCTTCCTTCCTTCCTTCCTTCCTTCCTTCATGAATCAGTCTAAGGAAATTTATTAGTAAGTCATGATGGCCAATGAGGCCCTTCCCAGCAGTTAGTCATCTGAAATGTAACAGGAATTGAACCTCCTTTCAAATGGGTAATAAAAATAACATCATTAATAAAACATTGTGAATATTCCTTTCTGAAAAAAAGGTGCCTTTGTTGAACTTAGTGGGCAGGACCATTCCCTTGAACTAGTTTCCTGAGAGCACTCTCTGGGCTTCCAATATGTCACAATCTTCTTCAGACCACCTTTCCATGAAATTACCAGACCATCCCCTTCTGCCCAGAGTCACATTTTGTGACCTCCTTTCTTAGGTCACCTGAGTGAACTACCGGGTTTCCATCAGGGGGAGTGCAGTTCTTTAAAGGGTGAATGGATAAACTTAAAATTATAGACAACTAAATCATATGAGAAAGACAAAAGGGACCTTAGAGATTGTTTAGTTCAACTCTCTCAGTTTACAGATGAGAAAACTGAGGCTCAAGGTCACACAGCTAGTTAGTGGTAGAGCTAGGACTTGAACTCAGATCCTAGGTCTTGTTCTGTTCCACTGCACTGATGCTCAATCTCACAAAGTAACTACATAATACTTTTTTGAGTGTCATCTTCTTTTTAAAAAAAGTCTTTAAAATATATGGAATCAACATGTAAAATTATATGACCATACAATTGGAATTCCTTCATTTCCAGACAATAGCAACTAAGCTTTGCTGTAAATATACAACTGGTGGGATGCCAGGGATCCACTGATTTTTAAAATCCTTTTTGAGCTCTTCCATGACCTGAGACCAATTAATATTTTTCTTTGAAGTTTCAGAAGCAGTATTTTGACTATGTTGTCTTCTTCTGTGTTTTGATCTTTCTCTTCACTGTAGTAACTTTCTATGATCAGATTTTTTCTGTTGTTTGCTCATTTTCTAGCCTATTTCTTGACTTATAGCTCTATATTAAAGTGGGTCTCTGCTTCCCACATGGAGGGGGCACTTCCCCAAGCTTCAGGTTTTTTGTGTCACTCTTTATAGAGGTAATTCTGGGGACCTGTAAGTTTTTGGCCTCTCTAAGGTGGTATGATATAGCAAGAGGTGAGTGACCACAAGCACTTTTTTCAACCCTGGAAGTGTGACCATGGTCCCTGCCCCTCTGTGGCTGCAAGCTTTGCTGTGCTAGTACTCCTCTTCAAACTGGGACTAAGATACAGGACTGTGACCCAGGTCCAATATAGGTAATGCAACATAGTTCTACCCCTGTTGCCAGCAAAGTGCCCCCTGTAAATCTCTTTCTGACCCACTGTCTGATCCCCTTACCATCTGTGGGCTAAATCTGAAAACCACCACAGCTGCCATTGATTCAGTTGCCCCAAGACCTGCTCCTGGTTTGCTGGGGCACCTTGGACTATTCTCCTCTATCATCTTGGTGCAGCAGACCTTTCTTGCTGACCTTCTAAGTTGTCTTCAGCTGAAAAAATTGTTTCACTCTTTTTGTGGTGACTGTCATGCTAGGATTTGTTTAGAGTCATTATTTAAAGTTATTTGAAGGGGTTTCGGGGAGAGCTCAGGAAAGTCTGTGCTTTTACCCCATCATCTTGGTTCCCTTCTTCAACTTATAGTCTTAAGAGACTCACCTAGAGTACTGAGATGTTAAGTGGCTTGTCCAGGGTTATAGAGCTTACACATGTCAGAGATCAGAAATAAATACATTTTTTTCCAGGCTGTAAGGCCAACTATTTAGTCAATACAATATGCTACCTCTACTGAACTAAGGATTTCCTCTAAAGTCCATCTGCTTGCTGGGTTTTGTCAAATTCCTTCTCTCTTTACATAAAACAAAATTGTCTTCTTGTTCAACTGTCCAACTGTCCATTGCCAAAAAGATTCTGGGTTATTGGGATCACTAATTTATAACATTATGGAGGGTGTTGTTAAGAAGTACACAGTTGGAGCAGCTAGGTGGCACAGTGAATAGAGCCCTGGTCCTGGAGTCAGGAGAACCTGAGTTTAAATGTGACCTCAGACACTTAACACTTACTAGCTGTGTGACCTCAGGCAACTCACTTAACCCCAATTGCCCTGCCTTTTCCCCTCCAAAAAGACAACAACAAAAAAGTACACAGTTTTTTTAAACATATTTTAGTATTTGCATATTTCTTTGTACTCACTGTTAGATTCTTGTCTAGTTCATGATGAATATACAAACTATAGAGTAACTTAATAATGTTAATCTTGATATCCCCTTCCCAAATTAAATCATAAGACAATAGTAATTTCATCTAAATGAATGGCTGTCTCACAGGTTATCTTTGGAGAAGTAAATATATGTGTGTGTATGTATATATTCTTGGTGTTCTGGTTTTATTTTTTATCCAAAGACAACCAGAATCATAATTTCAGGGAAAAGCCATTTCTTATTTCAGTGCTCATGAGAAGTTTTTGCAGAAAGAATATCAAGATAAAAATTGAAAAGTTTCATGCCAACATTTCTGCAGAGGAAGAGAAAGAAATGAATTTCTATGGAGATTTTTGACAAGAGCCTCCAAATTTAATCAGCATGTACTTTGATATATGCTGACTTTAAATGTAAATATTAATGTGGAGTAGATGGAGTAAAATATTTGGGAAAACATGACTCTTTATAAAAATTTTATGAAAATAACTAAGGCTGTCCTTGTTGAGAGTATAAGAAAAAAAACAAGCAGGCTTTTATAAACAATGTTCTACAGTAAAACACAAGATCCCATTTACTATTTTTTTTTTTACTAAAAAGCACTTGATTTGGTAGAGTAAAATACTTTCTTGAAGTTTCTCCTTCAATATATTTGTCATGCATATATCAGAATCATATAATATTCCTATAGGCAACAGATAATTGTGTTTGATGACCATCTGATTATAAATACCTAATAAGATTTTATACACACACCTTTATATTTTATATATGTATGTTTATAGTATATTCTATATTTATATAAATAAGTATAAACTAAATATATGTATATATGTGTATATATGTACAAATATATGTGTATATATAGACAGATATAGATATAGATAAAATCAAAGCTGTTTACTATTTTTATAGAGGCTATCTAGCATGAAGTACAAAACCAAAGAAGCATTCTTCATTTATGGTAACATCTTCCAGGTATTCCTGTTGGCAAATTAAATACTGTCAGGTTCTAGAGCAGAGGTGTCAAACACTCTACCATGGACAATACTCCAGGATAACAGCCAACTCAGATTAAGATGTAATCTGCAAATAATTGACAAAATGAATAAAAAGACAATAAAACACATGATTATAATTTGTAATTTTCTAACTTATCATGTTCCTTGTATAATTTAGTGTGCTTTGTTACTTTGTGAGTTTGACACCACTGCTGTAGGACAGGGTTCTCATACTTTTTACATTTGCAACCCCTTCAAGCACTTCTTAAACTGTGGGTCATGACCCCATATGAATTCAAATGGGGTCTCAAGGGAACTGTGGCCCTATTCCCAAGGAATGTGTGATTAACAAATCAAAGGGTATGAAGATTGGGTGCATCCTGCCCTCCCAATAATAGTCAAACATAATACCTGATTCCAATACAACACCTAACCTTATCCCCAAATATCCCCCACCTTTTGTCCTCATATCCTATTGCTCAAGCCCCCTTCTTCCCCTTCTCCCTTTCTAAGGTGTGTTTCATCTCCTCAAGGTAGTTATAACCTAACTGCTATCAGTGCAACCACAGTAGCAGATACACAAGTAACATGAGAAAAATGACAAAATACCCCTTCCTCCCAAATTTCCTGGATTTTGGCAGCTAAGTCTTGAAAAACTTGTTTTGTGCACTCAGATAATAACCAATAAATAACGGTCCTGCTTCTTACCTTTAAATTTTGGTCAGGATATAATTTCACAAATGAACAACTAACATGAAGGAATCATGACAGATCATAACTCTAATTATCTTACTCCTCAAGTTCAACCCTGTTCCAAATGTCCTAATTTCTACCTAGCACACTAATACTGTACTAATCACCCAAATTCACATAAACATTGTCTTTGACTTCATACTCCTTTACTCCAAATATACAAAATATTACCAAAACTTCTTGTTTCTACCTCAATATCTTAAACAGTTTTCAAAACTAATTTAGATCCTTATAACCTCTTGCTTGAATTATTTTAACAGTGTCCTATCTGCCTGAAATCTTCCTTCTAACCAATCGATTCTTTGCATAACTGCCAAAATTATTTTGCTAAAACTCAAGTCTGAGCATGTTACTTGCCAAGTCAATAAACCCAGTAGCTCCCAACTGACTATAAGATCAAATGTAATTTTATCTTTACCTCATTTCTTTAAAAAATTGCATAGGTTTTATAATTTTACATAATTATTAGCATATTAGTACATACATATAAGTAATATTATACCTATTGGGAATATTCCCATAAAAAGGTACTGTATCAAAAAAAAGTTTCATTACCAGTCTAGAACATGGCAGATGTTCTTAAGTGAGATACATAATCACTCAAAATAATTTAGTCTAAGTGTTATGGGTCATACAAAGAACAATAGAAAGACACACAGTGAACATAAATGCTGTAAAGCATATTGCCAATGAATATTGTTAGGGAGAATGAGTATAGAGAACACCAAAGCAGTGACAGACAACTGGAGAAATCAACTGGTCAAGTACCAGAAGTGATAGATGGAAAGCTCATTGGTATTCAAAAAAGGTAAAGGCATCTACAAAAAGGTCCCAACTTATATAGTAGATGCTTAACAAATGTTTATTCCCTTTCCTTTTCCCCATTTTCTCTCACAAATTCATCACAATGAGGATACCCACCCTGTTTGGAATGTTTCTTAATTTTTCTTGATTTTCTGTATGTACCAGCAGAACACAGAGTTTCTCCATTGGTTATTTCTTACTCTTACTCCATGGCAAGGTCAATTTAAAAAATATTTCTGATCATACATTTGTATGATAAAATCTTTTATACCACTTCCCAAATAATTCCTCAATTATAATGTGTTGCAGCCTGTCCATGCTCCAAAACTTAGTGTGATTGTTTTGACAAGTTTATAAAAAAATTTGTAAATTGAATATGCAATAAGCATCTCTGTTATATGCAGCCCCAAATGAGACATTTCAAAGTGATTTGTTTGTGTTTAGTCATTCTTGCTACATAAGGATTGTGTGTGCTATTAGTGGGGGAAGGGGAGAATCAATAGACTTTAATAACTCACAGCACTATGAACTCTTAATTATGTATTTATTGTTCACTGTTTGAAATAAATGTGTCATGGCTTATGGATAAGTGGTAGGTCTCTGAAGGCATCCATAACCAGCCCTCTCTACTAATAGTTAGAAATTAATGAGGATTTATTTTCTTACATGCTCTTATGATACAAAATTGATGAGAAGCCAGCTAAGTGCAGCCTTGCTAGAAGAAACAATCAGTATCCAGCATATGTAAGATATGAAGAAATTTTTTTGTTATTGTTGTTTTTCCCCTCCATCCTGAGGCTTCAATGAAAACACAAACAATAAGCGAATGTAAACAGCCTGCTGATCTCTGATACTCAAGGGGGTTACACTGATAGGAAATCTATATTTTGTGAACCTGGAGTATTGGCCCTACAGGCATTTGTTAGTATAAAAAGTATATTCCCTTCATACAACATGTTTCAAACATATAGAATCTGAGATTTATTAGGTAGAACACTCATATAACATTTGTTGTTGTTCCAGTTATATCTGAATCTTCATGATCCCATTTTGGATTTTCTTGGCAAAAATACTAGTCATTTGTCATTTCCTTCTCCAGATAACTTTACAGATGAAGAAAGTGAGGTAAATAAAGTTAAGTGACTTTCCCAGGGTCACACAGCTAATAAGCATCTGAGATCACATTTGAACTCAAGACCAATGCTCTATCCACTTACACACCTAGCTACCCTACATCACCCCCCATCTATAACTTAGTATGTGAGTCTTAGGAAAGTATGTAACTTAACTCCTGCTCCCACAGGTAGTTATTGGCATGAAGAGAACTTGAACTCAATACTACCTGACTCTAAGGCCAGCATCCTGCACTATATATTTATTCTAACTTTATTTTTTCCCCAGGACTTGGGATTTCACAGGGGATTCCCTGTGAAGAAATTATTTCTATGAATGTTGATTAGCAGCATTTTGTGACCCAGAGTTATAGAGAGGGTTGGTTGGGACACCTAAAGATTACATATCTTACTTAGGATCACCCAGTCAGAAAGAGGACTCAAATCTGGTCTTAATTTTGAAGCTGGTTGTCTTTCCACTTCAGCACACTGCCCTTCATTCCAAGTGTATGTATAAACACATACATGCATGATTGTCTATATCACAATAGAAGATACTCCCAAGAAATACATATGAAAATTTTTTCATAAGCAAAAGTAAATTTTATTTTCCATAGTAAAAAAAATCATTATATATTTATTCTGCCTTTATACTTACTCATTCTTTTTTTTAAATACATGTACTCTTTTTATATGTGGAAAATTAATTTAAGCCAGAGTTCCTTGCTGTGAGACTTTATGTGCCAGTCCGTGTTTAGAAAAGCCTATGGAATATGCCTACATTCAAGTTAATGTTTCTCCAACAAAAAATCCTCATCCCAGGAGGAAAAAAAAATAATTCCAGTAAAAATCTGAATTCAAATTCTTTTCCCCAAACCTATCAAACTCAGTGCTAATGGTATCATACCAAAAAATAAAAACACACCTAATAAAATCATGAACCAATCCCCTCATCCCCAGGAGATTTCCTTTATTTAGTGTTTATTACCTCAAATAGATGATATTGAGTTTAGCACTTGGAGTACACTGGGATAATTAGAAATTCTCCAAAAGGACTGATTTTTTAAAATAAAAGAGATAATTCAAAAGCAGATTGAACTCTTGTATAAAGAAAGAAGCAGTTTAAGATGCAAGAGGTAGATAATTTGGAATTAATTCTCACTTACCTTTTATATTTTCAAACTTCCAACTAATTCCTTTCTGTAGCTAACTATTAGTCAAACCAGGCCTGATTAGACTACAGGAGGCTATGGATTGGGGTCTTTTGCTAATGAGTAGAGAAAGTGGAAACAAATGGGTGACACCTGTAGGATATTATGCCCTTATTATGTGTGGAAAATTGCATGGGATTCTGAGTGTTTGAGTGTACTTTTAAAGACGCACCACACACATCATGTCATTGACTTTCCAATAAACCATTAACTACTTTTTGAAAATCTAAAAGAACTATTTAATTGCAAGACCAACATAATTCTGTTTAAAGTTTTGGTGTAGTGCACGGAGATTTCCACACTAAAAAGGTGAGAGTCAATAGAGTGGGAGTAAAGGCTCTAATATAATACAGACTTCAAGTTAAAGACTAGCGTCTTCTGAGTCTTTGGTAAAGAAATTATTTTTGTCCAGGGCAATTCCTTCTTGGTTTATTCAAAGTAATAAAAAGAACAACACCTCTGTCTCACAGCAAAGTTATCTCAGGGAGGAGATGAATGGAGCACGGTAATTTAAATATTTTAATCAAATTTCAGAATTGAAATAAAGGAGGAGGAAAATAGTAAGAAATGGAATCATTTTCATTTTAATCTCAGTGAACCTGATTTCTCATGTCATTGCCAAAATTAATCTCTCCACTTGGGTTCTTGATCCCATCATTCCATCTCCTCCCATCCTCTTGCTTTGTCCATTATTCCTAAATAAATAGAGTTCTAGATGTGGAAACAGGGCAACCTTTGTTCAAATCCCTTCTTTACTTTGTAGCAGTGAGACCCTAACTCTTTTACTAGGGTAATCTACCTTGTGACATGTTAGTAGCTCTTACTGAGTGAGGGAAGAGAACACAATGCACAATTTATCTAAGAAATTATACCAACAACAGAAAAATCTATGAATCTTATCCTGCATCAACATTAACCTATTTCTATTCAGTAGGCTGCATCACATAATTATATATCAGTGTTTGACCAAAGGCAACTGAAAATTTAGGAATTGTGAAATTGTTTGTCATGGCAAAATTCTTTATGAGGCAGAGGGGAAGGAGGGGATTACATTGTAGCCACAACATAGTATACTACGTGTTCAGATCCATGTTTGAGGTCCTCCCAGTGGGAAAGCAAACGCCTTTACTTTTGGTATTAGATATTATTCAATAGTAGTTTCTTATCTAAAGCAATTATTAGAAATGTTTCCTGGGAGCGGCTAGATGGCGCAGTGAATAGAGCACCTGTCCTGAAGTCAGGAGGACCTGAATTCAAATCCGGTCTCAGACACTTAACAGACTTACTAGCAGTATGACTTTGGGCAAGTCACTTAAACCCAATTGCCCTACAAAAGAGCAAAAAAAAAAGAAAAAAAAGAAATTATCTTTCTGAATAGAAGGTGCCCTTTATTATTTGATATTATGGAGCAAAGACTATGGACTCTCTCAGTTCTATCCCTGACCTAGTTATTTCATGACTTACTTCAAGCATAGAACTTAAACACGTAGATTTCAAGACAAATTAGTCAATATCTATATACCACAATTTGAGACGGCATTCTAAGCACCACTTTAATTCAGCTATGAATTATTGTTGTAATATAATATCAAAGAAGGTGTTAAAAAAAAACAACTTAAGTTTACTTAGGTTTATTAGCCTGCCATGCTGAGCTATAGCACAACTTGGTTTTACTATTAAATACTTCCATGGGTTGAGGGATCAAGCCATTTTTCTGCATATATCTATTTTCAAACTTTTATAAAAAAATAAATGGGGAGGGTGGAGTGGGATGCCAAGACCACAAACTTTTATATTCCTCTTCCTCCCTCCCATAGTTCCCTCTACCTCCACCCTCTCTTCTAAGAATCTTGCATTGCATGGTGCTTCCTCCACTGGACTATATGAGCTGTTTAAAAAGACGACCTTTCTTTTGTCTTTCTCTGTATCCTCAAACCTTAATATAGATAGGTGCTTCAAAAATGCTTGTGGAAAACTTGAAACAAAAATAAATGGAAAAGGTGAAAGTTAGAAAAAAGTAAAATTAAAAATGCATTCTCAGATGTCACATTGTGATCTGCTCCACCAAAAACTGTAATTAGCCAATAGAAAACATTGTTTTTCTTGACTGTTTTTTTTTTTTTAAATTTACTGATAGTGGCTGAAAATCATAATTACATGTTCAGATCTTAAAATTGTAAAATGATAATATTAATAATGTCATTTTCTCAACCATTCTAGAAGATATGTAGTGCAAATATTATAGGATTTACAGGATCTTTGACCTCAATTTAAAGAACATGGAGGCTTGAAGAGGTTAAAAAGTTCATTTATGGACACAAAGTAAGTGACAGAGCCAAAGTTCAAGCCTAGGTATTTTGGTGTCAAATCTTGAGCTCTTTCCACCAGAACACATACCTTCTCATATTGTTGTTTATTGTCATATCACTGTTTAAAGGGAATAGGTTTAAAGAGGATAAGTCCGTCTAAGGCCAAGAAGGTGACTGAAGCAAGCACTATGGAGTACTTAAGAGCTTGGTCAGACATTGAAGAGGCCAAGATCATCCATTGCATCCCAGCCATCACCAGTCATCTTCACTTTTGTCCTACCACTGGACTTTCATGACTCTGGGAGAGAGATCAAAGCTGATGACTTAGTGCAATTCTGCTTACTTAAAGCCAACTCACACCCAAGTCAAGACATCACCCTTGTGATATCATTGGCATTCTTCAAAAATGAAGGCCAAACAACAACTTTAGGGGAAGCAGTCTCTCATAATGGATAAACTGATAACCTAGAAACCAGAAAGACCTGGATTTAAGTTTAAACCTCTGACATATCCTGATAGTGTGACTCTGCAAAATATTGAATCTCTCAGTAGTCTATGGAACTGTAATGAGAATGGGAATTTGAAGATCTTCCCTGCCCCTGAATAGACCTAGGGGGGAGTTTAAAGACCTCCCCTGCTTT
Organism: Petaurus breviceps papuanus; assembly: GCF_028583685.1. Taxonomy (NCBI): domain Eukaryota; kingdom Metazoa; phylum Chordata; class Mammalia; order Diprotodontia; family Petauridae; genus Petaurus; species Petaurus breviceps. Next base: position 45,606,350 of record NW_027185809.1, read on the forward strand.
GAAAGTAAACTCTGCCCCTTAAAAGGCTAAATATAGTCACATGGAGCCTGTGATGGGAGGAGTTTTGCTGAAGGGAAGCAGAGCCCACATGAAGCTGGTCAGAGCTAGCCAGACAGTGGGGGAGAGAGAGGACACTCAGGCAAGGAGATGGAGAGGTTTGTGAGAAAATATTGATCTTGTATTGGTTTGTGGGAAGGCTAAAGGATGCTGTGGCACTTAGTGTTATTATGGCTTCAGAATATCTTTGGTATTATGATGGAACTGGATTACTGGTTTCTGGATTCGGTTTTCTGAAACTTCATGCAATACTTATAACAGTCTTTATCGTGATCATGGGAGCTGTTGATATTGCTTTGGCGCTACCGGAACTCTACAAATTTATAAACAGTAGAGGTTAATTGGTAAAGGGAACTTCCTCAACAAACCATTTCTTCTAAAAGCAAACTGATAGGTTGAACACCTATTGTTATCCCTTTTTATGTGCTTTAGCACTGAATAACCTCCACAACCAGAGATATATCAGGGCAGCTCAGTGGTGCAGAAGATAGAGTTCTGGACTTGGAGTCATGAAAATTTTAGTTCCAATCTGCTCTTGAATATTTATTAGCTGTGTGATGCTAGACAATTCATGTAAACGCTCTCAGTCTCAATTTTCTTATCTATAAAACAGGATAATAATAGTACCTACCTCACAGTGATGTTGTGAGGATGAAATGAAATAAACTTCCAAAGCATTTTGCAAACCTATGTAAATATGAACTATTGTTATACTTCTAATGCTTACCACTTTTCATTCAGCCTTGATTTAACCACTCATACAAAAAAACAATTCTCTGCCTCCAAATACTGAAACTGTGTTTTCAGTCCACATATCCAATATCTCCAAGGATGGCTGCCTATAGCACATATACTCCACTGATATAAAAGATCAAAAGAACATCTTGATGCTTTGATAATCCTATGGATCAAAGAGAGAAGGGACAATTAAAAACTGTGGGCAGCTGCTACAATGAAGCATCTTTTTATGTAGCTGTCTGGACCCCCACCCTGATTTCTTAATCCTAGGAGCAAGACCCTACCAAGAAACAAACTTAGTATTTCACTATTGTTAGTGGTGGTGGTGGTAGGAGAGAGGGAAATTAATAGCCTAGGAGGTTTTTTGGTTGGTTGTATTGTTTATTTATTTTTATTTTTTTTTTAAACAATTGGGGTTAAGTAACTTGCTCAAGGTTACACAGCCAGTTTTTTCTGGGTGTGGTGCTAAGTATCTGAGCCTGGATTTGATCCCCAGGTCATCCAGACATTGGAGCTGGTGCTCTTACTCGCTGAGCCACCTGGCTGCCCCTTGTTTTGTTTATTTTGCATTAAGTTAATAGAAAACAAACAAAAAAATAGAGATGTCTCTCTCCCACCCTACCCCCTTTAAAAAATAACTTAATTATTTCTCTCAAAAGAAAATTTAAAAAATAGGAAACATTTTTCAAAGAACAAACTTTGGAATAAGTTTGGGCAAAATTATGAATTGATATTTTATTGGGTGTCCCAAAAGTCTTAGTGTATTTTAAGTAAGCTTAAACTAAGACTTAGGACAAATAGTATTAGAACTTTGGGGGCAAGCCCATCTATACAACATAGTATTAAGATTACACAAGAATTAATTAAGATCTAAATTTCTATGATTCTAAGTTACTGTTCAGCAATGGTGATGGAGAGCTACTAACAATGGAATAGTCCTTCCAAAAAGACTGAATGCCTTTCAGGGTGAACAAAATAGCTCTGCGGTGATAGATGACAACTGTCTACTGAGACTTTCATATCTAGCTACCCAATTGATTTTCATTACATTGGGCCAGAGTTTCCTTAAGCTGATATATAACGTGTTCCAGCAATGGCACCAACTAAGGTCATTTTCATCAAAAGCAATTGGGCTTCACTTTAAGGAATTAAATCAATACACTTTTCTCTAAACAATGGTCCAAATTCTTATAACAACTTGACCCTGTATATTGGAAATGTCCCACTGGAGCACTGATTGAAATGATGAGTGTATAAGGGTAAATTCCCCATCTCCTAAGGAATGCAGTTAGCCAAGGTTTTGGGGCAATGGTTGTCTCTGCTGAGGGGAACTCTTCCTGCCTATGAGATAAATTCCTCTCTCATCACTTATTTGTAGTAACTATTTACGTATCTACTTATGTAAAATGCTGTACTTAGATAAAAATATAGTTAGGTAGTTCAGTGAATACACGAATACTAGACCTGGAATCAGGACATCCTGGAATCATATACAGTATCAGAGATTTACTAGCTGTGTGACACTAGGCAAGTCACTTAACTATTTTTTCAGTTTCCTCTTCTATAAAATGGGAATAAAAAAGTACCTGCCTCTGAGCGTTGTTACAATTGATAAAATGCCTGGAAATCACTTTGCAAACAATAAAGAACTATAAAATTGCTAGCTGGGAATGAAACAAAACAAAACAAGCAAACAAAATATGACGTTCTGTGACCTCAAGGACCTTACACTCTAGTGGAAAAATATGAAAATAAAGTAAAAGCAAAGTAGTTAGGGGACACTCAAAATGGATGACAGAAAGGAAAGGTATCCTTTAGGTAAGAGGTAGCACATGAACTGAGCTTTGATTGAAGCTAGGAATTTAAAAAGGTAAAGATGAGAAGGGAGAGAATTCTAGATATGGAGGGTAATGTGTGCAAAAGCATGGAAATAGAAGTAATGTAATATACAGGAAATAGCAAGTAAATGTTATCTGGAATGTAGAATACACACACAAACACACATCCACATCCACAGGTACACCTTCACACACACAGAATTGTCTGAATTGAATTGAATTCATTCTATAGACTGTAGCCAAATCAAGAAGTTTTAAATATCAATGTATGTATATAAAATCCTAAAAGCAATAAGAAGCCACTGAAGTTTTTTGAGTGAGAAAATGTGAAAGGGTAATGGGGGCTGGGGGCTGGGGGTAGACATGGTCAGACTATGCTTTAAGAAAATTATTTGACATCTGGGTGGAGGATTGAATGAAGGGGGAAAGACTCGAGGCAAGGAAACAAGTTATGAGATTATTATAATTGTCCAAGGGCAAAGTAATAAGGCTAGGAATATAACTATATGAGTGAAAAGAAAGAGAGGGATGTGAGGGGCCCTATGGAGGCAAAATCTTAATTGGGACTTGGCAACTGATTTATTCCAGAGATGAGGAAGAGTTGTGGCAATGCCTCTTCACAGTTTGCCCTGAACTGGTATTCAGAGGCGAAAGAAAATGTAGGGCCCTCATTCCAACTCTATGAAGTTCATAAAAGATTTTGAATTATATCTTTGATTGCAAGCTATTCCTATAGGAAGGTGTATGTGTGTATTATAATACAGCACGACTTTCCTTCTGCCCATTCTCCTCCTAACAAAATCAGCAGAAGAAAGGGGTGGGAGGGTGCTTTATGGTTATTTAGTTGTGTTTCACTTGTATCCAAGTCTCTATGATCCCTTTTGAGGCTTTCTTGGCAAAAGACACTAGAGTGGTTTGCCATTTCCTTCTCCAAATCATTTATAGACGAGGAAACAAGGCAAACAAGGATAAGTGATTTTCCCAGTCATATAGCTAATGTCTGAGGTTATATTTTAAATCAGATCTTCCTGGCTATAGGCTGGGCAATCTATTCTTTGTACCTCCAAGATGATCGTGAAAAGTGGGTAAGGGGAAGGCAGGAGAAAGGACAAGTCAAACAGCTGGACCCAAAAGTCCTACACACCAAATTCCTGAGTTAAGACAATATTGAAAGAAGCAAATGAGGGAGGTAATTATCTTGGGGAAAATTACAGAGGAATTCTGGAAAACATAAACTTTTCCAAATAAGACAGAGAACATGACCTTGCAGTTGAGTTTCTCTGACAATATCCTTAACAACAATTTTGTATCTTCTGGGCAGGACTAGGCTCATGAGCGAACAGCAAAGTTATGCAGAGTCAAGAGACCAAAGGTGTGACTAAGGCGAAATAGATACAGATAGTACCACTTGGGGAAAAAATATCAGTATCGAATTCAGATGAATAGTGAGGTGCCCTTCAGAAAGTTGGAATCAATGTACAAATTCTGTTTTTTGATTACTGTGTTTGTGGAATTTGGAAGAGCCATAAATGAGAAAGGGGTGAGGAGGAGGATTTTATATATTCATTTTATTTTGTTGCTTTCATTTTTCTTGTTATGAGTAAGGTAAAACATGTAGTTATCTGATACTTGTATTTTTGAACTTCTCGGAACCCCAACCTAGACATGAATTTTGTTAAATTTCCTAGTGCCTAGGTTTCGAGCCCAAATTTGACTGGATGTTTCTATACTAATCTTTTGAAATAATTACATGAGTACCCCGAAGGAAGCAGAGCAAGGCAAATGAGATAGGCATCTCTCTAAGAAACAGTTTGACATTTCCCCAGAACACCTCTAGTATTTGGTGACATGCATAACTGCTGGGGTGAGTATGTGACTAAGAGTATTTGTCACTAGATAGAGCCTGTGGGTGTTAGTGTCCAATGATGGTAAAATAAAGGCCAATGGAAAGATATTGTGAGCTGACTCATCTTTTACATCAGAATAAGATATTTTAAAAATATATTTGATTTATTTCATTAAATATTTCCCAATTATAGATTTTTTAATATTCATTTTTTAAAACTTTGAGTTCCAAAATTCTCTCTCCTTTCCTGACATTTGAGAAGACACACCATATGATTATACATGTGAAGCCATGAAAAACATTTTAATAGTTATGTTGTAAATGAAAACATACACACACACACACACACACATACACACACAGAAGAAAACATAAGGGAAGTGAAAACAGTGGGTTTTAATTTGCACTCGGAGTTCTTCAGTTCTCTCTCTCTGCACGTGGATAACATTATTGCTACAATATTGCTCTTGCTGTATATAGTGTTCTCCTGTCCTGGTTCTGCTCCCTTCCCTTTGCATCCCTTCATATAAGACTCCCCAGGTTTTTTCCGAATTCATCCTACTCATCATTCCTCATAGCACAATGGTATTCACACTCATATACCACTACTTTTTATACATTTCCCAATTAATGAGAATACCCTCAGTTTCCAATTCTTTGTCATGACAAAGGAACTATTATAAATATCGTTTGTACAAACGGGTAGCTTCCCCCTTTCTTTTATCTCTTTGGGAGACAGACCTAGTAGAGGTTATCAGTCAAAGGGTAAGCACAGTTTAATAGCCCTTTGGATATAGTTCCAAATTATCCTCTAGAATAATTGGATGCATCAATAGTGCATTAGTGTCCCAACTGTTCTACATCCCCTCCAGTGTTTATCATTTTCCTTTTCTGTCATGTTAGTCAATCTGATAGGTATGAAGTTGTATTTCAAAATTGTTTTAATTTGGATAATCTGGGCAGTTAACTCAAGTAACATTTGAGTATTACTGTTTAATGATGGAGAAATAAGTCTCTAGAAAGAAATCTTTTATAGCACAATAGGATATGCTGAACTGAATATTAGAGGTCTATGAGAAGCAATCTGATTCTATATTTAATTATCATTCACCTCTGATCTTGGCTTTCCCTCATGGACCTACCCAGTCACTGAGACTGACCATTCTAAGCCTCAATCTATATAGTCTTCTGTCAATCCAGTTAGTTATCAATTTAGAGACAAACTAATAGTGATACCTCAAAGAAAAGTATAAGAAAATCTCTAGAGACATAGAAAGAGGTTATTTTAACCCTGAAAGAAAAATTAGTCTTACTTCAGCACTCTGGTCTTCCTGGAAACTGTCATTCATGGCACTCCTGCCAAGGCTCTCCAATTGCTTCATATCTTTTAGGATATGGTACAGTGGAAAGAATAGTATTGCTAGAGTCAAAGGACTTTAATTCAAATTTCTATACTGAGACTTCTATTGAATTTGGGTAAGATGAAAATTCTCTGGGGTTCAATTTCCTCTTCTGTCAAAAGAAGGTACTGAACCAGAGGACCCTTAAGATCTATTCAGGCTCTAAATCAATGAATAAATAAATGAATTAAAGAAAAAAAATTGTTACTGTGTGTTTACTATTTGCACAGGGAGCTTATATTTTAATGGGAGATACAACACACATGAAAAATTTCATCTGCAAATTAAATGAGATTCTTCAGGTGCAGTGGTAAATCAGATAGTATTGTTTTTGATGTAGTTTCCATTGATAAAATCATATCAATTTCTAATGTTGACATTTGACAGTACCAACGACTGTGCTGGCAAGAACATTCATTTCTGGGTCTTGGATAGCTTCGGTTATAGCACTAGGAGAAGCAGTTGCCAGGCTGCAACTCCCCAGATCCTGCATCTCAGAGTGATGAATTTAGGGACTAGGTTGGAAGAAATGTTTATTCCAAGCTTTGCTATTCTATGACTCAAGAATCCCACTCCTATAAGGTGCTGAATGTCTGATGAGATGTTAATAACTATTATAATTCTTATAACCTAGAAGACCTCTCCCTTCAAAAACATATAGAGATATGAATGTGTTCCCCTCCATTCCTAGAAATCTCTTCCCTCTATAAATGATCACATTCTGTGGTTAGAAGTTAAACTGAGGTAGTAGCTGCTAGGTGTGAAGAAACCTTAAACTCTTAGAAAGAGTGAAACATATTGCTTTTGTCTAATTAAGATGTTATTTTGTTCAGAAAGTTGTATGCCTGCTATGTTTCAATTCTCAACATACTGTTAGAGAAAAAAGAAAAAAGGGTCAAAAAAGAGTCAAAACTTATTCAGACCACATAACCATCTTGGCAAAATGTCCTTGACATCCAGACAAGTTTGGAAATTCTTCCAGACAAACTGATCCATATTTTGGTAACTATTTGATGATTCATGCATCAATAAAGAGCCCCTTGGCTTTGTAACTATTCTTGAACTTATACCCAAGTTCATTGGGCCAGTCATTTCAGGGATGTGGGATGTGTCAACTTCAAAAATAAAACAAACCAGGCTATAGTTTGCTTGAGCTACAAAGAACTTAGTCTTTGCTAACCTTCAATTGCTGGCTGAATTGTTGTGCCTTCCTCCCCCACCCCCACCCCATTCCACATCTGGCTTACAACCATTTTCTGTTTTGCATTTGTGCTTCAGAGGCTCGTTATCAGTTTTGTCAATTACCTAAAAGACTTTAACATTTAAAGAACTTGTCTTTGGATCAGAAAGTTTCCATTTAAAGAACATAGTGGTTACTGAATATTTGAGGAATTTATTATGTGTTTTGTTTTTCTTATTAAAAAACACTAACAAAAAATTTCTCTATTTCTTTTAGCATAGGAGACTTAGATGAAGCATTTTTTGTGATTTTAAATATTATACTTTTCCCCTCCTCAATTTTCTCATGCACAAATAAAATAAGAAAAGAAGGAATAATAATAAAACATTGAAATTATCAGGTGTAAAAGATCAGTTACTGGGGAATGTAGAGTATTTGTTTTCCTCTGAGATATTTTAGTAAACATATTCCAAAGGTCAGGAGTCATCAAATATGGGAAGGCCTGGCTCTAAAACTTTGGAGTCGATATAACCACTATCAAGTCACTTAGACCTTTAGAACAACACTTTCTTCATCTGTACCATAGGGATAATATACTACCTATTTCAGAAAGTTGTTGATAAGGAAAACACTTTGCACACATAAGTCTAAAGAAATGTAAGTTACTACACTCATGACTTCACTTAAATCAAACACTTCACAATTTTTCTTTAAGCAAACTATAAACTTTAAAGTGATATATAATTAGAAGGTTTTCTTATTACAAGTTAAAAGAAAAACATTTCGGGGGCTGCTAGGTGGCACAGTGAATAGAGCACTGGCCCTGGAGTCAGGAGGACCCAAGTTCAAATTTGACTTTAGACACTTAACACAAAAAAATAGCCCTGTGACCCTGGGCAAGTCACTTAACTCCAACTGCCTTCCCCCTCAAAAAAGAAAAAACAAAAACATTTTTAAAGTGCAAATTAAAGAGTTTAAATTATTGACAACAGCATGCCTAGGATCCTCAAAATACTGGAGCACCAATATTAAATCAAGATCCAAAGAAACTGACTTCTATCCATAAGATAGTCTTTTTGGCTAGTCAGCCATAACTAGATAATAAGACACTGTCTTATTATTTTTTTGGAAAGAAAAACACCAGAGGGCTTATTTTCAGGGGAGGGCTTATGTTGTCCTGCCTCAGCTCTCCTCCGTGGAACTGCTGTCAATGGCTCCAGCAAGCAAATCACTGGGAAGAACAGGATGATGGGCTCACTGCTGCAGCTCTGATTGGATGCAGCTTGGAGCGTGGCGTGCGTTTGGGGGTGGGGGGAGAAGGCCACGGTGCATACAGAGGGTACCGTAATGTAGCGTGTAGTGCAGGGGATCACCTTCACTACAGTAGCAATCTCAATAGGGCTTATTTTCGGGGGAGGGCTTAATTTTAGAGGAATCTTACACAGTAAGGGGAGGGCTTATTTTCGGGATAGGTCTTATTATAGGGGAAACATGGTAGTTAGTATGGTTCACACATTGTGCTTTCCACTATGTAGTTCAATTTAAGTTATCTACCATACTCACAAACCTATGATTTTGTAAATTTTGTGATTAATCTTCCAAAATTCCCAGATTTTTTTTTCCCTTGGCACACTGAACTTTTAGTGATTTCTACACACCCAACATTTGGCATTCCTACCACCCCCCAGCCTGACCCAACAGCATGATCATAAGGCTCAAATAAGGTAATACATTATAAAGCACTTTCCAAACTTTAAAACAGTTATTATTAGCATTCCTATGCCTATGGGTAAGATGAAAGGTCATCAGTCTTCAATTTCTCACTTTTTATGTTCACCTCAGAACAGCCACGAGACTCCCTGCTTCTGTGCTCAAGCCAGAATATTCCTGAACAGCCATCACACACAAATGGAAGAAAATCTTTCTGCTGGCAGTACCCCGCCCCCGCGCAAGGCTTGGACATACAACTCGGCAAACGTCATGCTCTTGGCTGCCTGCTCAGCAGAAGGGCCGGGAGAAGCGGAAGTCAGGGGGCCGGAAGTGCGGCCATGTGCAGGGCTTTCTGGGATTTCGGCGTTTTCCAGCTGCTGTGGATGCTGCTGGAAGAACTCAAGAGATTGTTGAGGGCGGCAGGTAGGGACCTGGTGAAGGGAGGGCGGGTTTCCGGGATTGAAAGTAGGAGAAGGAGGTAGTCCTAGAATCTAGGTCATGTGCATGTGCCAAACTTTTCAGATTCTGTAAACTTGAGGTTACTAATCATTATATATGCAATTTTTTTGAAGGCAGGCTAATGGGAAAAATAATAACAAATATGAAATCTATTCAGTCATTCTATCAAGAAATAAATATTTATTAATCATCTATGTGCCTTTGATTTCCATTCTGTTGAGTATTCAAGATTCAAGGGGAAAAACAGTTCTGTCCTCAAGGAGCTGATGTTTAAACAGGGAAAGGGATGTGTTAGTCATTTCAGTCAACAAGTTTATATTTAGGGCTTACTATGTGCCAGAAATCCCTTGAGATTTCAAAAAAAATAAAACTGGAAAAAGGTAAAACAAAACATACCAACCAAAAAAAAAAATCTTGCCCTCAAGGAGATTAAGGAGGGAGAAAATGTGTAAATAACTAGGTACATACAAGCTATATACAGTAAAAACTAAAGTTAATCTGAAAAGCAAAGTTGTGATGATCTGCAAGACTGGAAAAAGTCTCCTAAAGTAGGTGGGATTTAAGATTTGCCTTGAAGGGAGCTAGGAAGCTTTTGGGGCAGAGGACAGGGGAGAGGGTACAGACCATAGCAGGCAAGGGTGAGGAGAGAGAAAATAGAGTTTTGTCTTCCAGCAACTGCAAGTAGGGCAATATGCCTACATCATAGATGGTGTGGAAGGGAGTAAGATTTAAGAAGACTGGAATGATAAGAAAACCTGAGATTGTGAATAGCTTTAAATGTCAAATAGAGGGGTTTATATTTAATCCTGCAGGTAATAGGGATTGACTTGGGCTCACTGAACAGTGGGGGTCACATGATTAGATCTCAGCTTTAGAAAATCACCTTGAGTGGAATAAGAATTGAAGAGGCAAGAGACTTGAGGTAAAAAAGTCATTTTAGAATCTGTATATCACAACATTCCATGTGACAAGTGATGAGGACCTGGAAAAGGGTTTTGATTGTTTGAGTGAACAGAATAGGATGTTAAAAAGAAAAAAAATATATTGTGAAAGAAGAAACATAGATTTTGCATTGGTTTGGGTATATAGAGTGAGTGAGAGTTAGGAATGAAGGATGGAACCAAGATTTCAAGTATAGGTGACTAAGAGCATAGTAGTACCCTCGGTAGGAATAAGGAAGTTCAGAAGAGAGGAAAGTCAGAGAGGGGAAAAGATTGTAATTTCTGTTTTGGACATTTTGAATTTCTGATGCATACATGACAACCAATTCAAGAAAACCAAAAGAAATTTTTTGGTAATGTGTGATTCAGGAGAGATAGTAGGGCTAGATATGTAAACCTGAGCATCATTTGTATCAAGAAGAAAATTGAATTTATGAGAGCTGATGAGATTAACAAGTGAGATAGTTTAGAGTGAAAAGAGAGAGTTGTTCATGAGTAGGAGTAAAAAAGGAGAGAGATAGCTAAGTGGAGAACCAGAAGAGAATTGTCAAAAAAGCCTAGAAAGGAGCCAGTAACCAAAATGAGGTGATGAATGGTGCCAAAAGCTGCAGAGAGATAAAGAAGGATGAGGCCTGAGCAAAAGTATTTGGCAATCAGGAAGAAATCATTTTTATCTTTGGAGAGGGCAGTCTCAGTTGAAGGATAAAGTTAGAATCCAGGGTACAAAGTGTTTAGAAGAAAGCGAGACAAGAAGAAATGGAAGAACAGACTGTAACTGATTTTTTCAATGAGTTTAGGTATGAAGAGAAGAAATTTATAAGATGAGAGTTATCAGGGATGGTAAGATAGAGTGAGTTTTTTTGTTTGTTTTTATAATGGAGAGTCATGCATAGTTATAGGAGGTCAGGAAGGAACCAGTAGAGAAGGAGAGATTGAAAACGAGTGAAATGGGGGATTATACAGGGAACAATTTTTCAGAGAAGTCAGAGTGATGGGATCCAGTGTGCATATAGAGAAGATTGCCTTAAAAAGAAGAATTATGCCCTCATCATGTAAGACTGAAAGGAAGGGATAAGTGAAACATGTCTGAATGATGTGATTTGAAGAGCTCTCAGTAAATAGCCTCGAATTATTTTTACTGAAGTGTTTCACAAGGTTCACATTTTGAAAGAAGTAGGTAGAGTTTGCCATGGAAGTTTGAGGAGAGATTAATGTAATACAATACAATACAATATACTACATAATATAGTATAATGTAGTAAATCATAGTAAAAATAAGGTATAATATAATGATAAAATAATAGAAAATAGAGCATAAAATATATGCACAGAAATTTTTGCTTGAGTATACACACATACACACACAGACATATATATGTATATCTCTATATAGAGTTATTCCTTCCATATTACAACTTTCCCCATCACAGTTTTGCTTTATCATGGGTTGACATAAGAAATCAAATGGAAATTTTGGAGGAGCTTTGGGGAAACTGCAAATGACATGCAAAGGTCAGCAGAGAACACAGAAAAAGTTTAGAAACTCAGAAATGCATATTATATATATATATATAGTATTGTATAACATCGATTGCTTTATTCTCTTGTATGAGATGGGGGGACATGCTCCCTTTGATGTGGAAGGATAACTGCATTATCACGGTAATAATAAGAGTAACTAGGAACAAGGGTTTTGGGAAAAGTAGTATGTAGCAGGTGGAACTTAGTTGAATTTGGAAGGATATAAGCCATTCTAAGAGACTGATAAGAAGAGGGACTGCATTCCACAGTCATGGAAGATGACCAGTGCAAAAAGCATAGAGAAGGCAAATGAAGGATCAAATCATGTGTGATTAAAGCAAGGCTAGTTTGGTTGGATTGCAGAGGAATGGAAGGGGACCAATATGTAACAATATTTGAAAGGTAGATTGGAGACAGGTTGGGAAAGATTTTGAAAGTCAGAGGAATCTTGTTTGATCTAAAGGAAATAGAGAGTCATTCATATTTGGCGATGGAGAAGTGACATACTGAGACCTACATATCAGGTCATGTTTTCACCACTTCCTACATATTAGAAAATAATCAAAGATGCTTTGAGCATCAGCATATTCAGTTGATCCATCTGTATCTGTAACCCTAATAACAATGAAACCCACAAAATTTGTTCCCTAAGAGTACATGACATTGTAGACTGAAATGAATCCTGCCTTGTTTCTAGTTTGGATATGGATGGATATAAAACCACTTTCTACTTGAACTGTTCCAATGACCTAGTCAGGGGCATAGGAAGGAATATTTTTTTTACAAGAAAAATACATTGTATACTTTAAGATGAATTTATATCAAATAAAATAGTCATGATTCTCCTTTTAATCTTTTTATTAGTCAAGCATGTGATTGCAAAAGTGAAGTCAGACAATAGTGATTATTTGTGTTCTTTTGGGGGTTGGTAGATAAGGGTAGAGAATGATCTGAGGTCTCTGTATTTTAAGGGAAATTGGGATTTTGTTTCTTCCAGTGTAACAAAGGGAATATTGTCATTGTTGTTGTTTTCATAAACAGAATACTTTCCCTGTCAAAAAGAATTCCTAATTGCATTATGGTAAAAGTCCGAAAAATCTTGTTAGTTTTCAGTGTGTTTGGATTAGAATTTAAATTAAATTAGAATTAGAATTTAAAATCAGACAAAATAGACATCATGATTTGTGGCTTTATTTTAGAGGTAAGAAAATTTAGGCTCTGAAATTAGATAATTGGCTCAAAATAATGCAAGTTAGTAAGAGAACTGGAGTTTAACTGATTGTCCTCTAATTAAGATCATATCCAACTCCTTCATTTTACAGATGAGGAAACTGAGGTCCTGACAAGATAAATGACAAAGATATTTTGTAGCAAATCTGGAACTAGAACTCAGGTTGCCTAGCCTTGTTCTTAATCCAGTAAGCCCTGAAGCCTTATATACAACTTCCTGTTGAATTTATTTATGAATTCACCATGGACCCTGAGAATAGGATAGACTGCAAAAATCTTAATTTCAAATTTTGTATAAGTACCACTGTTCATCTCCAGGTTCTATTACACGAGATGCTGAAAAAAAAAAAATACATCTTCTCATGCCCTTTAGAATCCCATAAACATTAAATGTGTTTTCTATCAATCAACCTGTAGTAGAAAGAATGTTGAATTGACAATCAGACATCTTGTGTTTGAGTCCCAGCTTTGCCTACTTACTATCTCTGTAATCTTGGGGAAGTAATTTATCCTCTTTAGGATTCTCTTTTCTCATGTGTACAATGAGGAGTTTGTATATGGTGACTTATGATATCTGTTTCAACTCTAAGTCTATATTCCCATAATTTTTGTCCTCTTTAGACTGAAGATTTTTTTCATCTGTTCTCATACAGAAAGAAAATTTAGCACTCAGATCTCTTATTGACCATTATCTGCTTTCTATCCCACTAGCAAATTCCATGTGTCTCAGTAAGAGTAGGTAATCAGCAAGATATGCTAATGCCTAGTTTCCTTAGCAGGGTCTTTTCCCTCAACCCAGAGGCTAAACAGATGGTGACTCCCAGGAATGATGAGTAGAGGAACAATTAGATGTGTTAGGAAATAAGTCTATTATATAGACCATTTTCAAATGATGTAGTAGAAAATTCATGGGGAAAAATATGTATTTGTAAATTCTCTTCTGCCATTGTTTTACTTTGAGTAAGGTCCTAGGGCTTTAGTTTCCTCATCTTGAAATCAGAGAAATATTTAACAAAATAAATAAAAATACAACATAGCTAAAGTTGATATGACATTTTCTAAGTCAATATGTGGCCTTCAGGGATCCTTATGTGCAGTTCAATGGTGTATTTCTATTTTGAGGTTGACACCTCTATTGTAGAAAACTTTCTGAAAACCCTGTATTATAATCTTCATTGGGAGAGAACATTTCCTCATGTTAGAGCTCCCTGGGCCAATGAAAGCAGAGGTCTATTCCCTGTCCTCTTATTGATATTATTATTAGCTTTTTGGAGGGCAATTCAGGCTAAGTAACTTGCCCAAGTTACACGGCTAGTTTTTTTGTGTGGGTATTAAGTGTCCGAGGCCAGAACCGAACTTAGGTTCTCCCAACTCCGGGGCCAGAGCTTTACTCACTGGGCCACCTAGCCGCCCCTTGATATTATTTTAAAAACAAATAGGACTGGAATTTTAAAAGGACCCAGTGGTAATTTGTATTATAGGTTATTTTGGTAATCTTGGTGATATGGAAAATTCATTCTTTATCACCGCTAATAGCTATATGTTCTAAACTCTGTCCCAATATTTTTTAGAGTCTATGAAATGAAATTCATAATTTAAAAAAAAAGAAAGACTTGGTTTATAATCAGACTTTCTACAGGTATCTTTTATGAATTGATGAGGCCATCTTGGTGTTTTATTGGATGCTTCTGTCTCAATGCAAATGTCTGCTTCTTATGTCCATAGCTTCATATGGGATCTGCTCCGTTTATCTCTTTCCTTTTTCAAGGCCCTGTTTGTTGTGGGCAATAAAATTCAGGCAGAAGGTTTTAAAGGCTCCAAACTCAAACTTAATTAAAATGTCTGTTTATCACCAAACATAACAAGCCATAAATTATGTGGATGTTTCAGTTTATTTTGTTCTACAAACATGTCACTTTGATCGATACGAATTTGGCTTCACTCGTCTACAGATACAGTCTTGAAAGTGACAGCTCATATGATTTTTCCCTAACAGCAGCATGAGAGAAGTTGGATGGAAAAATGTCAGCTGGGCCCAATGGTAATCTCTCAGGGACATGTGGACACTAGAGTTATAAAAAAGAATTCTAATGCCTGAAACAAATTTAGTTTGCTGTGGTTAAAGGTAAGAGATAGACCTTTGGACACAAGGCTCTTTTAGAGAAGAGACCTCGGGACACTATTCCACAGAAGGATAGAAAAAAATGAAGATGTTTGCCTTACTCTCTATAAGAAAATAAGGTATTAAGTAGGGTATTGCACATGAAAGTCAAGGTGTGGGTAAATCAACCCTTTCTTCTTGGATGCAATTATGCTGGGAGATGTTGTGCTCCACCTCCCAGAGCCAGCAAATATCTGTGTAGCATACCACCAAACAGCCTCTAGTCATAGGTCTAAAGCCAAGCAGGTATATATGGGTGAAGGTCATTGAGGTGAAAAGTATGAGAGGTAACATTTAGAGAGAATAGCCATGGTATAAGGGAAGGTAGGCATCAGAAAAAGAATGTAAGTATGATGGAAATCTGGATTGGGGCCAGCCAAGAGACTGAAGATGGTAAAAAATGATTAAAAAAAACCTTAGAGGTACAGAAACTAAGTCTTATCAGTATTTTGAGGCAAAAGCCAGGACATTGCTATAGGTATAGCTATGTTGGACAAAACCCTAAAGAACTTAGGAAAGAAATGAATTTTTCACTTAAAAAAAATAAGACCATAGGTTACAGGAAATGGAGGCGATAATATTTGTCTTTAAGGCTTTCACAGGGTTCCTAAATCTAGCATAATGAAAAATAGACAAAGAACTAAGGTATTTCAGAATTTAACTTCATGAAATAGATCTAAAAATAGCATTTGTATAGAATAATAATAATACTTAATATAGTACTTACCATATGATAGGCAATGTGCTAAGTGCTTTACAATTATTATTTCATTTCATCTGTACCTGGGAGGTAAATGCTATCACTATTCACATTTGACAGATGAGGAAACTGAAATAGAGAGTAACTTACCCAGTGTAGCACAGCTATTAATTATCTGTGGTATGATTTGAACTCAGGTCTTCCTGACTCCACACCCAACACTCTCTCCACAGTACCACCTTACTATAATGTTAGCTGAAAGAGAGAGAGGAAGACAGAGGGAATGAAAAGGAAGGGGAAAGAGAGGGGGGGAGGGAGAGAGAGAGAAGAAGGAGGAGGAAGGAGAAGGAAGAAGAAGAGGAGTAGAACAGGGAGGGGAGGAGTGAGAGGGGGAGGAAGGGAAGAGGAGGGGGATGGGGAGGAGGAGGATAAAGAGGAGACAAGAAAGTGAGAACATAAGTTACTATTAGAATCGGATTGAATATAGAATCAAAGATGAAAATATGATATTATTACATATTACAACCATATATTATGATTATAAGAAATCTCAGAGGTTATATAGTAAAACCAAACCTGGATTGGATCCCTATAATAGCTCTGACAAATGATCCTTGAGCTTCTGCTTGAAGAATTCCAGCAGCGTGAAACTCACTACTTCCCAGAGACAGAAAATACCACTTTTAGGAAGATAAGATTCTTAGGAATTTTCCCTTAACATCAAGCCAATATCTACTTCTCTGTAAATTCCACCAATTCACTTCCACAAAATTTTGAGTTCCAGATTTTCTCCCCATCTCTCCCCTCCCCCTACCCCAAGACAATGTAAATTCTAATTACCTTTTCTCCCAATCTGCCTTCCCTTCCATCACTCCACACCTCACCCTTCTCTTATCCCCTTCCCTTCTATTTTCCTATAGGGCAAGATAGATTTCTAGACCCCATTACCCATATATCTTATTTCCCAATTGCATATAAAAGTAATTTTAACATGTATTTTTAAAACTTTGAGTTATAAATTCTCTCCCTTCCTCCCTCCCCACCCACCCTCATTGAGAAGGCAAGCAATTTGACATAGGTTATACATGTGTAGTCGTGCAAAAAATTTCCATAAGAGTTACATTGTGAAAGAATGACTTTATTTCCCTCTATCCTCTCCTGCCCTACATTTATGATATTCTCTCCTTTGACTCTGTCTCTCCTCAAAAGTGTTTGCTTCTGATTACCCCCCTCCTCCAATTTGCCCTTTCTTCTATCATTTCACCCTCTCTTATCCCCTTCCCCTCTATTTCCTGTAGGGTAAGATAGATTTTCATACCCAATTGAGTGTGTATGTTATTCCCTCTTTAAGCCAAATCCAATGAAATGTAGATAGACAGACAGACAGACAGACAGATAGATAGTGTAATAGTAATTGAATTTAAAGATCCCCCTCTATTGGCTAGGTTTTTGGTTTGATTGTGTTAAAACCCAGAGCTTGTGAATCCCACTTGTGGGATGGATTTGTTGACATGAAAAGAGAGGGCTGAACTGGGAGGAGCTGGTGACATAAAATTTAGAGAGACACAAGAAAAGAGAGAGACAGAACGTTTTGGAAGCAGCATCTTGGAGGCAGAGAGAGACTGAGAGGATTGCTGAAGGCCAGTTTGAATTGCCCAGGACTTTTGAGAGCTGCCACCCAGAGCTGTCAAGGACTGAGGAGACATGGCTGTTATGCTGGTACTTTGTCTGTCTGTTTTGATGTTGTTTTGCTAGATCTGTCCACTGGTGAAGGACAGTCCTGTTGTTGCAGAGGTACTGGAACCTGGCTGTTGGTTCAGAGCTCCTGAGACTGTTCTGCAGACAGAGAGTGAATTCTTGAAGACACTGGCAATGTATCTTGTGGCCTTGCTAAGCTTTGTCTCCCCAGGAACAAAGATTGCTGAGAACTTGTCTCAGGTCAAGATGAAGAAAAGACCTCTCTTTGGGTATTAAATTCTGTGCTTAAGCTTGTTGTAACTTTAGGGTAGATGGCTTATTCAGTTGTAATCCAAGGGTGAGGAACTTTTGACTTTTTTTTGCTCTGTGATTGAACAAATAAACTTACTTTACTTATGATTGGAAACTAATCTCCATTTGAGAAGAGGGGCTTTGTGAAGGACTAAATGAATGTATAGCCTAGGGGTGGAGAAGTATTTAGAAGAGGGACTTTGTGATTGATTAAATGAATGTAATGTCCAGGGGTAGGGTAGTACTTGGTGATTTTTGAATTACACTTGGTAAATGCTATATTTTGAATGATGTTATATTTTGATTTTCTCTGTTCTTAATTTCTTAATTTTTCACTGAATAAAATGGAAAGTACCTATGCTGGTATTTTGAACCTTGGGAAGTTGCCTTTCCTTGGCATTACAGATAGATGATAGATAGATAGATAGACAGACAGACAGATAGACAGACAGATAGATAGTGATATAAAGATACATTACCTCCAACTACCCTAATACTGAGAAAAGTCTCACAAATTACAAGTATCATCTTTCCATGTAGGGATGTAAACAGTTCAACTTTAATAAATCCCTTATGATTTCTCTTTCTTGTTTATCTTTTCATGCTTCTCTTTATTCTTGTATTTGAAAGTAAAATTTTCTGTTCAACTCTGGTCTTTTCATCAAGAATACTTGAAAGTTCTATTTCATTGAATGTTCATTTTCCCCCCAAAGGATTATACTCAGTTTTTCTTGTTAGGTGGTTCTTGATTTTAATCCTAGCTCCTTTGACCTCCAGAATACCATATTCCAAGCCCTTTGATCCCTTAATGTAGAAGCTGTTAAATATTGTGTTATCCTGATTATGTTTCCATAGTACTTGAATTGTTTCTGACTGCTTGCAATATTTTCTCCTTGACCTGGGAACTCTGGAATTTAACTACAATCTTCCTAGGAGTTTTCCTTTGGGGATCTCTTTCAGGAGACTAGTGGTGGATTATTTCAATTTCAATTTTATCCTCTCCTTCCAGAATATGAGGGCAGTTTCCCTTGATAATTTCTTGCAAGATGATGTCCAGTCTCATTTTTTATAATGGCTTTAAGGTAGTTAAATCCTTTCTTTTTTCTTTTTAAAGCAATTGGGGTTAAGTAACTTGCTCAAGGTTACATGGCCAGTTATCTCTGGGTGTGATGCTAAGTATCTGAACCCAGATTCGATCCCCAGGTCATCCCGACACTGGAGCCGGTGCTCGTACTCGCTGTGCTAACTGGCTGCCCTGGTAGTTCAATACTTTTTAAGTTTTCTCTCCTGGATCTATTTTCCAGTTCAGTGTTTTTTGTTTCTGTTTTTATTTTTTTTCCAATGAGATGTTTCACACTGTCTTTTATTTTTTATTCTTTTGGTTGTTTTATAATTTCTTGCTTTCTCATAAAGTCATTAGCTTCTATTTGCTCCATTCTAATTCTGAAGGAATCATTTTCTTCAGTGAACTTCTGGACCTCCTTTTCCATTTGGTCAATTCTGCTTTTTAAGGCATTCTTCTCTTTATTGGTGTTTTTGGATCCCTTTGACCATATGGGTTAGTCTATGTTTTAAGGTATTATTTTCTTCAGTATGTTTTGGGGTCTCCTTTAGCAGGCTATTGACTCATTTTTCATTACTTTCTTACATCAATCTCATTTCTCTTCCCAATTTTCCCTTTGCTTCTCTCACTTCATTTTCAAAATTCTTTTTGAGCTCTTCCATTACCTGAGACCAATTCCTATTTTTCTTGGAAGCTTTGGACATAGGAGCTTTGACTTTGTTGTCTTCTGGTTGTATATTTTGGTCACCTAAGTAAGATTCTATAGTCTGATTTTTTTTCCTGCTGTTTGATTATTTTCTTGCTTGAACTTTTAGCTATTTGTTAAATAGATCTCTACATCCAGTGTGAAAGATGTACTACCCCAAACTTCATGGGTTTAGTGAAGCTATTTTCAGACATATTTCTAGGGATCTGTAAATTTTCAGTTCTCCCAAAGTTGCATGGTCAAAGGAGATGTGTTTACCCCTCTTCTGGTCTGTGCTCTGGTCTGTGAGTGAACACAAGCACTCTTTTCTGCCTTGGAACCATAAGGAGGATTCTCTCTCCACTGCTGCCACAAACTCTGTATTGTCATCCCTTCTCCTCACTCCAAGACCTCCACATAGGATTGCAACCCACATTGAAGCCCAGGCAAAGTAATAGAATTTTGCTTTAGCACCAATAAAGAAATCCCTGCAACCCCCTCTGAACAACGGCCCAGTTCCCCCATAATCTGTGGGCCAGTGGCTCTGGAAGCAGCCTTGTCACTGCTGCTTTCCCTTCTACCACCCTGGGGCTGGGGCCAGAACATGCTCCTCTCTCCCCCAGGTCAGACATACTTTTCCTATTGACTTTCTAAGTTGTCTTTGATGTTTGTGGGTTGAGAAGTCTTGAAACTGCTACAACTGCCAGTGATTCAGGCTTCTCAGGCCTGTGCTGGCCCTGTCGGTGCCAGGGCGGCCTGTCTTATACTGCATTATTCTCTCAGACTGGTGCAACAGACCTTTCCTGTTGACCTTCCAGGTTGTCTTGAGCTGGAAATGAGTTTCACTCTGTCATTTTGTGGGTTCTGCTGCTCTAGAATTTTTTAAATTGAATTTTATGTTTATTTTTAGTTTACATCATTCATTTCCACAAGATTTTGAGTTACAAGAATTTTCCCCAGGGGCGGAGCCAAGATGGCGTAGTAGAAGCACGACCTTCCCGCAGCTCCAGCTTTAATCCTCCCCAATCCATGTAAAAAGGGGACTCTAAACAAACTTTGGAGCTGCAGAACCCACAAAATAACACAGAGAAGCTAACCTCCCACTGAGGACAGCCCGGCAGGCCAGCAGGAATCAGCCAGCAAAACGCTCTGGGAGCCGAGCCCAGCACCACTCCGAGGCTTTAGCCTCAGGGCGGGTCTGACCAGCCGCCAGCCAGAGGGACTCCAGATCAGAAGCAGCTGTGGCCGTTTCCAGATTTATCAATACATAGATGCGAAGGACAAGGTGAGAGGCCAGTGCAGTCTGGACTTTGGGACCCAGGAAGTGGAAGTGCGTGGCTTTTACCCCCGGAGCGAGAAACCACTGAGAGGCCAGCACAGCCTGCCAGCACCACTTGGCGGCTTCAGCTCCTGGCCTGCAGAGTGTAGGGGGACCAAGCACCAGTCTGAAGGGTCATCGCTCTTGCTTTAACCTGCTTGGATCTGGATTGCAGTCTAGGGTGGAAGTCCTGGGGTGTGTGTCCAGCTTGCCAGAGCATGTGGAGACCTCAGAGAGGGCACCCATCTAATACCTCCGGCAGCTGAGAAAACCCCAGCATTTGGGAAGAAAACTCCCCTGTCTGGTGGCAGAGTCCTACTGTGGCAAAAAGCCCAAAAGTCAAATCATTGAGTGGCAAAATGAGCAGGCAAAGGAAACAAAGCAGACAGAAGATTCCAACATTACACTCCTATTTTGGGGATACGAAGGAGCAAGGCATGGAACAGGAGGAAAACAGTGAAATCAGAACTCCTGCACCAAAGGAAAATACAAGCTGGTTACAGGCCATAGAGGACCTTAAGAAGCAGATAAGAGAAATGGAGGAAAAATTGGGAAGAGAAATGAGAACAATGCAAGAAAATTATGAAATGAGAGTCAACAGCCTGACTGAAAAAAATAATACCTTAAAAAACAGACTGACTCAAATGGCAAAGGAGGCTCAAAAAGGCAATGAGGAGAAGAATGCCCTAAAAAGTCGAATTTGTCAGATGGAAAAAGAATCTCAAAAGCTCACTGAGGAGAATCATTGCTTCAGAATTAGATTGGAGCAAATGGAAGCTAATGACTTTATGAGAAATCAAGATGCGGTCAAAGAGATCCAAACAAATAAAAGAATAGAAGGCAATGTGAAATATCTCATGGGAAAAACCACTGACCTGGAAAATAGATCCAGGAGAGATAATTTAAAAATTATTGGATTGCCTGAGAGCCATGACCAAAGTAAGAACCTGGAAAGCATCCTCCAGGAAGTCCTCAAAGAAAACTGCCCTGATGTTTTAGAACGAGAGGGCAAAATAGAGGTTGAAAGAATCAACCAATCACCTCCTGAAAAAGATCCCAAAAAGAAAACTCCTAGGAATATTATAGCCAGGTTCCAGAATTCCCAGATTAAGGAGAGAATATTACAAGCAGCCAGGAAGAAACAATTTGAATATTGTGGAAACACAATCAGAATAACCCAGGATCTAGCAGCCTCTTGTAATGAGAATGTAAATTTTAAAGATCTTCCCTGCCCCTAGGCTAAAGTGCA
>NW_027185809.1:45628444-45629467 GCF_028583685.1 Petaurus breviceps papuanus
TTAACAAAGCAGATCCAAGAACCTGTGGTAGCTGCAAACCCTGAGGACGCTTGGGGTGCTTGCTGCTACACCTCTACACTGAGGGATCGAAGGGCCTGGAATGTGATATTCCGGAGGTCAAGGGAGCTGAGATTAAAACCAAGAGTCATCTACCCAGCAAAACTGAGTATCATGTTTCACGGGAAAATATGGTCATTCATTGGAATAGAGGACTTTCAAGCATTCTTGCTGAAAAAAACAGATTTGAATTTCAATTTGACATTCAGATACAAGAAGCAGGAGAAGCATGAGAAGGTAAACAGGGAAAAGAAATCATAAGGAACTTATCAAAGTTGAACTATTTTTTTGTTTGAAGCAATCGGGGTTGAGTGGCTTGTTCGGGGTTGCATGGCCAGTTGTTGTTTCTGGGTGTGGTGCTGAGTCTCTGGGCCCGGATTTGATCCGGGTCGTCCCGGCACTGGAGCCGGTGCTCTTGCTCGCTGAGCCACCTGGCCAAAGTTGAACTATTAACATTCCTACATGGAAAAACAATAATTGTAACCTATGAAACTTTTCTCAGTAGTTGAAGGGATTAGAAATATATATATGTCTTTATATGAGGGTATGCGGGCATATGAATACATATGTGAATGTGTATATATATGTTTACAGGTATACATAGATAGAGGGCACAGGACCAATTAAACAGGAAGGGATGATACTTAAAAGGTGAAATTAAGAGGTGAGAGGAATATAATGGGAGGAGATGGGGAGAGACAGAGTGGGGCAAACTATTTCATACAGAAGAGACAAGGGAAAATGGTTACAATGGAGGGGAAGAATAGGAAGGCAAAAGGGAATAGGTCAACCTTATTCCTATTGAATCTGGCTTGAGAAGGGAGGGAAATACACACTAAATAGGGGATCTCACCCTCCAGGAGAATAGGGGGGGAAGGGGATGTGAGGGGGTATGATAGAAGGGAGGGCAGGCTTGGGGGGAGGGAAGTTGGAAGCACCCACTTTTGAAAAGGGAAAGGATCAAAG
>NW_027185809.1:45629477-45635982 GCF_028583685.1 Petaurus breviceps papuanus
GGAGGGAAGTTGGAAGCACCCACTTTTGAAAAGGGAAAGGATCAAAGTAGAGAGTAGAACAAGTGGGAGGTGGGATAGGAGGGAGGGAAAAATAGTCAGTCTTTTACAATACGTCTACTATGTTATAGTTTTGCATTAACCACACATGTACAACCTATACTGAACTGCTTGCTTGTCCCCCCAGTGGGGGTGGGTGGCAGGAGGGGGAAGGGAATGAATCTGGAACTGTAAGTTTTAAAATCAAATATTCAAATATATATGTGTGTGTGTGTGTGTGTGTGTGTGTACTATTATTAATACCATCTTACATGTAATTAAGAAAAAAGATATACAGGCACTGAGGCATAGAGATCCACTGGAAAAGTTGAAATGGTTATGGGAGAAAATATGGGAGAGAGCAGATTGGAGGTGGGGATCTCCTGTGGGACTGCTGTTTTGGGGGGATGGGTGGGGGAAAAACGGGGAGAAAATTTGTAACTCAAAATCTGGCGGAAACGAATGATGTAAATCAGCAGTTAATAAAGCATTTAAATTAGAAAAAAAAATATTTTTCCCCATCTTTCCCCTACCCACAACCCCCAAACAGAAATTCCACTATATACCCCCTCCCCTAATCTGCTCTCTCCTATATCCTCCCCCATGCCCCCTTCGACTTTCTGGTAGGACAAGATACATCTCCATACCCCAGTGCCTGTACATCTTACTTCCAAGATGCATGTAAAAAAAAAATAATAATTTTTTTTTTTAATATTTGATTTTAAAACTTTGATATCCATATTCTTTCCCTTCCTCCCTTTTCACCCACCCTTACTGGGAAAATAAGCAATTCAATATAGGTTGCATATGTGTAGCTACCCAAAACATTTGCATAGCGGATATATTGTGAAAGACTGACTGTATTTCCCTCCATCCTATCCTGCTCCCCACTTGTTCTATTCCCTACTTTGACCCTGTCTCTTTTCAAAAGTGTGTGCTTCTAACTACCCTCCCCACTAACCTTCCCTCCCTCCATCTTCCCCCCCCCCACTACTCTCCTGTATGGTGAGATCCCCTCATTAGCGTGTATTTCGTTCCCTCCCTAAGCCAAATTCAATTCGAGTAAGGTTGACCCATTCCCTTTTGCCTTCCTGTTCTTCCATTCCATTGTAAAAGTTTTCCCTTGCCTCTTCTATAATAATGATATGATGATATAAATAATATATATCATAATATAATGTAACATAATATAATATAACATAACATAATACAATACAATATAATATAATAATATAAATATGATAATGTACCCCATTTTGTCTGTCCCCATTTCTTCTCATTATATTACTGCCTCACCTCTTATTTTCACCTTTTAAGTATCATCCCTTCCTATTCAATTGATCCTATGCCCTCTGTCTATGTATACCTGTGCACATATATACCCACACTTATATATGTATTCATATACACATTCATATACCCTGCTATATAGACATATGTACGTATACATATATATTTATATTCCCTTATACTGAGAAAAGTTTAATAAATTATAATAATTATTGTTTTTCCATATAGGAATGTAAATAGTTCAACTTTGATAAATTCCTTATTATTTCTTTTCCCTGTTTATCTTCTCATGCTTCTCTTGCTTCTTGTATCTCAATGTCAAATTTTCTATTCAACTCTGTTTTTTTCATCAAGAAAGCTTGAAAGTCCTCTATTTCATTGAATGACCATATTTTCCCCTGAAACATGACACTCAGTTTTGCTGGGTAGGTGATTCTTGGTTTTAATCCCAGTTGACTTCCAGAATATCATATTCCAAGACCTTCAATCCTTCAATGTAGAAGCTGCCTTTGTCATGCTGATTGTGTTTTCACAATATTCAAATGGTTTCTTCTTGGCTACTTGTAATGTTTTCTCCTTGATCTGGGAACTCCAGAACCTGGCTATAATATTCCTAGGATTTTTCTTTTTGGGATTTTTTCAGGACGTGATTGGTGGATTCTTTCAACCTCTATTTTGCCCTCTGGTTCTAAAATAACATCAGGGCAATTTTCCTTGAGAATTTCTTGAAGGATAATTTCTAGGTTCTTTTTTTGATCATGGCTTTCAGGTAGTCCAATAACTTTTAAATTATCTCTCCTGGATCTATTTTCTAGGTCAGTGGTTTTTCCCATAAGATATTTTACATTGCTTTCTATTTTTTCATTTGTTTGGATCTGTTTAATAGTATCTTGATATCTCATAAACTCATTAGCTTCCATTTGCTCCAATCTAATTCTGAAGGAATTATTCTCTTCAGTGAGCTTTTGAAATTCTTTTTCCATCTGGCAAATTTGGCTTTTTAAGGCATTCTTCTCCTTATTGGCTCTGTGAGCCTCTTTTGCAATTTGAGTTAGTTTATTTTTTAAGGCATTATTTTCTTCAAACAGGTTGTTGACTCTCTTTTCATGATTTTCTTGCATCATTCTCATTTCTCTTCCCAATTTTTCCCCCACTTCTCTTGTTTTGTTTTCAAAATCCTTCTTAAGGTCCTCTATGGCTTGTAACCAGTTTTCATTTTTCTTAGAAGCTTTTGGTACAGGAGTTCTGACTTCAGTATCTTCCTCCTGTTCCATGCTTTGATCCTTTTTGTACCCAAAATAGTAATCTAAGGTTTGACTGCTGTGCTTGCCTTGTTTCCTTTGCTTGCTCATGTTGCCACTCAATTACTTGACTTTTTTTTAAAGCAATTGGGGTTAAGTAACTTGCTGAAGGTTACATGGCCAGTTATTTCTGGGTGTGTGGTACTAAGTATCGGAGCCCGGATTCGATCCCAGATCATCCCAACTCTGGGGCAGGTTCTCTTTCTCACTGTGCCACCTGGCCACCCCCAATTACTTAACTTTTGAGCTTTTTGCCACAGTAGAACTCTGCTTCCATAAAGGAGAGCTTTGTCCCAAAACACTGGCATTTTCGAAGCTCCTGGACACAAACCCCAGAAACTCTAACCAAGATAGTGATCCAGAGCCAAGCTGGTTAAAGAAAGAGTGATTACCCCTCAGAATGTTTGTTTGGTACCCCTACAATCTGCAGGCCAGGATCTCTAAAGCAGCCATGCAGCAGCAGCCACCCACACCTCAGTTACTTCTTGCTCTGGGTACAGAGTCTGGACTGCATTCCCAGACCCCCTGTTCCCAAAGTCCACTCTGACGTTTTACTTTACCTGTGGCATTTATGGGTTGTTAATTCTGGAAACCACCACAGCTGCTGGTGATCCTGTCTTCTGAAGTCCCTCCAGCCAAGGCTGGTGGTAGCCACCATGAGGCTAAAACCTTGGGCTCAGGTGGGGTGGGGCTCTACACCCAGCATGCTGCAATGGACCCTTCCTGTCTGCCTACCAGGCTGCCTTCAGTGGGAGATTTGTTTCTGTCATTTTGTGGGTTCTATAGCTCTAAAATTTGTTTAGAGTCATATTTTATAGGTATTTGAGGTGGTTATGGGGGGAGCACATGGAGTTTTCCTGCTTCTATGCCGCCATCTTGGCTCTGCCCCAAATTTTTCTTTTAGTCATTTTTTTACAGCCATTTGGAGTGGTACAGGGAAGAGCTCAGGGAAGTTCATGCTTTAACTACCCCATCTTGGCTCTGCCCCATTTCTTTTTTTAAATAAAGTTACAAATTGTTACTATTAATCAAGTGACATTGTAAAGATTTAGTGTACCTAGATTTTGGGAAAATATTTGTTAAAATAGCTTATACTCTTAAGGAAAAGTTGATTGGTGTTGTGATAGAACAATTTAACACATTTAGAATTGTTTAAATGAATACCCTGAGAGAAATGTATTAATCATTCAAGGTCTGCTTGGAAGGAGCAAGTTGAATATCTAAAGGCTCTGTTCTTGATATTATTGGGTTTTTTTTTTTGTTTTGTTTTGGTGGGTTTTTTTTTAAAGCAATCAGGGTTAAGTAACTTGCTCAAGGTTACACAGCCAGTTATTTCTGGGTGTGGTGCTAAGTATCTGAGCCCGGATTTGATCCAGGTCATCCCGACACTGGAGCCAGTGCTCCTACTCGCTGAGCCACCTAGCCGCCCCTAAGCAATTTGGGTTAAGTAACTTGCTCAAGGCTACACGGCTAGGTGTTTCTGGGTGGGTGCTAAGCGTCTGAGCCCAAGACTTGATCTCCAGGTCCTCTCAACACTGGAGCCGGTGCTCTTACTCTCTGTGCTACCTGGCCGCTCCCCTTGTTATCATTGTTATTGTCATTGCTATCATTATTTCCTGATCAGTGACTTGTATAAAAGTAGATGTAATGTTCATATAAAATTGGAGAGCACATAAACTTCATTAGGTGAACGACCATATCAGATGATATTACATTGGTCTGTCAAGTATGGTGAAATGTAATAAATATAATATATATTCTTATTTCTTATTAAAATTGAATTCACAATTACTAGAAGGAGGTTACATGTTTCTTTTTTTTCTGATAAACATCTACAGGTTTTAGTGGACTATAAGCTCAATATGAGTTTAAAGAACTAACATGGCATTGGGAAGGAAAAAAATATAATCCAGTCTGCATTAAATAAAACCTTGTTTCTAGTAATGTTGAGTTATAGTCTTAAAGCTAGGAGATACAGTGGGTTGAGTGATTGTCCCAAGTCAGGAAGACTTAAGTTTAAATCCAGGCTCAGACACTTACCTGTATTATCCTGAGCGAATCATTTAACTTCTCTCATCCTCATTCTCCTTAATGATAAAATGGGATATTAAAGGCACCTGCTTCACAGGTTTTGTGAAGTACAAACAGCTAAAATGTAAAATACTTTGCAAATCTTAAAGCACTCTATACATTCTATAATAGCACTTGTAAAATAATTATCTAATAATTATATTCATATTTATATTTCATATTAATATTATATTTACTATATTATTTGCCTTAGAACACATGTAAAGTATTGTGCTCTGTGCCATGCATTAAATTTTAAGAAGGACATTGATAAAGTGAATGGGGAGTGTCCATAAAAGAACTTTTAGTAGACTTATGTGACAAGTTCATACCATGTGAAGAATAGTTGATGGAATGAGCAATGTCTAATTTAGCCTGGAGAAGAGAAGATTTATGGTGAGAAGAGTATGAAAGCCATCTAGAAGTTGTTGATGGTCTGGTATATAGAAGAGGGCTTAACCTTATTTAACTTCATATCATAGAGAACAATCAAGAACAGAGGATAGATATTAACAGAGGTAAATTTAGATGTAATATTGGGGGAAATATCCAAATAATCAAGAGAGATCCAAAAGTGTGATGGGTTGCCTGGCAGGGTAATTGGTCCGCTCGAAGGTATGCTTGTAAATATTGAACAATTTACTGGGGAAGGAGGGATATGAACCCACAATGCATTCATTTAATCTGCATTCTTCATATGTTTCCTTCACTTTCTTAAATCTAGAAAATCAACTTACTGTATAAATATTGTATAAATCAAGTCCTGACTTGTACTGTTAGACAAAATTCCAAGATGTATAGCCTCACACTGAAAATTAATCAATCTTCTCTCTACATGCAAGTTCCAGAACACTGCTGGTTCCTTCTCATTGAAAGATTTCTAGTAAAGGTTTGATGACAGCTTGCTTAATGCAATTTGCTGTAGAAGAGGGAAGTCAGACTCAAATAGAAGCAGATTCTTGAGGGCCACATATTGATTTAGAAAACCACAAATTACCGTTATCTATATTCTTTTTAAAAATTTTGTTAAACATTTCTCAATTGCATTATAATCTATCCCATACCCTCTGTATCAGCAATGCCATATTCACAATGCCTATAGAGATTACAAATATGCTGATATAATTATCCATCACAAAATACATCAGGTTTGCCATTTGGGGAAATAAACTAGAAAATTTATTAAGATACCAAAAGATTGAGTCCCAAAACCAGAAAGTGAAAGCCATCAGAGTAGTTATGACATTGGCACAGGTAGATAAAGTAGAAAGCACCCACATTCTCAAGCCTTTAAAACAGAACAGGCTACCTCAGGCAAAGGTCCCCCTCTCCCCACTCACAGCAACCACCCAGCGTGCTCCCAGCAGCTCTGGCCCCTGGCAGTCCTCAGCAGGAGTCCTAACTCAAAAAAAAAAAAAAAGGCAACCGCTGCCAACTGCCAACCGCAGGACCATTAGCTCGGCTTTTCACTTTCTCTTGCTCTGCTATGTCAGCACGTCCATGGGGCATGGGAGATCTTTAAATCCCATAACCCTTACATTCGGCCCCAAGATCTTCCATGTCGCTTACTTGGCAAAAATACAGTAGGAATAACTGGTGTCAACAAAATTTCACAACAATATAACAAGAATAGCACACAATAAACACAAAAAACCATATTTTAGGGTGGATAATTATATCAGCATATTTGTAATCTCTATAGGCATTGTGAATATGGCATTGCTGAAGGGTTATGGGATTTAAAGATCTCCCATGCCCCATGGACGTGCTGACATAGCAGAGCAAGAGAAAGTGAAAAGCGGAGCTAA
>NW_027185809.1:45636082-45650230 GCF_028583685.1 Petaurus breviceps papuanus
GTATTTTGTGATGGATAATTATATCAGCATATTTGTAATCTCTATAGGCATTGTGAATATGGCATTGCTGATATACCCTCCCCCAACTTGGGAGTTTTAAGGCTGAATTTGATATCTTAGTTCTAGGTTATCTTTTTCTGGTATGGTTCTAACTATAGACCTCAGATGGTTGTTGAGGTCCTTTGTAATCCTAATATTTTATATTTTTATTATTTTTTTTATTCCCAGTGCCTTTAACATTGCCTTATGCATAGTGTGTATGTACTCAGTGACTGTTTTATTTAATTGAATCAAACAATTTCTCCCTCTTTAGGTGTTTTTTGTAGGATTTTTATGATCTTTAGAGTTATGAAAATATTTTGCAAACTTTGAAGCTCCATACAAATATAAGGTATAATTGTTACAATT
Source organism: Petaurus breviceps papuanus (assembly GCF_028583685.1). NCBI lineage: Eukaryota > Metazoa > Chordata > Mammalia > Diprotodontia > Petauridae > Petaurus > Petaurus breviceps. The sequence goes on from NW_027185809.1 coordinate 45,636,491, forward strand.
AGTATATATTAAAGTGACTAAGTTCAAATGGATGCCGAAGAAATAATAAGAATATGAATAATGGGATAAATGCACAAAAAAGATTCAGTTGAACATGGATATTTCTGAAAAATTAGCTCTTTTAGGTTTTAGGGATAGAATATAGGTCAGTTTTTGTGTGTGTGTGTGGAATGTAGTTTAAACAATTTAAAATTATTGCAAGTTAAGCAAGAAAATTCATCTGAAAACACCCTTATAGCTTCAACTGAGGGAATGGCTACAAGGATTCTGTGATCTTTTCCTTGCCTAAATTCTGTGACACGAGGTGATCAGTGTAGAGCACTGAACAGCTAAGGCATATGGAAAACCTCCCCTCTCTCTTAAAGTAGAAAAACATGCAATAAGTTGTCTGGATTTCATGAAGTCTAGCCTGCAGGTACAAATTCAGTACATTCTAGGGGCTACAATTTGTTTGAACTTGGCAATCTTTATTGCTCATTTTAATTAATTTTCTTTGTCACATTCCATATATTTTCTTTATTACATTCAAGGGACTATATATAGATGCCCCAGGGTGGTTAATTTACCACCTGAAATTTCCATTATTTCTTTTTCCTCATAGAACTCCAGTTGACTAGTAGGTAATGATGTGCATGAGTACAGCATAGAAAATTCCTAGGGCAGGCATTGTTTTTCAGATAAGTTTGTCTTAAAAACTCTTAACAGGGATAACAGTTTTCCTTTGAAGAACTGGAGCAAGACCCTTTTCAATTCCTAGTGTTTTCTTTATTTCATCAGAATGTATAGGTACCTGAATAATATATCTTAGTACTTTGATCTTATTAGCTTAGTGTTCACAATTTACTGCTCATGAATAGATCCCCTGGGGGAATATGAGGATCGAAAATTTGGCCCACACAGTGCAAATAGCCCTGACAGAACTGATCATGACAAGATTGTAGTCACCAAGCAATCCAGAGCTCTAAAACTTTTAAGAGGAGTATAAATTTCTCCCCATTTGAATCTTTACTAACTCTTAAAGGGCATCGACAACAAGGACTAATTTTATGGATTGTTCTTCATCTTCTATTAACTAGCTCTTTAATAAATATTAATCAGAAGACTGAGTAATTATAATTAGTAATCTTATTCCCAAGGAAAAGATGAGGACCAAAAATCCTCATTTTATTGCAGAGGTGGGGGTATATGGTAGGAAGAAAACAAGCATTTATTAAGCACCTGCTTAGTGCCTGTCACTGTGCTAAATGTTTTTAATGTATTATTTAATTTGATCCTCACAACAATGCTGGAAGGTGGTGCTATAATTAGCTCTACTTTACAATTAAGAAAATTTAGGCAAATGGAAGTTAAGTGACTTGTCCAGGGTCACATAGCTAGTAATTATTCATGACTAGATTTGAAGGCAGGTCTATCCCAACTCCATGTGTGTGGTCCTTAAAATAACTTACCCCCTAGCTGCCTGATTATGGAATTATATACATGTGCTATCAAATGTTTTTGCTGTGCTATCTTATCTGGATCAACAGTATATATTTATATTTTGTTTGTATCAAGAGGATGTGAATGGGACAGATGCGAGGGGAGGGACAGATATATTTGGATATGACTGTGAAATAAATGAAAAAGGCACCAATTTTTGTTTTGTCTTGTAGCAACATATTGTATGTTTTATTTTCTTGTCAATTCAAATGTTATATCAGGAATTGGTCAACAGCATAACAAGACTGCCCAGGATGACTGAAGGTCGAAAGTTTGCCTTCAAAGGATTGTATTTGGCAAATCCCTGAGCTGGGCCAGCCAGAGGTGAATCAGAAGAGGAGAAGCAAGGCAGGAACCATTGGTTTAAGAACAAAGGACAAAAGATTAATTAAGTAAAGAATCAGAATAAGGTTACCAAGATGAAGGACAAAAGGTCTCAAATCTCTAGGAAAACAGTAATAAGAATGGAGGTTGGGTGGCTAGGTGGCGCAGTGAATAGAGCACTGGCCCTGAAATCAGGAGGACCTGAGTTCAATGACTGGGGCCTCAGACACTTAACGCAAAAACTACCTGTGTGACCTTGGGCAAGTCACTTAACCCCAACTGCCCTCCAAAAAAGCAAAAAAATTAAAAATTAAAATAAGGGAGGTTGATACTGTTCCAAAGGCCTTTCTTGGGTAGCAGATTAGTATGACACTGTTGTCCAATATGGGCAGACCCAAGACTAAATATATATGATTAATTCCAATTAAGTAGAAAGGGAAACTCCCCTAAAACACTTAATTAAAGCCAATTAATTGGAGTGGTTGTGAATCACATCCTAACTCATATTTTTAAAAGATATATATAAAAGATGGAAGCAATGGTAAGTAATTGAAAATGAATTAAAAAAGAGTAGCACAGCCCTTTAAAATTTGCATCAGAAGTAATACAATATCAGAGCAATATCAGAGTGTAGTGGGAAAGAATTTTAGATTTAAAATAATATATCTGGCCTTCAAATTCTGGCTCCATTACTTGCTATTTGTGTGATCACAGGCAAATTCCCTAACCTCTTTACACCTCAATTTTCTCACTAATAAAAAGTGACAGCTAGATGATATAGAAGTGAAAGACCTAGATTTGGAGGCATGAAGACTTGAGTATTGCTTAAACATTTAGTAAAGATGCACATTTACTAGGTATGTCACTAAAGTTCTCTGTCCCAAGGAGGGTGTTAGTCTCAGTGGACTCCAATGTTTCTTTGATGTGGTTGTGTACTTACAAATATTGAATAGCCAGCTTTCCAAATCTACTTTGTTAACATTTTCTCCATCACTTTCTTGAGTCAAGAAAATGAATAAAATAATGAATCAAGCCCTATTTGTATCATTTGCCAATTTCCAAGGTTTAAATGCTCATGCTAAAAATTTAAAAATTGGTTCTCTCTTGCCTGTCCAGGTCCACCACACTACTGTTTCAGTTCTAAATCTATTAACCAACGATTGGATGATCTCCAGGTCCTTTTCAGCTCTTCCATGACAAGTATCTGAGAGGAAAGTTAGAATAGTGAGCAATATTGGATAAGACAAAATTTTACATGCATATTTAAATGTGAAGTACTACACTTGCTTTTTTTGTTTATACAGTATGGGAGTGACCTAATGGATCACATTTACTGCCAAAATGTTCTGTGGATTTAGTAAGAAAGTTCATTATTAATTACCAGTGTGCCATGGCAGTGAAATAAATTCATGCTATTTTAACCTGCATTAAGCAAGGTATAGTGGAAAAAACAAGAGATATAATAGTTTTCATACATTCTCTCCTGGTAAAATAATTTCAAAAGTATTGTGCTTAGTTTTGAGTATTGCATTTTAGAAAAAAAAAGACATAGGCAAACTAAATTTTGTCCAGAATAGTATGACAAGGATAGTGAAAAGACTAAAGATTATACTTTTTGGAAATCTTTTAAAGGAACTGAAAAAGAGGATATGACACCGAGCAAGTGGTTAAATGATGCCCAGGTGGTAGAGGCAGTGTGCGCCATCTTTGAGAATTCTGTTAAGAACTTGTTGGATGACTTTGTGCCCATGGTCCCCCGGCTGTGTGAGATGCTGGGACAGATGTACAGCACGATTCCCCAGGCCTCTGCCCTCGACCTCACTCGCCAGCTGGTGCACATCTTTGCTCATGAACCTGCCCACTTTTCCCCCATCAAGGCCCTCTTCCTCCTTGTCACCTCCATCACACTCACCCTCTTCCAGCAAGGTCCCAGGGATCATCCTGATATTGTTGATTCATTTATGCAACTCCTGGCACAGGCCCTGAAGCGGAAGCCAGACCTCTTCTTGTGTGAAAGCTTGGATGTCAAGGCTGTGTGACAGTGTGGTGTGCTGGCACTCAAGTTCCCTGAGGCCCCGACTATCAAGGCCTCCTGTGGCTTCTTTACAGAGTTGCTGTCCAGATGCGGGGAGACCCCACCCATCGGGCAGGTGGTCCAGGAGGATGGCAAAGTGCTGCTGCAGGCTGTGCTAGAGGCCATCAGCGGCCAGGCCTCCCACAGCCTCATGGTTTCCTTTGCAGATATCCTCTTTGCCCTCAACAAGCACTGCTTCAGCTGCCTCAGCATGTGGATCAAGGAAGTGATGCAGACTCCAGGCTTCCCCTCACCCCGGCTCAGTGCTGAACAGGACACCTTCAGCCAGCAGGTCCTCAGAGAGCAGGTAAACAGGTGTGGTGTGAAGGAGATGGTGAAGGAGTTCATGCTGCTGTGCCGGGGTCTCCATGGTACCGACTACACCGCTGACTACTGAGGGCTGGCTGAGGCCGTGTCCATAGAATAAACCCCAACCCCCCCTCAAAAAAAAAAAGTCTATGACAAAATTCACGACAAAATCAACTATCATAGCAAACAAAGAAAAAACTCATTTCATAGAGTTAGAAAGAGGGACTAGAGCATAAAAGTAAGGGAATAGGAATCTGAAAGCCATTTTTTTTTAAAGTCTACCTTTCTTAAAACATTTAGAGAGACTCTGTTCATCATGGGAACTCTACTCAGTCTTTTTTTTAGTTTGGGAGGAAAAACAAGAGGTTGTTCTTTTCTGATACAGCCCAACATCTCAAATCCACAGCAAAGTAGGACTTCAGTGGAAGGCAATGACTTATATAATACAAAGAAAGGAGAAACACTGAAGTGGCTAGGTGGTGCAGTGAATAGAGCACTGGCCCTGGAGTCAGGAGGGCCTGAGTTCAAATCAGGCTGCAGAAACTTAACACTTACTAGTGGTGTGACCTTGGACAAGTCACTTAACCCCAATTGCCCTGCCCTCCAAAAAAAATAAAAGCAAAAACAAAAAAAAGGAAAAACAAAACAAAGTATCAAAACTAGACCCTACCTTCATTTAGAGGGAGATATCAACATTTTTTTGTAGGGGGGGGGTAATGATTAGGGAGAGATTTGGGGGAACAAAGGAAGCGTATAGAAAATAATTTGAAAAATCTCCATCAATAGAAAATAATATAAAGTTAGTTATTCTACTATTAAAATTAAGAGTTGCTTTGGAGAAATTGTAGAAGGCTGCATTTTTTTAAAGTCCTCTAACCTAGAGAAACAAACATATATGTGCATAAAATTTGAATGTTAATTGATGGAGGCTGCATTAATTTATTTAAAGGTAGAGAGATACTTTTCCTGTACAAACAGAATTATAGGGCAGAGGTCACCAGTCCTGGTCTTTTGCTTCCATTGTAGCTAAATGAATCCTTAAAGCATTCAAAAGCTTTAATGTATTTGCATGGTGGTAGATGAGGGTAGGGGGATGGAGAGGGAGTGAATCAGAAATTCAAAAGAAATCCACATATGCTAACAACCTAGCTAGCTCTTCAAAGTGGGCAAATATGAAAAAAAGATCTTAATAATCATGTAAAGGAAACTTTTGTGTGCCTGCTGTACTGTGAGTCTAACTAACAAAAGGGATGAAAATATATTGATTAGTCCTCACAGCATGTTGACCCAGGGCAATCTAACAAAAGAGCAATAACAACATATTTGGCAGGAAGGAGCCATAACAGTAGATGACAGCTGGAGCAGATGGCAGTGAAGGTTTGCAAATAACAATAACAAAATAAAATAAAAATTTTAAAAAGCAGCAACTCACAATTCTGGAGGGCAAATGGAACTTCAGTGGATTATAGTACCAAATAAAAGAAGCAAGAAGGAAGTCATAACTTTAGAGTAGAGCAGCAATGTCAAGAATACTAGATCCACACTCCTGAGAATGTGGACCACTATGAGAATGTAGGACCACTGTGAGGGATGGAAATACGAAGCATCAATGCACAATTGATGTCTAGATGACAGAACTGAAAAAATCCTTCCTATTATGATACAACCTTCCTCACCTAAGAGCATGAGTTTTGCAGTTATATTTCCCTTTACCCTTCATTCCTGTTATGAGAATCTGTGGGATATTATACCCTTTTATGCATTGCGGGGGGGAGAGGGGAATAGAGCTAAGAATGATTCTATAACCATTTTTCTCTGTTACTTGCTTAGACTTATATCCGAATTAAATCTTTTGCTATTTGATTTATGATCTCTGATTAGTTTGTTGGTAGATAATACACTCAATGAGAACACTTCCATATTTTCATAAATATGGTTGCTCCAGATATTTCCACAGTGAGCCTGGTGTAGCAGAAGTGATCTATGTAATATTTATGGTTCAGTCATTTCAGTCATGTCTGAATCTTTATCACCCAGTTTGGAATTTTCTTTGAAAAATACGGGAGTGGTTTGCCGTTTCCTTCTCTAGCTCATTTTCTAGATGAAAAACTGAGGCAAACAGGGTTCAGTTCCTTACCCTCATCACATAGCTAGTATGCATCTGAGGTCTGATTTGAACTCAGGATGATGTCTTCCTGACTTCAGGCCCAGCACTCTATCTACTGTGCTACATAGCTGCCCCTATGTAATATGTTTTATATTTAAATATAGTACATATAGCTATTTCTTGATTTGTAGTGACCTAACATCCCCCTCCTTTAAAAATTTTAAAAAAGACAGAGATTTGAGCTTTTTATTCATGTTTTAATTAACCTATATGCCTTCTCAGGTTAGGATGGGAGAACATGCAACTTTAATCTCTTATGATCAGCTCAGTTATGGGTAAGAGGTTCAGATGACCATTTCTTTTTTTTTTTTAAGCTATTGGGGTTAAGTAACTTGCTCAAGGTTACACAGCCAGTTATTTTTAATGTGGGTGCCAAGTATCTGAGGCCAGAACCGATCCCAGGTCTCCTGACGCTGGGGACAGCACTCTTAGTCACTGCGCCACCTGGCTGGTGGCTGCCCCTAAGCAATTGGGGTTAAGTAACTTGCTCAAGGTTACAAGGCCAGTTATTTTTTGTGTGGGTGTGAAGTATCCCAGGCGGAAACCGAACCCAGGTGTCACGACTCTGGGACCGGCGCTCCTACTCACTGCGCCACCTGGCCGCCCCAAAATGACCATTTCTTAATAAGAATTAATTTCTGAACTATTCACTAGGCTACACTATCTATCCAATTTCCCTTTGCTCATGTGAAATCCTGACAGTTTCAGAGCTCCACTTAAAAAAGCCTCTTTCTAATACACTTCTGGGCCTTTGCATTAAACGATCTTCCCACCTGGAGTATCTTCATTTTCTTTCATTTTCTAAAACTCAACACAAAACACACATCCTCTTTGAAGCTGTTTTGAATAAACCCACATGCTTTGGTTGTGCTTTTCATCTGAACAATTCCCAACATTTACATAAAGTTATTTAATTCAGTTGCAGCCATTAATGTGCTTAACTCTGTTGTGTCTTTTGTGTGGTTTTCAGGGAGTTCTGATCCCCCTACAATACAGACCAAGGGCCTGTCATTTACTCAACTCATTCGTTTAATATTTATTCTACCTTCCCCTCCATCCTAGATCTTGAAACTTTTTTTCTATCTCGCCTCAGTACCTAGCAAAATGAATTCCACATAAGGTATGCCTACTCAATACAGGTTATTGACTAATTGTCTATGGTGCCAAAGGGTGTTACTCATTAGCAAATGTGAAAATTGCCAGAATGTGGTGTCTGTTTACAATGTCAGTTTGAATTGTGCAGTAGCATTTGAGAGAATTGCCTAAATACTATACAACCAAGAAAGGGGAATAAGAGAATCCAGATTTTTCACAAATATGTGGCAGTTCACTTTCACATTTATGTAGTTATTCCCCATGTTGTTTCCCTTAAGAGGTAGTACTAAATAGGGCAACAACATTAAATTCAGAAAAAGCTGGAGTCAAGTCTTGCTTCTGACAAATATTAACTAAGTGACCATAGTCAAGTCACTTAATGTCTTATTTTCCCCAGGCAGCAGTCTGAGATTATAAATTACAGATAAGGTGCTGATCTGAAGCAAGAGAGGGAGTTTCTACATTGTGAATTACTCACATGTATGAGTAACGGTTTAGAATAAAGCAAAGGAAACCAATAAACAACCCAAAGATTTCCCTTAAGTTAGGTTTTCCTTTCATTCTCAGCCATTATCAGATATAGAATTGTATATAGGAATTTTGGAACCTGGAACTAGAAGAAGAAATTGTGCCATCAGTTGTGGAAAAGGGAAAAATGAAGCCTAGGTATTCACATAAGGTTGGTTAGGTAACAACCACCACCTACAGATGATCTGATAGCTTTCAATCTGATAAGCATTAATTCCTATTGTGTTACAGATACTTGGCAGAGTAATATAGAGGACAGAGAAAAAGAGAGAGACAGACAGACAGACAGAGAGAAAGAAAGAAGAAAGGAAGGAAGAATTTTTTTTATCTCAAGGAGCTTATCTTTTCTTGGAGAGGGAACACTGTATAATTATATATGTGATAACTGGAGGAGGTATAAAACATCACGAATTAGGGAAATCAGGAAACCATTCCTGCAAAAGGTAGCATGTAAGTTGAGTCCTAAAGGGAAGTAGGAGATCTAAGAGGTTTGTCAGTGCTCATCCTTCCTTTTCAAAGAGGACCAATGAAATCATGAAGGTGATGTCCTGAATTACGAGTGAAGTAGATTTAGGTGAGGCAGAACTGAACAAAGTCATTAGCCTCAGTCTCTCCTCCAGAGTCGTCAGAGTTCAGTGGTTAGACATAATTCAAGACCACTGTCTACTGCCCAGGATGTAGTAGATCTTAGCCCTTTTAAACTCAGGGTTTTCCCATGTCTTAGTTTGTCAGAGGCAATTCCCATTCAGTGAATAAAAGCTATGTAAGAATGGAGACAAAAGATAGCTTAGTTTGTCTTCTCAAAAGAATCAATCTGGGAGGCAAAGACCCTCAGAGAGGTAAAGGTGAGGAGGGACTCCATTCCAGGTTTAGAATATAGCCTGTGCATAAGAAGAGTTAAGAATAGAATATTGATTTTGAGTAAAAACAAGTAGTTCTGACATTTTGTCTAGTCTAGACCATATGATTTGTGAAGGGCAGTTCTTTGAAAATGACTGAAAAGATTGGCTAAAGCCCAATTGTGAAGGGCATTAAATACAAACTGAGGCTTCCAGACAGCTGTTGAAGCTTTATTAACAGAGAGCATGGCATGGTCAGATGTTTGCTTGAGAATTATTTTGGCAGCAGTATAGAAGATGGATTGAGCAGAGGTGAAATTGGAAGCTGAGAGTCCATTCAATCCACATTAAATGCCATGAGCACTTTAAACTAGGGGAGGGGCAACATAAACAGTATACAGAAGAGCTGTTTGTGGATGTAGAATCTACAATACTTGACCAGGAATTGGATTTCTTCCTTCCTTCCTTTTTCCTTTCCTTCCTACCTTCCTTCTCCTTCCTTCCTTCCCTCCTTCCTTCCTTTTTTCCCTTCCTTCCTTCCTTTTGCCCTTCCTTCCTTCTTCCTTTCCTTCCTTCCTTCTTTCCATCCTCCCTTCTTTCCTTCTCACTTTCTCTTTCTCTCTCTTTCTTCCTTTTCTTTCTTTTAGGACACATGTACTTCTCTTCTCCCTCACCCCACCCTATCCAGTATCTGCAGGTAGTTTGGATACCTTATTTCTTTTTCATGATTTGGGGGAAGTCTAGTTTCAGGGGAAAGTCTCTGGTGGTAGTTGCTTATCGGCTTGGTACCTCCAAATTGATATGTTCCCCCAAAGTTCTGTGTCTCATGTAACCCCACTGCAAACAGCCATTGGAGTACCCATATGGACTAACACTGCTCTCTTCGGTTTCTACTGACTCACTACTCCAATTTTTTCTCATTTGTTTTTCTAGGGTGCTCTTTATTTCCTCGGATTTCTTATACTATTCTCTTAGTTTTCTTCTTACCTTCCATTCCTTTTCAGTTTTCTTTCCTATAATCAATGTTCTGTGCACACTACCCCCTAGTTAAAATGCTCCCCAAGATGTAATCCTTTCAATTTCCATCTACACAATCTCTAGGCTAGAGATTTTCTTTAGAGGAGGGGCAGTAGAGAAATGATGACTCAAGTCCTGCTAAAATTAACTGATTGGAAAGGGAAGGGCAAGTCCATTCTTCCCCAGTCTCCCTCTTAACTCACCCATTGTTTCTAGGTACCTTGTTCCTTCCTAGTAGCTTGGATTTGGGAGGTGAATGAGAGAAGATACCTGGTTCAGAAATCCTCAGACCCTAGAGAGGCAGTGTGACATAATGAATAGTGCATTGAACTTGTCAGGAATACCTGTTTTCCATATTCTTGCCATGTATGATAGATTATAAATAAGATATACTAAGTGATAATGAGGAATCCCTAGTTGTCTGATTAGCCTGAAGATCTGATGACTCAGAGGATGTCAAAGCTACTGGGCTCTTTGAGACTCTCCTTTTTTGAAGGTGAAGCATATGGATTGATTCCACCTGTACTTAGACAGTGGGAGGTGACAGTGAAATTGCTTTGTCCCCTACTCATCTTTTATAGTCAAAGAGCACATGACTACCTCTGTATTTGCTTTTTTTATATTTTTCTTTTTTTTTTTAGATGGAAGAGTATGAATGAGATGTTCAAATTGAGAAATTGATTAGTCAATTACCATTCATCAAGTACTACTATGTTCCAGGCACTGTGCTAATCACTGCAACAGCTATAACTTCGTAATTTCCAAAATATCACAAGGTCTTGGGGTACCTATTGAGTACACCTGCTATAGCGTCTCTGGCAGTAGCAGGAGAAGAAAGGTACAGAGGATCAGTTCCTGGATACTGATTCATTGTCTTTGCAGAAAATGGACCCTGCTGGAGTAGAAACAGGACTTGCCCTGGGTTCCAGCTCCCACCACCTCTAATTCATGTAAAAGGTGACTCTGAACAAACTTTGGAGCTACAGAACCCACAAAATGACACAGAAAAGCTAACCTCCCACTAAGAACAGCACAGCGGGCTGGCAGCAAGCGGCCAGCACAGTGCTCTGGGAGCCCACCCTGGCCCACAGGAGCCTGAGGTTTTAGCCCCAGGGCGGGCCTGACCAGGCGCCAGCTGGAGGGACTTCAGATCACCAGCAGTTGTGGTGGTTTCCAGAATTATCAACACATAGATGCTAAGGACACAGTGAGAAGTCAGTGCAGTGTGGACTTTGCGATCCAGTAGTTGGGAGTTCAGTCAGCCTCTGCCCCCAGGCCAAGCAGCCACTGAAGAACTGCTGCCCTGCAGCCTCCGCCATGTGGCAGTTTCAGCTCCTGGCCTGCAGAATGTAGGGGGACCAAGCAACCAGTCTGAGGGGTATTCGCTCTTGCTTTAACCTGCTTGGGTCTGGATTGCTGTCTAGGGTGTAGGTCCTGGTGTGTCCGACCAGCTTGCCAGAGTGTGTGGAGGCTTCAGAGAGGGCACCCAACCTTTGGCAGCTAGGAAAACCCCAGCATTTAGTACAAAGCTCCTCTGTATGGTGGCAGAATCCTAATGTGGAAAAAAAACCCAAAAGTCAAGTAATTGAGTGCTAACATGAGCAAACGAGGGAAGCAAAGTAAACAAAGCAACACAACTTTACACTCCTATTTTGGGGACAAAAAGGATCAAAGCATGGAACAGGAGGAAGATACTGAAGTCAGAATTTCACCAAAAGTTTCCAAGAAAAATACAAGCTGGTTACAGGCCATAAAGAACCTTGAGAAGCATTTTGAAAATCAAATAAGAGAAGTGGAGGAAAAATTGGGAAGAGAAATGAAATCATCCTTAAAGAAATTCTTAAGGAAAATTGCCCTGATGTTTTAGAACCAGAGGGCAAAATAGAGGTTGAAAGAATCCATTGATCACATCCTAAAAAAGATCCCAGAAAGAAAACTCCTAGGAATATTGTAGCCAGGTTCTAGAATTCCCAGATCAAGGAGAAAATATTACAAACATCCAGGAAGAAGCAATTTGAATATTGTGGAAACACAATCAGGATAACATAGAATCTGGAAGCTTCTACACTGAGGGATCAAAGGCCTTGGAATATGATATTCCAGAGGTCAAAGGAGCTAGGGTTAAAACCAAGAATCACCTACCCAGCAATACTGAGTATCATGTTTCAGGGGAAAATATGGTTATTCAGTGGATTAGAGAACTTTTAAGCATACTTGATGAAAAAAATAGAGTTGAATAAAAAATTTGACATTCAGATACAAGAAGCAAGAGAAGCATGAGAAATTAAACAGGGAAAAGAAATCATAAGGTACTTATCAAAGTTGAACTATTTACAACCCTACGTAGAATAATGATAATTGTAACTTATGAAACTTTTCACGGTATGAGAATAGTTGAAGGGAACAGAAGTGTGTGTGTGTGTGTGTGTGTGTGTGTGTGTGTGTATACACACATATATGTCTATATATATATATAGAGAGGGTATAGGAGTGTATGGATGCATATGTGAGGGTATAGGGTGGGTATAGGGGTGTATGAATACATATGTGAATATGTGGATATATGTGTAGAGGTATACATAGGCAGAGGGCACAGGACAAATTTAATAGGAAGGGATGATACTTAAAAGGTAATATTAAGAGGTGAGAGAGGAATATAATGAGAGGAGATGGGGAGAGACAGAATGTGGTAAACTATCTCATATAGAAGAGTCAAGGGAAAATGGTTACAATGGAGGTGAAGAACAGGGAGGCAAAAGGGAATGGGTCAACCTTATTCTCATTGAATTTGGCTTAGGGAGGGAATGACATACACACTAATTAGGGTATCTCACCTTACAAGAGAGTAGGGGGGGGAACAGGATGAGAGGTGGTGTGATGGAAGGGAGGGCAGGCTGGGGGGGAGGGAAGTTGGAAGCACCCACTTTTGGAAAGGGACAGGATCAAAGTAGAGAATAGAACAAGTGGGAGATGGGATAGGAGGGAGGGAAATATAGTCACTCGTTTGCAATATATCCACTATGGAAATATGTTTCATAGCTACATATGTACAACCTATACTGAATTTCTTATCTTCCTAGTAAGGGTGTGTGACAAGGGAGGAAGGGAATTAATCTGGAATTCAAAGTTTTAAAATCCAATATTTAAAATAAATAAATAAATATATATATATATATATATATATATACACACTATTAATAATATTTTATATGTAACTGCGAAATAAGACATACAGGCACTGGGGCATAGAGATCCATTGTACCCTACTGAAAAGTTGGAGGGGGTATGTTAGAAGATATGGGAGAGGGTATTGGAGGAGGGGATATTTGGGGTAGTGGGTAGGGGAAAAATGGGGAGAAAATTTGTAACTCAAAGTCTTGCAGAAATGAATGATGTAAATAGAAGTTAATAAATCATTTGATTAAAAAAAAAAAAGAAAAAGAAAATGGACCCTGCCATAAGAAGGGTCAAGCCCAGCCTATTTTACTAGCCATTTTACTCTATCTTTGATCAAACAGTGACAAGGTGAAATGTACATGGGTAATTAGCAGTTTTTCAAACTGTTTTATGTCCTAATGAGGCTTAACTACCAGTTTCTAAGCAGGTTTTAACAGTAGTTATAAGTTAATTTACTGAATCCTGATTAAGTCATTCTTTTAATGCATACTATGATTCTTTCTGTTATTTCACATTTCTCACTTTGTAGGAATTAACTACCCATATCATATTTGATTCAAATTGTGCTCTGAATATTTCTTTTCTTAGGCACCTTTGGGGAGATCTAGAAATAAGCCATAACCTAAGACATGAGTAAAACTTCCCCAGTGATTCACAGTGGAGGTTTTCAGGTACTACAGTCTGTGAGGAACCTAAACTTTAGACCTTTAATTAGCAGTAGGTTCCTCAAT
>NW_027185809.1:45650240-45671305 GCF_028583685.1 Petaurus breviceps papuanus
TGAAACTCAAGGAATTGTGGAATTGAATCCTGTAAACTAAAAGGAAACAAATTAATAAAAAAAAGATAAAAAAAACTATACAAATGCTTGTTATTATTATTGTTTATTATTATTTTGTGGGATACTTGACTATCTTGCTCTGTAGAGCCCCAGTCATCATCATTGTTACTATCATTGTTATTGTTATTATATATTACTATGTTATTATACATTACTGCCTTACATTACTATATTAATTACACCCAGTAAATAATCATATTATTGTTAATATTATTTGGGAAACTTGGTCGTCTTGACTTACAATACCTCTGATAAGCATGAGCAGAAGATAAAGTCAAGAAGATAAATGCAGCTTGAGTACCTATACTTGCTATGGGTGATGAAGGAGTTCATAATTTTACAAATAATCTTATAAAACCTTATAAACATCTGCCTTCATACACTATGGCCCTAATTTAAGTAGGGAATGTGAAATGATGATGAAAACCTGTTAGAAAATGTGATCCAGAATCAAGAAATCAGCAGGTTGGATGGCTGTTTTACTCAATATTCTCAAACCAGTATTATCATGAACATTTTTTAGAGTAGAAAACAGAGGTACAGGACATGGCAAGTGATAAATAACAACACAAATTAAATGGCTATATTTGAATGAATAGGAAAGGACTTTGCAAAGTAGAGTTTATTTAGAATCAGTTATTTGAAGTCAGATCAACTTATTAGAGCAAAAGTCACAACCATCACCAAACTAGAAGATATCGTTCAGATAAGAAAAGAAATCCTCCAAATAGACTAATTTAAACAGCTTGTTTAGAGAGAGAGAAAGGAAGGGGAATACAAATTAAAATAAAGACACTTTAATCAATGTAAAATAGATACCACAATGAGGAGAAAATTACCCCAAAAGTGCCTCACACAAAAAACATGTGGTCAATGCCAAGCAGAAGACCATGACAAAAACAGTGACAATGTTGGCTTGGGATAGTTCATATTCAGAGCATTATAGAGTAGGATAAAAGGATGGAAGACTACAATGAGGAACACCCCAAAATTACTGAAAAGCAATGCAGGGGAAACTTAATCTGTAGAAAGTTTGCCATGAAACCCACTCACTTAGCCAGACCATACCTATAATAGGTCTAGATGAAACAGGAAGGGAAACCACAAAAATCCTTGAAATAAAACAAATTGTACCATGTTGTAGGACCTACCCCATAGGCCAAACCACATACAAAAGGAACCCAAATATTATGAGGAACACCTGTGAAGGATGCATGGGAGGAAATAGACAAGAGACATGGGGCAAGAATAGATAGGTTGTCATTTGCATATTACATAGAATATATTGATGAGAACACATTATCAAGCCATCAGAATATTATCAAAGGGGCAGCTGGGTGGCACAGTGAATAGAGCACTGGCCCTGGAGCCAGGAGGACCTGAGTTCAAATGTGACCTCAGACACTTAACACTTACTAGCTGTGTGACCTTGGGCAGTCACTTAACCCCAATTGCCCTGCCCTCCAAAAAAAAAAAACCCACAAACCAAAAAAAAAAACCAAAAAAACCCCAAAAACATTATCAAAGTGTATACAAGAAATACAAAGTATAATGCATGGGATGCATCTGATTTAAATGACAATGGGGATCACAGTCCATCTCTGAATACTGAAATGGTTTTCACAGATGAAACCCTTTATGATGGAAAATAATATTAAGGGGAAAAGCTTCACAGAGTAGAAATATCATTGGCTCAAGATCAGAGGACTTGTGTTTCAATGTGTATTACTTGTGTGATCTTGGACAAATTAGTTCATTTCCCTACAACTTCGTTCCTTAATCTGTAAAAGATAGCCTCTGAGATTCCTTATGTGCCCATGATTTCATGATTTTAACTAGTGGAGACAGAAAAATAGGGCATTTCAAACACAGGGGATGGTTCAAAGAAAAACAAGAAACAAGATGCTTAATGTGTTGGATCTACGTTGTCTTGGAAGCTGAAGCACGAGAGGGTATGAAGAAAGGATGATCATGGATATCACATGATTCATGAAGATTAACAAAGAAGAATCATAGAACTGGAAAAGACTTCCTGTATAACCCAGGAATATGTTTAATACATCCCCATAAATCACCCTCCAGTATCCATTTGAAGACCTCCAGTGAAGTAAGAAATCGTTTTTATTTTTTAATAAATTTGTTATTATTTTACATTCTTTTTTTTTAAATGCTGAATTCCAAATTGTCTCCCTCCCACTTATTTTTAAAAGGCAAGTAAATGATATCAATTATACATGTAAAATCATGCAAAATGTATTTCCATATTAGTTACATTACAAAAAAAACAAAAATAATAAAATGAGAAAATTATACTTAAATTTGCACTCAGGTTTCATCTGTTTTCTCTCTGGAGGTGGATAGCATGTTTTCATCATGTGAGTCCTTTGGAAATGTCTTGGATCATTGAATTAATCAGAGTAGCCAAGTCTTTTACAATTAATCATCACTACAACATTGCTATCCACAATAATCCCATTCATCCTGTTTTCTTCTATTTATCTTTCTCTGTCTCTTTATCTTGTCCCTTTTGCTTTTGACCATGGCCTCCCTTAATCTTCCCTGCTTTTTGTCATCCTCCACTCTTATCTTCTTCCCCTCCTATTGGGTGAGGCAGATTTCTTTACCCAACTGAGTGTGTATATATATATATACATATATATATATATATATATATGTATATATATATATATATGCTTCCTTCTTTGAACTAATTCCAGTGAGAGTGAGGTTCAAGCATTTCCCTTCCCCCATTTTCCTCTCTACTGTAAAAGTTCTTTGCACATTTCTTTTTTTTCTTTATTAAGAAGATAACTTTATAAGACAACTGATTCATGTTGACCAATTTCCCTAATCCAGTGGTATCTTAACCTCATTGTCACCATTTCTACTACCATCTTTACAGCTACCAGATACATAGTATGATTTACAAAGTACTTCCTATTCATTGTTTCACAACAACTCTATAAGATAAATCTTATTATGATCCTTAGTTTATGGAAAAGATGAGGAACCTGAGTCTTAGAGGGATTAAATGACTTGACCAGGGTCACATAAAACTAGTAAATGTTTCAGGTCATTAACTTAAGTCTTTATTCATGGGCTTATTAAAGGGGAACAATTGGTATTTATTTGAGTTAGAGATAATTGCTTCACAGATTAGGTAGAATTTAAGATGAATGCCTTTCAAAAGGTCATAGAATTGTAGATGTTGAAACATAAGGGACTTCTAGAAATCATCTGACCTAGCCCCCAGCTTTAGTTAGGCATAGTGGAATTAGGACCACTTTATAGATGAGGCTACTAAGAGATGTGTCTAAGATTTCATAACTAGTAAGTGTAATATAACAATGATTTATTTGCATAATTTTAAAATGTCTTATTGATGTTTCTTTTTTATTGCACTGTTGTTTCCTGATTATCTTTCCCCCCCATCCCAATCCCTCTCTTTTAACATAAAAATAATTAACCAAAACAAAATAATTTTGTAGCTAGGAGTCTTGGCATATACAATAATTGCTATCCAGGGTCTATCACTTTTCCCTCCCCACCCCACCCTCTGCATTACTAGAAGAGATAGGTATATGTTTAATCAAAATTACAAGCTGTTTATTATTGGAATCCTGATATCTTTCTCACTAACTTTTCTATAGTACTTTAAGGTTCACAAAGCAATTTCCTCAGAATAATCTCATATGGCTTGGTTGTTGTTCAGTCAATTTTAGTTGTATCCAAATCTTTGTTACCCTATTTGGGGTCTTCTTTTTTTTCCAAAATGTTATTTTAGACTTGAATGCCAGAGCACAAATAGAAAATAAAGAAAAGAAACAAAAACATATCATAAACTTAAATACTGGAACTCAAATACAAAGTTAGAAAGAAAAAAGAGCGTGTGATGTGCAAAGCAGAGCATAATAGAGGATTCAAAAGTGTGTAACAAAATTTTCATTTCAATAAAGCCTATATGATAAATAATACCCTTTGTGTTGAGAATTGTCCATCTTTACTTCCTTGTGAGTGCTCTTTTGTTCTCTGCTGTGCGCGTTTTTACTTTGTTATTTTTCCCTTCCCTAACCCCCATCCAGAAGGTCACAATAAAGTTTAGATATGTTTCTCTATAGCTATAAATATATACATACTCCCCTTCACCCGCCCCCAGCACACTTTTTTTCATGTGAGAAACCATCCTACCTCTACTTGTCCCTTTCTCCAATTCTCTTTCTCACCCTTTCATTGCTTTCATTCTTTTTTTAAATCATCCCAACATTATTGATTCACATTTGTGCCCTCTGGCTAAGTAGTCTTCTGAGGATCCTAATAATGATAATGTTCTTAGGAGTGGTATGCATTATCTTCCCATGTGTAAATAATTTACCTTTATTATGTCCCTTATGATTATTCTTTAATGGTTAACTTTTTTCTCTTTTTTTATTTTTAGTTTACAATATTCATTTCCACAAGATTTTGAGTTACAAATTTTCTCCCCATCTTTCCCCTACCCACCACCCCAAAACTTCTGAAGGAATTAATCTCTTCAGTGAGCTTTTGAAATTCCTTTTCCATCTGCAAATTTGACTTTTTAAGGCACTCTTCTCATTGACTTTTTGGGCCTCTTTTGCCATTTGAATTAGTCTATTTTTTAAGGTATTATTTTCTTCAGTCAGGTTGTTGACTCTCTTTTCATGATTTTTTTGCATCATTCTCATTTCTATGCCCAATTTTTCCTCCACTTCTCTTACTTGGTTTTGAAAACACTTCTTAAGCTCCTCAATGGCTTGTAACCAATTCTTATTTTTCTTAGAAGTTTTTGGTGTAAGTGTTCTCATTTCATTGTCTTCCTCCTGTTCCATGCTTTGATCCTTTTTGTCCCCAAAAAAGGAATCTAAGGTTATATTGCTATGCTTGCTTTGCTTCCTCTCCTTGCTCATATTGCCACTCAATTACTTGACTTTTGAGCTTTTTACCACAGAAGAACTCTGCTTCCAGAAAGGAGAGCTTTGTCCCAAATCACTGGGGTTTTGGCAGCTGCTTGAGCTGTTAGTTGGGTGCCCTCTCTGCATCCCCCAAAGGCTCTGGCCTACTGGCCACATACCCCAGGACCTCCACCCAAGACAGTGATTCAGATCCAAGCACCTAAAAGCAAGAGTAGTTACCTTCTGACTGGTTGCTTGGTTCCCCCATATGATCTGCAGGCCAGGAGCTCTGAAGCAGCCATGTGGAGGCAGCTGCACAGCTACCCCACTTCCACTACTTCTTGTCCTTGGGGCAGGGACCAGACCACACTCGTCTGTCCTCCTTCAGTTCCAACAGAGTTTGACCCTGACCTTTTACTTGCTCTTTGGAATTTGTGGGTTGATAAGTCTGGAAACCACCACAGCTGTTGGTGATTTACTCATCTGAGGTCCACCACAGCCACTGCTGGTCAGGGCTGCCCTGAGGCTAAAACCACAGTCTCATGCAGGGCTTGGCTCAGCTCCCAGCTTGCTGTAATGGACCCTTCCTATAGGCTTACCAGGTTGCTTTGAGTAGGAGATTTGTTTCTCTCTGTCACTTTGTGGGTTTTGTAGCTCAGAAATTTGTGTAAAGTCATATTTTATAGGTATTTGAGGTGGTTAGGGGGAAACTCATGGAGTATGCCGCCATCTTGGCTCAACCCTAATGGTTAACTTTTCATGCTTCTCTTCAGTCTTGTATTTGAAAATCATTTTTTTAAAATCATCTCTAGTCTTTTGATCAAGAATGCTTGAAAGCCTTCTATTATATTAAACATGAATTTTTTTTCCTAAAAGATTACAGTCAGTTTTGCTGAGTAGGTTGTTTTTGGTTGTAATCCTAACTCCTTTGCCTTTCTTGAATATAATATTCCAAACCTTCTACTTCCTTTAATGTAGAAACTAACTAAATCTTATGTGATCCTGATCATGGTTCCATAAAATATTTGAATTCTTTCTTTATGGCTGCCTGTAACATTTGACGTGGTATTAGGCTATAATATTCCTGGAAGTTTTCATTTGGGGAGCTCTTTCAAGGAGGAGATCAATGGACTTATTCAATTTCCATTTACCCTGTAGATCTAAGATATGAGGGAAGTTTTCCTTGATAATTCCTTGAAATATTATGTCTAGATTCTTTTACATTGTTGCTTTTTTGATTATGCCTTTCAGGTAGTCCAATAATTTTTATGTCTATTCTTTTTTTAATTAATTTTTTTTTTAATTTTTAGTTTTACATCATTCATTTAGACAAGATTTTGAGTTACAAATATTCTCCCTGTCCTTTCCCTACCTACTACCCCAAAACAGTGCTCTCACTGTATACTACTATCCCCAATCTGCTCTCGTCTACATCCTTCCCTATCCCCCCTCTGACTTTCTGGTAGGACAAGATGGATCTCCATACCCCAGTGCCTATATATCTTATTTCCCAGGTGCATATAAAAATAATAATAAAATATTTTTAAAACATTTTATTTTGAAACTTTAAATTCCAGATTCTTTCCCTTCCTCGCTCATGACACACCCTTACTGGGAAGTTAAGCATTTAATTTAACTTGTACATGTGTAGCTATGCAAAACATTTCCATAGTGGATATATTGTGAAATACTGACTATATTTCCCTCCATCCTATCCTGACCCCCACCTGTTCTGTACTCTACTTTGACCGTGTCCCTTTTCAAAAGTGGGTGCTTCCAACTTCCGTCCCTTACAACCTGCCTTCCCCTACATCATCCCCCCTCTGATCCCCTTCCCCCCTACTCTCATGTAGGGCTAGATACCCTATTTAGTATGTATATCATTCCCTCCCTAAGCCAAATTCAATTAGAATAAGGTTGACCCATTCCTTTTTTCCTTCCCGTTTTTCCCTTCCATTTTAACAGTTTTCCCTTACCTCTTCTATATGAGATAATTTACCCCATTCTGTCTCTTCCCATCTTCTCTCATTATATTCCTGTCTCACCTCTTAATTTCTATTCAATTGATCCTGTGCCCTTTTTCTATGTATACCTGTACACATATATACACAAACTCACATATGTATACACCCATATACCCTCCTATATGGACAAATAAATGTATGTATACATACATATGTGTTTATATATATATATATATATATATACATACACATTTATTTTCACTTCAACTATTCTCATACTGAGAAAAGTTTCATAAGTTACAATTATTGTTTTTCCATGTAGGCATGTAAATAGTTCAACTTTGATAAGTTTCTTGTGATTTCTTTTTCCTGTTTCCATGCCTCTCTTGCTTCTTGTATGTTAATGTCAAATTTTCTATTCAACTCTGTTTTTTTCATCAAGAATTCTTGAAAATCCTCTATTTCATTGTGTGACCATATGTTCCCCTGAAACATGACACTCAGTTTTGCTGGGTAGGTAATTCTTAGTTTTAATACCAGCTTTGGGATTTCTTGAAGAATGATTTCTAGGTTGTTTTTTTTTTTTTTTTGATCATGGCTTTCAGATAGTCCAATAACTTTTAAATTCTTTTTCCTGTATGTATTTTTCAGGTCATTGGTTTTTTCAATGAGATATTTCACATTGCCTTCTATTTTTTCATTTGTTTGGATCTGTTTAACAGTATCTTGATTTCTCATAAAGTCATTAGTTTCCATTTGCTCTAATCTAATTCTGAAGGAATTATTCTCTTCAGTGAGCTTTTAAGATTATTTTTCCATCTGTCAAATTCAGCTTTTTAAGATGTTGTCCTCGTTGGTTTTTTGGGCCTCTTTTGCCATTTGAGTTAATCTATTTTGGGGGGGCTTTTTGGAGGGGTAAGGTGGGGCAATTGGGGTTAAGTGACTTGCCCAATGTCACACAGCTAGTAAGTGTGTTGAGTGTCAGGTTGGATTTGAACTCAGGTCCTCCTGACTCCAGGGCTGGTGCTCTATTCACTGTGTCACCTAGCCACCCTAAGTTAATCTATTTTTTTAAGGTGTTACTTTCTTCACTCAGGTTGTTGACTCTCTTTTTATGATTTTCTTGCATCATTCTTATTTCTCTTCCCAATTTCTCCTCCACTTCTCTTACTTAATTTTCAAAATCCTTCTTGAGCTCCTCCATGGCCTGTAAGCAATTCATATTTTTCTTGGAGGCTTTTGATGCACATTTTCTGACTTCTGTGTCTTCCTCCCACTCCATGCCTTGATCCTTTTTGTCCCCAAAAAGGAATCTAAAGTTGGATTTCTGTGCTTGCTTTGCTTCCTTTGCTTGCTCATGTTACAACTCAATTACTTGACTTTTGAGCTCTTTGCCACAGTAGATCTCTGCTTCCAGAGGGGAGAGCTTTGTTCCAAATCACTGGGGTTTATGCAATTGCTGCAGCTATTAGGAGGGTGCTATCTCTACAACCCCCACACACTGGCTCACTGGTCACCACCTCAGGACCAACACCTAAGTCCGTGATCCAGATCCAGGCAGGTTAAAGCAAGAGTAATTACCCTCTGAATGGTCGCTTGGCCTTCCTATGATCTGCATTCCAGGAGCTCTGAAGCAGCCATGTGGAGGTGGCTGCACAGCTGCCGCACCTCTGCCACGTCTCACTCCTGGGGCCAGATGCTGGACCGAGCCTCAATCTCCCCCATTTCCAACAGAGTTCTACACTGACCTTTTACTTTGTCTTTGGCATTTATGGGCTGATATTTCTGGAAACTGCCCCAGCTGCTGGTAATCCACTGTCCTCAGGTATGCTCTAGCTTCTGCTGGTCAGGGCTGCCCTGAGTATAAATCTGCTGGCTTAAGCCAGGTTGGGCTTGGCTCCCAGCATGCTGAGATTGACCCTTCCTGCAAGCATTCTGGGCTGCCTTCAATGGGATATTTGCTTCTCTCTGTCATTTTGTGGGATCTGTAGCTCTAAAATTTGTTTAGACTCATATTTTATAGGTATTTGAGCTGGTTATGGGGGAAGCTCACACAGTTTTCCTGCTTCTATGCTGCTATCTTGGCTGCATCCATATATCATCTATTCTTGATCTATTTTCCAGGTCTGTTGTTTTCCTCATGAAATATTTGACATTTTCTTCCATTATTTTTTCATTCTTTTGACTTTGTTTATTGTTTCTTGATGTCTTATTGAGTCATTAGCTTCCAGTTGCCCAATTATGTATATAAATATATATATAGAGAATATTTTTTATGCATTTGACCTATACTGTTTTTAAGGAGTTTTTTTTTTCCTTCTGCTAATTTTAGTACCTCCGTTTCCATTTGAACTATTCATATTTTTAAGGAGTATTTCTTTTCTTCAGTGAATTTATGTGCCTCCTTTACCAAGCTGTTAATTCTCTTGTGTCACTCTCATTTCTTTTCTCAGGTTTTCCTCTACCACTCTTCTCTTTCTTTATCTCTTCCAGGAATTCTTCTTGGGCTTGAGTCTAATTACTATCTTTTCCTTGGAGGTTTTGCTCATAGCTGTTACCATATTGTTATCTTCTTCTTAGTTTATATTTTGGTCTTCCCTGCCACTGAAGTAGCTTTTTATGGTCATTTTTGTTACTGTTTGTTCCTTTTTCTAACCTATTTCTTGACTTTGAACTTTATCTTTAGGTTGGACTCTACTCACTTAGGGGTGGGGTTGTTTGTCCTTTATTCTCAAAGAGGACCATGACATCAGAAAGATGATGCCATGACTTGAAAATGAATTGGATTTAAGTGAGGGAGGGTTATGCAAGGTCACAACCACATTTTCTCCCCCAGAGGCATCTGGGTCCAGTGGCAATATATAAATCAGAATGACTAGAGATGCCACCCCCCTCCCCAAAGGTGGGGAAGCACTGTGCAAAGTTTTAGGCTTTTTTTTGTGCTGCTGTTTTCAAAGCAAGTTTTGGGGTCTGCAAGTTTTTATTTTTCCAAGGAGATGTGATCTTGGAAGAGGTGTGCTCACTTCTATCTATTCTTTTCCCAGGAAAGGCCCTTGTTTCCCAGCAGCTTCAAGTGCTAGCACTCTTCTCTCACTGGAATTGTGACCAGGTCCCATGTTCTTCTGAAGCCTCAAATAATGATGGTTCTCTTACCCTTAGAACTATGACCACTTCCTTGTAACCAACAAGAAATACCCTTCTCACCCTGGAACTGTAATCCAAAACTACTTATGGGCAGTAGAGTTGCCACTCGGTGTCAGGTGCCACACCTATTGCCAGCAAAGGGTCCCCTATAACCTCTTTATGACCAGTGGTCTGAATTCCCCTCCTCCCCTCCTTTACTGTCTCTATGCTGAGAACTCCTGAAGCTGCTGGTGCTGCTTTTTCTGGTGCTGCTGCTACAGCCACCTCCAAGACCTACCACTAGTGTGGCCCTTGCTGAGGTGCAGGCCACTCCCACCCTGTTGCCATAGACCCCTCCTTCTGACTTCATAAATTGGCTTATGCTGGAAAAAATAAAATTTTCACTTTGACTTCTTGTTGGTTCTGCCACTCCAAAATTTGATTTGAGGAATTATTTAAAGTTGTTTGAAGGAGAATGTTGAGAGAGTTCACTTGGGTTGCTGCCTGGGTTCTGCCATATTGAAACCAAAGGAAATTATTAATCTATAAATTATTGACTTTTCTCTTTCCCTCATTCTTCTGATCTAATCAGTTGTCAAATACAATTAATTCCAACTTGGCAATATTTCTCATATCCATCTCTTCTCATATCATATCCATCTCTTACTATTCATTTATTTAGCCGCCATGTTACTTGAGGCCCCCATTGCCCAGGCATATTTTTGCTAGTGGAAAAGCTCCTTCAACCTGAATTATCTGGTATAAATTCCTCTATGTATATTTTCTCTGATATCTGCTTTGCTATTGATTTGAATAAATGGGTTTCTTTGCTAATACATGTTCAGTATAAATTTGGTATTTGGTGAAAAGGAAGTCAAGTATTCATATAAAACTTGTGATCCTCCTTTCAGTTTAGGAAATAGCAATCAGAGTTAATCTCAAATCTTAAAACTACATTCCTAAGATTAATAATATTTGAAAGAGAAGTTAGATATAATTCTAGCCCCTTTCTCTGAGGAGAACAGAGTATTCTATTGTTTTTGGAGTGTCTTGGAGCTCTTAGAGAAGGGTGGAGAAAAGAGATGCATGTATTCTGTTTCCCTTTCAGGCCAACACTGTGGAGGGATAATCTTTATCACTACTAGAACCTGATAATCTGACGATCTTATCACTCAGAGAGTTCACCAGTAAAAGAAAATTAGCACCATATGAATGTATAACGTAGAAGACACATGTATGGATAGATCGATAGATGGGTTAGTGAATGAATGAATGAAAAAAAATATTATCCCCTTATATAGATTGGAGTTGGAATAAAGAAAGGATGGGTCCCTGAAACTATCTGCTTCCCCCAAGCACAGTTTTATTAAAAAGAGAAATGATCTGGTTTGTGAAATAAAAAGGTAGTTGCTAGAAGAGAGATTCCACCCTATGGTGTCCTATAAATAGATATGCATAATCTACAGGGATCTGTTCCTTTTCTGATTGAAGAGA
This sequence comes from Petaurus breviceps papuanus, assembly GCF_028583685.1. Classification (NCBI taxonomy): domain Eukaryota; kingdom Metazoa; phylum Chordata; class Mammalia; order Diprotodontia; family Petauridae; genus Petaurus; species Petaurus breviceps. The sequence goes on from NW_027185809.1 coordinate 45,661,792, forward strand.
GGATGGGAATTGTACAAAGTAGAGATAGTAACAATAGGAATGTCTACTAATTGTACACACAAAATATAACCTTAGAAAAATGTGAATTAAGGAACAATTATTCACATCACAAAGAGATCCTTTCAAGATTCCTTTTTAAAGGTATTTCCCTGTTGCATTAAAAAATGATTCATTGCACAAATGCTCGATTTATATACTTCTCAGGAAGTATAAAGTTGGTACACCTGTTTTTGAATAATGTTATTCTATGTCCTTGATTAGCATTCTCAGGGAAATTGGGAAGTAAGTTACTCTGATTACACAAAAGGACATCTTAAGTGCAGACCTATAAATGAAAGTATAACTAATTTCTGTTGATAAACAGAAAGTAATCAACATGTATAGTCGCCTGTTCCTGACATCGCTGAAAACTTAAGGTTGGGGGTCACGGATAGGAAAAACTGTGTTCCTAAAATATACAGATATGTTTTCCAGTTTGTCAAACATCCCATTTGTATTAAAATGCTGGTGTTGATGTTGCGTTTTTTTTTCCTTGAAAATCTATTTGTTTAAGAAATCACACAATTGCCAATCACATGGAAATAGTTTCATAAAGCAGATGAAAACCTGTTCAGATGAAATTAGAACGTATCAGAACTCTTAGTTCTTATCTCTGTTCACCCCAAGCCTACTCTGTTCTTCCAAGATGCACTAGATGACCATAGCGTTTCTAAATTAAGGCCTTTCAAGGCTAGAGAGTGTTGTGGTTGCATTCACAGATAGGCACAAAGGTGAGAGAGTTAAGCTGAAGGTACAAAAGTCTGCTTGCTATCTCCCCAGCCTCTCCCAGGCCTTACTCCTATCTTCTTTGTAATTGAGTTTTGTACTAATGTGGTAAATGATCCTCAGCACTGCAAAAGAAGAGCATTAAAAAAAAAAAAAACTTGTCTTAGTGGTCTGGATTGCCTTTAGAAGGCACTCATAGTATTATGGGTATTAATGCTTTAAAACAATAAAACACCTTAAGGGAAAATCATTCTAAGCAAGAGCTTTAAGTTATATACCCATTCCCTCATTACATTATAGGGAAAAGGTTCTAGATGTATAGAGAGCCTGCTTTTCTACCTTTCCACCCAACTTTCCCTGACCTTCAACATAGAGATCAGGTCCATTTTCATACAGAAGAAAATAAAACCAAGGAAGGGTTGAAACCTTTAGAGGATGGGAACAATACTTTTGTTTCCAAACTGATTTCCATATCAAAGCCATTTGGATAAGGCTGACTAAACATTTCAGTTTCTGGATACTTATTCAAATCAAATTTCAAATTCTTCTGAGAATTGCCTACCTCTACTGAACATTCTGGGAGGGTTTATAGCACCTTAAGCAGGCAGAATCACACCTCAGCTGTATTAGCTGGTGAATAGTCCATCCTTTCCATTGACCTCACTAGAAGTTTGACTGCTGACAATAATTCATCTTGTTCTTGTCTCAATTATCCATTCATCTTCCATTTTTTTCTTCCTTGAACTATTGAATTTACTGATACGTTTGCCCATATCTAAGATATAGCTCTTTGGCATTTAATTCTTTGAAAATCATAATTATCAGAAAATATTTTCTTCAAAAAAATAGACAAAATATAAGCAACAAAAACAAATCAATTTTTTTCAGAGTTAATTGCATAAGGAGAAGCATACATAGTATAGTAGATAGTCCTAAATTAGGAAATTAGGAAAACCAGATTTGAACCCCAATTCTGTCAGTTATTGTGTGTGAACTTTGCCCTTTACACCTCTTTCAAGGCCTAAGTTTTCTTCTCTGTGAAATGAAAGGATTGGACTTGATTTTCTTGAAGTTTCTAAAAAATAACGATCTTAAATTATGGCAATTTCATGATCCTGAATTATAATTTCATAAGAAAGAAATAGTTCCTCTATCTCTACTGTAGCTACTGGAAAGCCTAAGTTATACTTGCTTGGGATAGAAATAGCAGTGCTTCAACTCTTTTCTATCACCCAGTTATTGTCTTTTTTTCTTTTTTCTTATATTTTGTTCTTTTATTTTTTACAGAGTATTTAACTTTTGTCTAGTGAACAACAGTAAAAAAAATCCCTATGAATTATCTAACTGCAATGTTTAATAGTATAAAAAGGTTGTGTTCCCCTAGACACATTCTCTTTTCTGAGAGAAAATACATCTTTATCCAATGAATATTGGAGCAGTCATATTAACTCTGGAGATTATCTTCAATTTCCCCTGTATATATCTTGTTTGTGCATAATTGCTTTCATGGTTTCTCCCCATTATAGTGTGAACTTAAGAGTAGAAACTGTATTTGTTTTTATTTATATTTTTTTTGCCTTCCATTGTATCCCCAATTCATTTCACAATGCCTAGCACATAAGAGGTCCTTATTTAGTGTCAAAGAGGTGGTAACCATAGAATCAGAATTTGATAATAGGTGCTTAGATGCCAAATCCAGTTTATTTTCTGTTGTGTCACTCTGCCTCCCCTTTGTGTTAGAAATCATTTAGCTCAATGACCTCATTTTACTAATGAGAAAACCATGCTTCAGACTGGGTTAAGTAACTTGCCTCAGGTCACACAAATAGTAAGTAGCAAGACTGGGATCTTAACTTAGATGCTTTACTTCCACCCAAATCTAGGGTTCTTTCTACTGTATCACACTGCCTTTCTCCACACAAAAGATTTTATTAAGTGAAGGGAAAATAAATTCTGATTCCAAGAGAAACATCTAAACTTGTAGACTTTTGGGGGGTGAGGGAGGTAAAAGAGTTTAAAACAATAAAAAAGAAAAATATTATAAATAAGAAAAATAATTTAAAAATTTTAAATTGTAAAAAAAAATAAATTTAAAAAGAAGAAAAAGTTAATAATTTTAACACAAAACACATACACACAAAGAAAACATTGCATGCACAGGATTAAAGGTGATAGATATTGGTAACAGGGTTAGGGTTTTGTCAAGATGGCTCTAAAGTCCAATTCAATCTAATTCTATAAAAGTTTGTTAATTACCTATTATTTTTCAGGCACTGTGTTAAGTGCTGGAGATACAATTAATAAAAAAATAGTCCTTGTCTGCAAAGAGCTTACAATCTAATGGAGGGAGACAACACACATAAGGAGGCAGGAAAGCCTGATGAAAGGAGGCAATTATAAGATAATAATCATTTCCACAGTGACTGGTTCCTCAATGAATATCTCACAACCAACCAAGTTTCTTGGCAGGCAATGTTGTTATGTCCTGGGGGACAACTGGGAACTCACCTTACGATGATAGTAGGTGATATTGCTTATAAGACAATTTTGCCACAAGGAATGAGGTGGTTCAGCCCAGGGGTCTATGGGACCCTATCCAGGAGGCAAGAATGGAGCATTTTGTACCTCATCTCTGAGGTAAGCACAAAGAAATATTGGTGGTGCTGTAGTGTGTTGGAATATAATGGGACAAGAGGTCATGCATCCTACATCTTGTCTTCAAGACAACCAAGACAGGACCTAGTGGTCTTGAGCCCCTAGAACCTCTAGAGTCTAGGGAGAAGTCAGGAGGTGATATGTTTCATGACATCCTGAAGTCCAGATCAAGTCACTTTAGTTCTTATGGCTTTTATTAAGTCTTCTATAAAATGAGAGAGTTGAACTGTATGATTGTTAAGTTCCCGTGTAGTGTTAAATCCCTTGATCTTTTGATGTTACTGTCCAATGATCTTTTCTCCAAATTTGTAACCCTCTCCCTTCAATGGAGATCCAGCAAAATCAAATCCAATTAAACTATCACAAGAGAGTTTGAAAATATATTTGGTTCTGTTAAACTTGGTCTGCGGAAATTATAGAAAACAGAGCTGGAGATCAGGGGCATGTCTATTCCATGGTCCAGTTCCTGACTAAAAAACAATATTTAGAAAATCCAGTAAATCATGAGTGCCAAATTACATATTACTTATGATCTAAAGTAGAGAAGAAAATAAATTATGACATAGAATGTTTTGGAAGAAAAATCTTACTACAAATAATTATTTAAATTTAGAAAGCATTTATCACCAATAAGTCAAAGTTTGCTCCATGTACTACCATCAGCTAAGAGAAATATAAGATAATTATTGTTCAATAACTTAGCACCTCTTTTGAAAGCTAATTCAATTAAACAGACACACATTTAAATTTCTAGTATATAGGACATGCCGTGTTTGATACTATGTATATAAAGACAAAAGTGAAATAATTCTTGTTGTCAAAGGTTGTATATTGTACTGAGAGGAATGCAACCTCTATAGAAACTTAAAAAATTTGATTAGGGAGAGAGAATTAATGATGGTAGTGGTAGGGTGAGTGGTGAGAAAGGTCAGGCAAAATAACAATGGAGGAGGTACCTAAGATGCGCTTTGAATTAATATAAGGACAAAACTTATATTTCATATTCCATTATATGTGTATATATTCTATACTCTTGACTACATTTTCATTCATTGCTTTAAGACCTCAATAGGCCCCTTCTAGTGAATATTCTATTAGAATAGAATATTCTATTCTAAAACCCTTTCCTGGTTTCCATAATGGCTATTTCCTTTCAGACACACATACATACATATACACACATACATACATATAAAAATGTATAACATAGTATATATAAATATATTATATATGAATATATAATATAAATACAAATGTATAAAATATGTATGCACATATACATACACATATAAACAAACATATTCACACATTTATATACACACATATCCATACACATAACATACACACAATGCATGAATGTGTGTGCATGTATATCTATGTATACACATATATGTATGTGTACATGTATGCATATGTGTGCATTGTGTGCACATGCACATATGCATATACCTATACCCATATTTGTCAGGTATGTACTGATTTATCTGTGGTGCCTCCATTAGAATGTAAGATCTTCGAGGGTAATAACTGTTTTTTCTTTTCTTTTAATCCCCAGAAATTATTACAGTACCTGGCACATAATAATTCATAAATGTTTGTTGAGAGATTCCATTTTCTCCATGATTTGGTATAAAGAAAAAAAAGGTCAATAGGAAAGGAGAATTGTTTGCAATACTTACTAGACTTTTTTTTTTTAACATTCCTAAACTAATTTTCATGAAAAATCAATCAAAGAAATGTTGAACCATGGTTCTAGAGGTCTAAGGAAAAATATAAATAAATGAATGAGTGAAAGAATGAAGCATTGATTAATCACTTAATATGTGCATTTCAATGCATTAAATGCTGGGAAACAAAAGTAAGACAGTCCCTGCTTTCAAGGTGCTCAAATTTTAAGGGAGGGAAACAAAAGATACAGAAGAAATACTCTTCTTATCCTTAGAGAAGTGTTAAAAGGCAGGTCCATAATGTTGCATATACTCTCAGATTTGGTTGCTATGAGAGTTTGTTGTAATCACTGATTTTCTCTTTCTACTTTTTTTCAAGTTTCAGTTCTGTTTATGTGGGGGGGTTAGAAATAACTAGCAGAGAAAATGAAGACACTGACAGCCTTTTTTTTTTAAAGAAAAAATTAGGAAAGGAGAAAAGTATAAATTTGCTATTCAACAGAATAGATCAAAATAGTTAATGAGTCATTATTTATTTCCAATTATGAAATGATAAACTTTTCTTTTTTTTGAGAGTGGAAAAGAAGTTGGATGTAAGTTGTTTTCTTATTGTTGTTTGTTTATTTTTTCTTCCAAAAAAGACATCAAAAATCAGACTGGAGATTTGTGACTTAGCTGCTTTCATTACCAGAAACTGAACAGGGAATATCCTGATGGCAAAGGATTGCTTCTAATCAGTTTTTCATTCAGCTCCTCCTGATGTTTTGACTTTTTCCCAAATATTTGATTATAAACCTCAGTTATTTATGCATGGAACATAAACATACCAATAAGAAATAGCTGTCTGTGAAAACACTCAATGACCTCGTAATACAAATACATACCATAGTGATGGGGGCTCTCTTTTCTAACTAATCTGTTACATGTGTGAAGAATGGCATATTTCATATCCCTTTAGCAAAGATTTCAATTTCAGAGGTAAATCTTCCAGATGATGAATGTGTCTGGGACAAAAAAGCTAATCAAAGCATAAATGGTGTGCCCTACACTTAGGTTCAATCACCAGTGTTATTAATGGTTCCTCTCTAGTATCCTATCATTGCTTGCTAGTCTTTCTGGAGATCAAGAAGAAAGAAAAAAAGAACTCTATTAGTAAAGCCTTCAGGAGATGTTGACATTCAAGTTTTCTGTTTGTTTACACTTGGTCTCATGCCCACTTGGCACACCAAATGGATCGACGACACATTTACTGTCTTCATCCTGCCAACACCTCCAAGAGTTACTCCCCCTCTCTTGGCTCTTTAAAGACTGGAAAAGCTGAAACTCCAAATAAGTTTCACATTTACTCTGCCATCACTGCCCTTCTCCTTTTAACCTCTGACCCCTACAACAAACAACCTTGTGACTAGTTCAATATTAGTCTTAGACTATAAAATGCCCCAGCCTTGTTAGGTTATGAAAACTGTAGATTAAATGTAGAATGTCAGAAAAATCAAAATCTCCCTAGTCTCCAACTTCTACAGGAAGTTGACTACATTATTCCTATAGGAATCAATGCACATTTTTTCTAATGAACACATTTCTCCCCATATTACCTCCTACCTGGAAACCAGCAGTTTGACAATACAAACAAAAACAACAAAAAAACAAACCGACCTATCACACAAAGACATCAGCTTGTCTGTATTATATGTATATATACATATTCTGAAGTGAGAAATTCAGGAATGGGCTCTCACTATATAAGAAATACCTAAAGAATTATCTATTGCTTTTGTATCACAAGAAAAATTGACTGTGAGGCCTGTTAACTTGTAGTAATGTCTTGTAATGGATGATGGAAACAGTACCACTTTCAGTCTTAGTCTACACTAGATCTGCTTTTCATAGGACCCTTGTGATTACTCTACAGTTTTCCTCCTCCATGCCTGCATTTATGTGTCCTGATCCAACCAGCATTGTCCTCAGTCCTGCCTGGAATATTCAGTTTTTCTATGTATTCATCAAGGTTCAGTTAAGTCTCATGTCTTTCATGAAGCTTTCTCAGACTATTCCAGCCTACATATGACCCTTCCACGCTTGGAACTCCTATTGTATTATATATCTCTAGTATAAACTTTGATTTTTGTTTTCTATTATTTCACCTGTTTGTTTTATTCTCCCTCCTTTAAGACTTTGAGCTTCTTTAATGGAAGAGACTTTTAAAATCCCCTTCAAGTTAATGAATTGTTCTCAATATTTCACCAAGAACCACTTGAGTTCCTTCAAACATTGAACTCATAAGGAATATGCTGTCTCCTTTGTCAGAAATCCTGTCTTCTGGATAAAGGATATAGTCCTCATTAAAAACAACAACAAAAACATATCTTATCTTCTTCTATGTTTTCTCTGTTGGTGACTTCATTAATTCCCATGGTTTTATTCATTCTATTTATGCAAATGACTCATAGATCTATATATTCTGACCCAATCTCAATCCAGAGCTCTAGTCATATATCAACCAACCCTATTGGGAATTTCAAATTAGATGCTCAATGCCCTCTCAAACTTAACATTTCCAAACCATAATTAATTATTTTCCCCTCAAAGTCTCCCCTCTTCCAAACTTTCTTATTATTATCAAGAGCATTACTAGTCTCCCAGTTTCATTGCTGTTGTTGCTTAGTTGTTTTCAGTCATGTCCAACTCTCCATGACCCCTTTAGGGCTTTTCTTAGCAAAGATACTGGAATGTTTTGCCATTGCCTTCTCCAGCTCTTTTTACTAATGAGAAACTGAGGTAATAAGGATTAAGTGACTTGTCCAGGGTCACACAGTTAGTAAGTGTTTAAGGCTAGATTTGAATTCAGGTCTCCCTGACTGCAGGCCCAACAGTCTATCCACTGTGCCACCTAGCTGCCCTAGGCTCATTACTTTAGCATTATTCTGAAATCACTACTTTTTTCCACTTCACTAAGGCAGTCCAGTTGTACTATTTCTCCCGGAACAACATTTTTCATTTCTGATCTTTTCTCTACTCACAAAGCTTCCAGTTTAATTCAGGACTCATAAACTCTCATTTAGACCATTATGATATCCACCTCACTTGTATCTCTGCTTTCAAAGTGATTTTTTTATGTGAAAATCTGTTCGCATTCTTGTTAAAATTTAGTTACACCCTATTGTCACTAGCACAAAATAAAAGCTCCATATGACTTGAAAGGCCTTCTCCACCTGGTCCCAACATAACCTTCCAGTTTCTATAATTTCTTCTGTCCCACATTCTACAGTCTATTCTAAGTGGCCTTCTTTTGATTCTTCACTTACAGAAGCTCATTTCCTATTTCTACTCCTTTGCAATGCCCATGTCCCTCACATGGAATTCATTTATTCTCTTCTATCTCCTAATGTCTTTCATAATTTTTCAAAATTTAGTTAAAGTACCTTTTTACCCAAGAATTTCCCAATTAAGACTGTTTAGTTTGATGTGATAATGGGCCATGTAAGGAAAATAGCTATGAGGCAGCTGGAAATAAGGTTCTAATATTCATGGGACAGATAATAGTTGAGACTATGGGACAAGCTAAAATAACTAAGAGAGAAAATTAAGGAGAATGGAAAAGGGAACCAAAAAAAGAATCTTGAGGAATATCTGCATTAAATAATGGTTTAAAAAAATGAGGAACTTGAAAGAAAATAGAAAAATGGGGTTGGGGGGCTAGTAGTAAGACAGCAATGTTCCTAGAACTTAAGAGAGGAGAGAATATCAAAGAAAGGATTTTTGATAGTATCAAATGTTGCAAAAGTCAACTAAAAAGTCCAATGGATTTAGTGATCTGATGGTTATGATAGTGTTGGAGAAAGCTATTTCAAAAGATTGGTGGGGAAGGAAGCCAGATGACAAGTGGTAGAGGGGTGAATGGGGAACTCAATCACTTAGTGGCAAAGTAAGTCACTAACTAGATCCAATGCAAGAACAGCAGCAGCAGCACCACAAACCACCATCACCACCACCAACAATAACAACAACACAATTTCTTTCTGGGTAGCTCTTTCTTCACCTTGCCAATTATTCGCTTCATTCTAGAGTTTACACTAAGGATGGGGAACCTGTGGCCCTTTGACTGAATCCAAACTTCACAGAACAAATCCTTTTGTTAAGGGAATTTGTTCAGGACCTAGAGGGCCACATGTGGCTATTTGACCTCAAGGCCACAGGTTCCCCACCCCTGCCTGGTCTAGACTCTTAACCCATTTGTGTGCCATGGATCCCATTAGCAGTCTGATAAAGCCTTTGGTTGATTTCTCAGAATATTATTAAAAAAATAAAACATATAAGAATAATAAGGTAACCAATTATATTAAAATACTATTTTCTTCTTTCCTTCCCTCCCTCCCTCCCTCCTTCCTTCCTTCCTTCCTTCCTTCCTTCCTTCCTTCCTTCCTTCC
>NW_027185809.1:45671315-45677826 GCF_028583685.1 Petaurus breviceps papuanus
CTTCCTTCCTTCCTTCCTTCCTTCCTTCCTTCCTTCCTTCCTTCCTTTCTTCTTTCCATTCCTTCCTTCCTTCTTTCCTATCTATCTGTCTATCTATCTATCTATCTATCTATCTATGTATCTATCTATCTATCTATCTATCTATCTATGTATCATCTAGTTTACATACCCTACATTAAGAACCCCTTCTCTTAAAGAAGTGTTGTGTCTAACGCCTGACCTGTTTAGGTAAATAGAAGCAGGGTAAGTATCTAATATCATGAGCTGGTGGTTAAATGTGGTGACTCATTTGAGACCAGGAATAGAGTAACTCATGAGCTAACTCTCCTTGTCCTACCCTTGTGTTCACCATTCTTCACAGGTGACAGTTCAGACCTTTCTGTTTGCTTCTGAAATTTTTTGTTCATTGTACATGCCAATTCTCAGAGTTCCTTTTGATTTAAGTCCAAAGTTTGTCATATATGAGAAAGACTGCTCATTCTCCATCTTGTCTTATATACTCCCTTCTTCCAAGCCCCCTTGACATTTACCTTTTACCTAAGAAGTATGTCATAGGAGTTTAGATTTAAAACTTGATGATGTCTTGGAGGACATCTAGTGCAGATCTCATTTTACAGATGAGGAAACTGACATTTAGAGAACTCAAATGACTTGCCCAATGTCACCTATGTGATAAGTGCCAGATATAGGATTTGAACCCAGATTCTCTTATATCAACTATAATGCACTTTCCACTGAACTATCAAGTCACTTCCTGATAATAAATCATCCAATCACAGCTCCTCTCCCCAATTTAGAAGATGAGAAGTTGAAAATGAAGAGTAAAACTTCACTTCATAATGAAAAAGATGAGAATTCTTTTCTCTAGGGTCAAGCAGAACATCTCCAACCTCTTTTTCACACGATAAAATTTTCAGTTTTTGAAGACAGTTACCATATATCTACTGCATCTTCTGTTCTCCACATAAGTATCTACAGTCCCTTGTATGCCATCTTTTCTAGTCTTTTCACATACTGATTGTAGTTTGGGACCTCTGAGGGGGGAAGGAAGAATCATAACTGTATCTTTGCCTCTTCACTTGTAAAATTAAATCCAGGTGAAATTTGGAATTTTTTTTCAATCTTGCCTCAATATTAAAACACACACACATACACCCACCCACCCACCCACACACACACACACACACACACACACACACACACACACACACATACCCTTAGAACAAAATGCTAGCCTAGCACTGTACTGTTTACTGATTTGTGGGAATTGCTTTCACTTGTCTGTCTTGATAAATTGGTTCATATAAAGGATAGTTCTTTGGACAAAGCCCTCTGGATTTTGCTTGGTCAGGGCAGTTATTATTTACGTTGAAATACCTATGATCTTTCTGAGTTTTCAAGAAAAAATGCTATTCACTTACCAACTTTTTGCAGGCCCAGCAAAGCCTGCTAATAAGGTGCAGGCTGTGGTCTCCTTCCTGCCAAGATAGAAGCAGAGCCTCTGAGTTCTGCACATACCTCAGATGCATTCAAGGGTACACCTGGTGCTGGTTAATTGGGTGAAGAGGTTTTGCTCGTGAGTGGAAAGGAATTAGTGACAGTACTTTTTTTACTCCCTCCACCCCCTGAGGTAAGATGAAAAACCTGACTGACAGCCCTGTTTTATAAGACCATATGGGTCAAGCATGAGATTTATATCTGGAAATGGCACTAGAAGTCATATACTCCAATGTCCATATTTTTAGATGAAAAAATAGAGTTCCCTAGGGGTGAAGCGACTTATATAAGGTCATATGGACAGCAAGTAGCAGGATCAGAATTTGAACTCAAGTCTTCTAGCTTTAAATCCAGCATACTGGCTTGTCTTTTTCCTTCATTTGGAAAAGGTAACGGAAAATCAAAGAAAACTCGAGAAATGGGATAGTTGACCTATTTGTGTGTGTGTTCACCTAATAGGAGCAAGGTAGCATAGTTTGGCAATCTAACACATCCATTTAGATATAAGATTTGTCAGTATATGATTTAGGCAAGTTGCAGTTATTCTGCTTTTTTTTTAACTAAAGTGGAGGAGGGGGCAAAAAAAAGAAACCATACTTCACAGTAAACTATTACCAAGGAGAATTTGGAGTCTTGTGAACCCTTGGTTTGGACCTTCTGATGTGAACAATGGGCCTGATGTGACCAGAAGGAAGAAATAAAGGACTTGCTTTTGGGAAGTGTGGTAATTCCTTCAGGCTATTTACTGTAATTTAGTGCTCAGAGTGATGCCCTAGAGTACTGAAAGAGTTAATGGCCCTGGAAAAAATGAACCAATTACTCTCCTTTTCCTGGAAAGATCAGGTCCATTATGTATAGAAAGAACTTTATAAGCAAGAGCATTCAAAATGGGTTTCACTGTAAGTGGTTTTCCTAGTTCCCATTTCTGAGCTGTGTCTTTTTTTTCCTTCCTGGGAAAAGCAGTAAAATGCACACTTTTAACTAAAAGGGAAAGAATGGAATTTTATGATAAATAGGGAACATTATAAGTCCCATCTTGTGGCCAGTAAATCTTGATTTTTTAGGTACAAGCAAAGGGGTAATAGAATGTTGTTTTGTCAACTGATTTCCTAATGTTTCTAATACAAAATGATTCTGGATTTTCCACGTGTTCATGGTTAAGTAGCAAAATTGAGAAAAAAAAAGAAAATGAAAAAAATGAGGAAATTAGATTGTAGTTGACTGTAAGAAAACAAGTTATGAGATGTGCTTGATGCCAGACAGAAACTTGCAATGACAGCTTAAGAGAATAAAATTCAATCAGACTGGATCTGCAATCCATTGGTCCATTCTGAACCTAGGTGGCTACACAGAAACTCAGGAATTTAGCTTTGCCAATAATTGTTCTTTATTTCATTGACTTGGGGTCTGATCACAGTGATCTTGATTGGCTTCCTTAGGGAGTTTGGTTTGAACTGAGATGTATTGGTCCTAGAGAGTGTTTATTTTCATGAATACAAAATAGAGCCAAACCACCTTGCCTGCCAACCCATTTGCCAAAGGAACATTTACACACAGCAGGAATTCACTAGTGGACCAAAATACAAAAGCCAGTCAGCCATGACAGTACACATTGACTTCTTCTTAAGAAAACATGCCCTGCAATTCTGGCCAACTCCATTTCCCCACTTTATCTTTGTCATCTCTGTCTCTGGGCTTCAGTTTCTCTTTTTGAGGGCTTCTAGTGATTTCACTTGCAAGTCTGTAGGACCTATCAGCTTAAAGCTAATGGGATGGCTGCAATAGTCCTTTTAGCACCCAGCCCACTCTAGTCTGCCCCAGGTGCAATGAAACTATTGTAAAGCATGCAGTGAATGACATCTGCCCAGACTGGGAGAAAAGAAACACACAAGATTGTTTCCTAAAGTTTCTGCCCTTTGGAGAATTTGAATGTCATTTCCTAAAGACTCATTTGGCCAGGCAGCTGGAACATGTCATTGTGAGGCATAATAATATTCTGGACTTAACTCTTTTAATTCATAGATCCCAAAGCACTTTTCAAATAAATAAATAGTATTACACATGTTCTGTAACTGGGGAAAGTCAAGGACAGGAAAGTTAACTTTCCTTCCTGAACTTGTATAGGGAATGAGTCAGGAAACAAGTCAAGGATAGGGATCAGGAAAACACATTATTCATTATTCTAGTGCTATTAGATCATACTTATTTCATCCAGCACAATACATTCTAGTTGAAAGTAATGTGGTAATAACCCTTACAGTTAGGTAGCACTTTACAATTTCCAAAGCACTTTCACGCATTATCACATTTGAAGTTCATGACAACCCTATGAGATAAATAAGGGCAGCTGCTCTCTCCTTAGTTCACAGATGAAGAAATAGGTTACCATTGGCCCAAGATAGCTAGTGGCAAAATCAGGACTAGAATTCAGAACTCCTAAGTCATCTGGGATATTTACTGTATAAATATCTCTACCTGTGGTTAATTATTTGCTCTTTAAGTTAATTTCTTATGTAGGATCACTAAGAGCTGAGAGACACCTCAAAGCACACATTGTCTAAATAAGAGGTATAAAACAGCACCCCCGAGTGCTGCCCCAACCAGATTAAAATATAATTGGGAAAATAAAAATATCAGAACACATAAATAACATTACTTTATAACACTAAGTCAATATGTTGCCAGCAGGAATTCTTATATATAGTTTTATGGTCTCCATTTCTTTTTGAATTTAATACCACTGGTCTAAACCACTGCATTTAGAGATCATCATCATCAACAACAACAACAACAAAACTGAATTTCAAAATAGTGATATGACATGCTGAAGATTTTATGTGTATATAAATAGAGAGAATCCACATTCTGACTCCAAAGCTGACACATCCCATTGTACCATCCCGCAGATTATTTCATTTCATGTTTTCTGTATATTTAGAATGACTATCATTCTGAATCAATACACAGAAGATGTTGGTCATGGAGAGATGGAAAGGTGGACTGACATTAACTTTGTTAGTTTGAGCCCATTTTGTTTTGCATAAAATGGTGTAGGTGATAATTCACCTTCCCTGCCTTACAGAGATGTTATGAAACTTAAACGAGATAAAATACATGAAAATCTCTTTTAACAGAGCCCACAGTAGTTCTTTTAATGTTGGCCATGTTCTTTTGATTGACTGAATAAGGTCCCAGCTCTACTTTCAGTGCATTGGCTGGCTAAACTCTAAGGCCTTCTAACAGATTTCAATCAGAGCTCAGAAGATCTGATATCATATATCCTATGTCAGCAGTTCTCAAACTTTTTTGGTTGCAGGGAGCCTTTAAACTCTCAAAAATTATTACAGGTCACTTTACACTTAAAAATACTGAGAAACCCTAAGAACTTTTCCTTATATGGATTGTATCTATTGTTATTTACTATATTAAAAATTGAAATGGGTAATTCAAATATTTATCAGTTTATTTTTAAATAATCAGTCATCACATTAACATAACATATTTAATGAAAAAAACCCTATATAAAAACAGTGAGAATAGTGATATTGTGATAAAAATTATTATAAATTTCCTTAATGTCTGGCTTAAGAGAAAACAGATAAATTCTGAACTGTTTCTGCATTCACTCTGTTGTTATCTAATGTTTTGGTTAAATTTTAGGAAGAAAATCTGGCTTCACACAGATATGTAGTTGACAAAAGGGAGGCTTATTTAATAGGCAAATGTTAGTATAATTATGTATTATATTAATTATTATATTAATAGTGATGTTAATTGGAATTTATATTAATATTGATATTAATTAGAATTAATAATAATGTTGAAAATAATTTTGATTTAACAAACTCCATCAAAATATATCTGGAATCTCAGTCTATGGATCATACCTTGAAAATTATTGTCACATGTATTCCTCCCAAACTTCTCTAATAATAACAAAAATCCTTACAGCATTAAACTAATTCCAGATAAATAGAAAAAGCCTATATTTTCCTCAGATATAACTTGTATAAAATTATTACTATTTATTTTAGCATATATACATATGCAATACACATATGAAGAGGGTATGCATGTATGCACATATACATGTGAGCATATATACACATGTGTATTCTATCTGTACATAAGTGTGTTACATAGGCATGCTATATATGTGTTTTGTTTGTGCATTGCTTATTACACATGCACGCAGACACACATACAGACATGCATAAATAGGGTGGTGTGGAGTAATAGAGATGTGGCCTAAAAATTAAAAAAAGTTTCAAAGCCCACCTCTGATACATTGATTCTTCTTCTGGATAAGGCTATTCCACACTGAGGTAATCTCCTTAGCTACCCCATCATGTTGCCTCTCTTAAATATATAGATACTTTTCATGTAGAATCCCTGCATACCCTCTTCATTTTTGCTTGTTAAATCAAAATTATTTTCAACATTATTATTAATTCTAATTAATATCAATATTAATATAAATTCCAATTAATATCACTATTAATATAATAATTAATATAATACATAATTTGCATTAATTGTATTCATATTATTTCCATCAGGGGAAGGAGATTGATGCCAATTAGGTCTCAGATCTCTAAAACAAACCTTGGGCTCCATTTTAATTGGACTCTGTAAAAAAAAAACTCCAAATATCATCATAATGCATGGAGATCTTTTCTTACATCAACATCCTATGTTCTTCTTCATTTGTTTGTTTTGCCTGTAGTAGTTCAGTACCATACATTTTAGATATTACCTTTATCAGTGGTTCTCAGTCATTTTAAGATAAAAAGAGGTCTCATGACAGCATTTTTTTATTATTAATATCCATCAATTGAGAAAATATGTCCTCGCCCTCCCCCACTTTCAGCTTCCTTTTGTGTGCCCTCCCCCCATCAAATTGTAAGCTCCTTGAGGGCAGTATATTTACTAGCTATGTGACCCTGGGCAAGTGACTTAACCCCTATTGCTTCCCAAAAAAGAAGTAATGGAAGGGGAAGTGAAAGGGGAGGGC
>NW_027185809.1:45677836-45688151 GCF_028583685.1 Petaurus breviceps papuanus
TGCTTCCCAAAAAAGAAGTAATGGAAGGGGAAGTGAAAGGGGAGGGCAAAGAGAAGAGAAACAAACAACAACCAAAAAGAAAAAAATGCCTGGCATATGTAGTTGTCAAGTTATTTTTCAGTCAAATCAGATTCTTTGTGACCCTATTGGGGATTTTCTTGGCAAAGATACTGGAGTGGTTTGCCATTTCCTTCTGTAGCTCATTTTATAATTGAGGAAATTGAGGCAAAAAAGATTAAATAACTTGTCCATGGTCACTCAGCTAATAAATATCTGAGGCCGTGTTTGAATTTAGGAAGATGAATCTAGGGCTGGCCATCTATCCACTGCACCAACTACTATATAGTAGACACTCAATATATTTATATTTATTGACTGTTGATAAAAATAATCTGAATAATCACAATAGCATCTACAGTACTTACATTTGAAAAATAGCAAAAATAAATTCATATATACACAAATAAACATATGTACACATATATACACATACATGTCATTATTCAGCCTGCAGAAGACATGTTTGCTTATTTATTGTGAATCACACTACATATTTTGCATTGTGGTGTAAAAATTAGTTAGTTTCCCTCTAAGTCAAGAAGACCTGGTTTCCTGATCTTTGTCTTAATTGTATTGACTGTATGACCAGATAAGTCATGTGACCTGTCAGTGTTCTGGGCAGCTCTTCAAAGCTGTAAATTGCTGAGAAAGTGCTTACCTCCTAACTAAATTTTTAGGTCCAATCTTTATCCTAATAAAAGATCAAAACACTAATGATAGGTATATGAATTCAATGACCACTTACAATAACTTTGTCCCGGGGATATAGTTTAGGAATCACTGATAGGATGAGAACATTTTAGAGCTAGAATGCATATGAGACCATTTACTGACTTCCTCCACTTATAAATGAGGAAACTGAGACTAGAGAAGTGGACTGATTTATCTTAGGTAACCAGGTTACAAGTAGAAAAGTTAGGATTTGAATGATTTACTGACAGATCAGTGCTCTTGGCTGACAGGCAAAAACCAGAAAAGACAGCTGTTATTCTGCTTAACAAACCAAAGTCCAAAGCATTCACTGCAGAAATAACTCAATTATCATGCCCTTTCCAGGTAGGCATAGGCCATAGGACAATGTAGGCACTATAAAACTTAAAAAATTTCAAAGTATTTTTCATTTTATTCCCTTGAAAGATCTATTCCATTCCCTTATTAACTTTCCTGCTATTTTTTTTCATAACAATACTGTACTTGGCAGAGTAGTTGGTACATATAAGGGCAGAAAATCCCTCCTATATTGGATTAAAATTAAATTTCATTGGGCTTTTAGATAATAGACTTTATCTAAATTATGCTGCTGCTGCTGTTGTCGTTTGTTTGCTTTTCCCCTTAAAGTCACCAGCCACCTCAATAGACTAAGTTCATCATGGACAGGGACCAATCAGTTTTCATTTTGTTTTGGTTTTTGTTTTTCCATTTCCTTTAATTAATTTGTGTCCAATCGATACTTATAGAATTGAACTGAGATGGGGAGAGGAAAAGGTGAGTTAGTCACACCTAGCCACAGTACCAAAGAAAAACAGCAACAATGGCCTCCTTGGCAGTTGTGCCGGGGTTTGTTGTCTTCAAAGTCTGCTGTTACTGCCCTGCAAATTCAGCGTAGTGGGGTATTTTGAATGTGTCTATCCAGGCTCATAGTTTTTTAGCTTAACTTTTGTTTTGTTTGTTTTTGATATATACTCATATATGTGCAAAAATGTGGTTTAATTTAGGTTACCTTTACCTCAATCAAACTAAAGGGCAAGAAAAACAATATCAGATCTTCATTAAACACTAATCTCTTTTCCTTTCTCCCACCTCTGTCTCTGTCTCCATTCCATACACACACACACTATGCCACATACAACACATGTAAGGATAAGAAAAAAAAATTCTTTAAATTATATTTATTCTTTAGGCTAAAAAGTAAGGCACAAATTTATGGATGATTTATTGGGAGATAATTTTGATCTATAAATATACTAAAATTAATAGCTAGCATGGGACTCGATTGGATTATAGATCTAGATCTGAAAAAAAACTATAAAGATCACTTACTTCAACCACCACATTTGATTGATGAATAAATCGAGGCAAGTGGCTTTAAGTGGCTAGTGCCCAAAGTTGCACAGTCAGAATCAGTATTTGCACTAAAACCCTTGACTCTAAGTTTGGAATTCTTTATGCTAAAAAAAAGACATTCAAATTTATCAACAAAAACAAACATTTGGATGCAAAATGAATAAAAAGATAGTTACGTTTAAAACTGTGAACTACCACAATTTCTGTTATTTATCTTTTACTACATTTAACAATAATAATTAAATTGCTGTTTTTGTATGTCATCTTCTGAAATTTTTGCTTTACTTATGTGTATTTTTTGTTTATTTGATGCTCTTTTCACTCCTTTTTGTATCTCTATTACTATCAATAATTCATTCCACCAAAAAAAAAGGAACAGTCTTGAAACGAATATGTATGTCAAGCAACAAATAAATACAGTAGCTATGGCTATGTATACCTGCCTCATTGAGAAACTTTAGACTATAACATTTCTTTCAAGACACAGGAGGCATGTTTGATCAATAGTCTTCTGAACTGATTACTGTTATGATGTTTCAATGTTCTTCCTATTGAAAAAATCATGATGTATTGTATAATTACGAGATAATTAATAAGTAATAATTCAAGAAAACACATCTATGATACATATGTATGTAGGTATATATGTACATATATTTTAAAGTGGTGCATGCATATATATGAACACTTACATTGCATATTATGTGTATATTTATATTCATGCATATATACATTCATACATGCATAATCTCTAAGGAACCTATATTTGAAGCTATAGGCACTGGGAAAATAACCCAGTTGACATTCTTTAACATAACACTTGTGGCATCCTACCTACTCTATTCATTCTATCAGTGTCATTACATTTGACAGTTATAGATTTACTATCAACCGATCAGAAAATTGTGACTTGTATTAATTTTACTCAGTTATCTTTCTCCCTGGTACTGAATTCTCTATTTCTATTGATGGTGCCTTCCATTCACTCAGGTTTGCAATCTAAGAGTCATCCTAATAATTTTCTCTCCCTCTTCTCTTAACTCCACTTAGTTACCAAATCTTGGAAACTCAACTTCCTAAATATATTTCACTTTTGACACTTTCTCTCCACTTATACACTCACTCTAGTACAATCTCTCATCACTACTCACCTGATCTCTTAGTTGGTCTCTCTTCCTCCAGTCTTCCTCCTCTTCAATCCAACTTGCACACATTTGCCAAAATTATATTCCTAAAACATGAATCTGGTCGTGCCACTCCCCTGCTCAAATAATTCTAGAAGCTTCCTATTACCTACAATACAAGCTATAAGCTCTGTTTGACTTTTACATCCCTTACCAATTTGGTACAACCTATTCTTACAGACTGTGATTTTCATTCACATACTCTGTATCCCATCTTGCTAATCGCTAAACATGATATTCTATTTCCTGTCTCCATGCCTTTGCACAAGCTGCCTTGTGCATGCACTTCCTACCATGTTTCCCCGATAATAAGACACTGTCTTATTAATTTTTTGGACAGAAAAACACCAGAGGGCTTATTTTCAGGGGAGGGCTTATTTTAATGAACATTAACAACAATTTTAATAAACAGGTAAATGTGAACAAAAAAATGTACCTTTATTCAATAAGCAAATCACTGGGGAAGAACAGGATGACGCGCTCACTGCTGTGTGTTTCACAGGGGTGGGGTGGGGTGCATACAGAGGGTACCGTAATGTAGCATGTAGCGCAGGGGATCACACTTCACTACCTTAACTAGTAGCAATCTCAATAGGGCTTATTTTTGGGGGAGGGCTTATTTTAGAGGAATCTTACACGGTAAGGGGTAGGCTTTTTTTCAGGATAGGTCTTATTATCAGGGAAACACGGTATTCACAGTAGTCTCTCAGAACACCCAGCTTCTATCAAAGCTTGGAACCTTTCTTACAGGAAGCCTACCCTGATCCCTTCAGTTCCTAGCAAGTCCAGTGCCTGTTGCTTTGTGTATATTTTCTAGTTAATTTTATGTGTACATGTTCTCCTCCAACTTGTGTTTATGTTTTATATTCCTAGAATCTAGCACAGTATACATTTGCCCTCTTGTCCTATCCTTTTAATTTCTTTCCAGACACCCCTCCTGGACTATTCCCAGTACCCAACTGCTCCATTTCTCTTCACATGGTGTTTATTGAGTCCGGTGGAAAATTGAAGTTATCCAGTCACAACTGGCTTCTTATTGCTACTGCACATGGATTTTTTTTTTACTTTCTCATCAATTCTCTCTCAAACTCCAAACCTATTTTCCTCTCAAGCTATCTATACCATTAACACCTGTCTCCTTGAATGATATTTTATTGAAATTTTGAGGCCATTATTTGTGAGCTTTTTCTCTCCCCTAATTCTATAACTTAAGGTAACAAAGCCTAATCTTGCTCTCCTCTCCTTGTTTGCTCTAGTCTAAGAAAATGATTAGATCTTCCTGCCAGGGGAAAACCCTTTAATTATGTCCTTCATCCCATCACCTCTGAGCTCCTCCAGAGTCTTGTTCCTTCAATTATCTCAGCTTTGGTCCTAGTTTTCAACCAATCCTTATCTCCTAGCTTTTATGGAATATCCTTAGGTAGTATCTTTAAACATGGCCACTTGTCTCTCCTTTTAAGAACAAATAAAACCACATATGTTCAGTACATACAAAATACACTCACACACTCTTTCATTTAGTCCTTGATTGCCTTGATAAATCATCTGTTCTCTCTCTCTCTCTCTCTCTCTCTCTCATATAATACAATCTCTTCTGATTTCCACATAATGTTCATATTCTGGCTCCATCCCATCCTTAGGTGATTATCCATTACTCCTCCACATGTATTCTATGCACTATTAAAACTAGTTTACTTGTGATCCTACAGACATTGCATTCCATCTCTTGCCTCTGTGCCTTTGCACAGACTGTCCCCTATGCCTGCAATGCTTTACTCCTCCTTTCTGCTATTGTTTATCTCTAGCACATAGCAGAGTATCTCTCATATTGTATTTTTAAAGAATAAATGTTTTTGACTGATTGATAAAACTGAATTTTTTATCTAAGGGCATGGCCAGAATTCATTGTCTTTCAGTCAAGAAATCTCTTAAAACAATATAATTAAGGCAA
This sequence comes from Petaurus breviceps papuanus, assembly GCF_028583685.1. Lineage (NCBI taxonomy): Eukaryota > Metazoa > Chordata > Mammalia > Diprotodontia > Petauridae > Petaurus > Petaurus breviceps. The sequence goes on from NW_027185809.1 coordinate 45,683,096, forward strand.
AATGTTGACCAGTTTTAGAGTCTTCTTACTCAATCTCCCCCTCCCCTCCCCAGTCTATAGCAATTTCCCAATACTACTATCCCTTCCTCTCTTCTCCACTCCTTTCCTTTCTTCTTCCATTCTCTCGTCATCTTTTAAAACATATTAACTATTGAAGAGTTTTATGATCTTCTCAAATATATTGCTTGGTCTTGGTCTGATTCAGCCACATCAAAGGTCTTCCTGGAAATCCCATTTCATTTGACCAGCACTTTCTCATTACTACTACCTCAAATGGCTACAGTTGAATTTCATTTGAGAACAATTATGTTCTTTGGCCCTTTTTAGCTATATCTTGAGTCTTTTCTTATTCAGAAGTAATAATGACCAGTGTAAACATATTTATTCTCTTCAGTTATACTATAGAAAGAAGCTTGAAGGAAGCTAAGTGAGAAAATATATTCAAGAGATTTTTGTTGTTGTTGTTGTTGTTAACTGTATGGCTATGTTTGAATACCATAATATGTTTTTGAACTTTCACCTAGAAGTCTCACAGAGCTATGGAGAAATTCAGATAACCTCTTCCCTTGATTACTTTTTATTTTTGTGTACATATGTCTCTCTAATCATAAGTTACATCTGGAATTAGAGTAGAAAACCCAGTGAGAGGAATTTTCAGCCCCAACTGAGAATACTGGAAATCTTGTGATAAAATCCATCCTTTTAACCTTCCCAGCCTAATCTAATAGACCCCAAAGGGTTTTGTCTATGATAAACATGGGAACTTTCTTATGAAATAGTCTATAACTCCAAAAGAATTTGCCTTCCTTAAATGTGCTTACCTAAGTACTTAATACATCCCAATGAACTTATGGCTATCATTTGGCAGACTAGTGCAGGCTTGAATCCTTTACTAAGTGGATTTTGACATCTTCCAAACACAACATTCTAAATCTCAATGAGAATAGCAGTGTTATCTATTCAGGGTCCCCAAATGATCAGTAGTTAGTTAAAAGGGATTAGAATGAGGAATAAAACCATAAGTTGATTTAACAAGAGACTTTTTTTTAAAAGGTCACCACAAAATGCTTTATTTGCATGAATAGGGTGTCCATCATTGTAAAAGAGCACCATCAGTCTTCAATAGTTTATTTGTCTTGGTTTCAGCATTTTCAGCAAAAGCTCAGCCAACTTTCTACTGTGGATCAAAAGAGAACCCAAGAACATGAAGAGAGTAATAACAATATTCTGGTATGTTTCCTTGATTTTTCTTCTTAAGTAAGTTAAAGTTATTTTTAATAGCAGACATACTGAGGGAGACTTGTTATTTTTGAACTTAAAAGTCACTCTGTTTTAATCTGTGATCTGATATTTTTATGAGGCATTGTTGGACTTCGGGTGTGTATGTAGGGGGGTTTCCTGTCTGACTGTAGCTTGCAACTTTTTCTTCAGCTTTCAAACTGCTGAGGTTATTAGAGGTCTGAATACAGTCACGCAAAAAATTAAAATAATAAAAAATGTAATAGAAACCAGGAACTTGGAATTCTCCAAGAGCATGAACTTTTTACCCTTCCAACACTGATTTTTTCCTTCTTTCTCAAGATGTCGATCTGTCTATTAATCACCATCACCAAAGAACTTCCATTCCAAGAATTTAAAAAACAAAATACCCTTACAATTAGTCTTCTGTGTGCATATTCACATTCCATATTAAATGAATTTGGGAAGGCAGAAGAGATGTTGAGTAAGCAAACTAAAGGCATAAATAAGACAAAGAATGTTATGCTACTTATTTATTTTCTCTTCTGTCGCCTTTATTAGATTTATAGAATACAAATAGGTAGAGGATATAGGGACTAGACCTGTGATTTCACTGATATAGATGGTCTAGAAATATAGCATTAGATCATCTATCTCTGTACATTTGCTTAAGCCTTCCACCAATACCTGGAATTTATGACCCCCTTAGTTTCTTCTCTCAGAAGCTTTTTCTTCCTTCAAGGATCAAATCATCTTTCAGCTCATCTATGAGTCTCTCTCTCCTCACATTACCTAGTACTTACTTATGTAGCTACACATTGTTCCTTTTCTCCTCTTCCCACCCAGGGTAATGTTAAGATGCCTCACACATAGTAGTGACTTTAGAAGTTATGGTTAATCAGATTGAATTCTTAAAAATTCATTTAGTAAACATTATTTAAACTGGGTTTTGAACAATGGGGATGGTTTGAGGAATTATTTACTGGTTATGCTATGGTTTTGGTTAAAGATTATTTCCAGTATCATTTACCATGGAATATTTCTTTTCATATTCAGCTAGTTTTAAAACCTAATTCATTAAAGAAATAATTTATCAAGTTAACCACATTGTTATATCTGGTTAAAAAAATCTGTATCATGAAAATTTGACAAATATTTAGGAAGTAAGGAATAACAAATTCTACAAATTTACCTTATTCATCTATGTTAAAGAAGAACTAAAGTAGTAAATGTGGCAAAATATATTTATTATTGAAATCCAGCTAATTAAACCAAGTGCTCAACTGTATTAATATGTAAACACTAGTTATTCCCTGTATATACTATTTTTTATTATTAGTATCCTCTCTTTAGATCTCAGTTTATCCATTTAAAAAAGGGGGAGGGAGTATATTGACACTCTGCTCATTCAGATTTCACTAATTCTATATGAGACACCATCATTCACCAGATCTTGCTGTGAGACATAGTATAATGGAAAGAGAATTAGACCTAAATACAGGATAGCCCACTTTCCAGTTCTGATACATACTGGTTATATGATTATTGGCAAAAGACTTAATCTTTTTAACCTCAGTTTCTTCTTCTGGAAAAAGGGAGATAATAAAATACATGGAATCTATTTCATAGGGTGTTGTGAGGATTAAATTAGATCATGCATCTATAGAAATTTGAAGATCTTAACTCACCATATAAATGCCAACTGTTTTTATTCAACTAGCTACTGAATCTCAGAATATGAAGGGACCTTAGAGGACATTAAATCCAAACCTAAACCTATAGTAATTCCCTCAATAGCATGCATGACAAGTGGTCATTCAGCTTCCATTTGGAGACCTTCAGGAAGGGAAACTACAACCCTCTTAGGAAACTCTTTTCACTAATAAACAGATATAATTATTATCCAGTTTTGAAACTGAATTAATTGGACTAATGAATAGGATACTGAATTTAAGGTCATGAAAGTTTTAGCTCAAATCCTACTTATAACACTTGTCAGTTATTAACACAATTAATTAAAAGCTTTTAAACTTAACATTTTTCTATTGATCATTCTTTTAGTACCCTAGCCTATTGTTCTCAACCTGGTAACTTAAATTCACAAATTCAGGTTGGTACTCTCAATTTCAATTGATTGTTGGGAGAAATAACAAATGAGATAACTGTGTTAAAACTTTTTTTTTAAATCTAAGGTGCTATAGAACTATCAGATATCATCATCACTATTACATTCAGTTATCTTCTTACATGTTGGGGGTCTAACATTCCCCAATTTCCAAATTTCCATATTCAAATTTGTCAATATTATCCCTAAAGCAGAAGTGGGTAGAATATTCCATAAGTCCTCTGATCAGGAGCAAGTGTTGCAGAGCTCTTTGTTACTTGGTACTGTACACTACATTTCTTTTTTTTTATTTTTATTAATTTGTTTGTTTACTTTTAGTTTACAAGATTCAATTCCACAATTCCTTGAGTTTCACATTTTGTCCCCCTCCTTCCCCTCCCTCCTATGGTGGCATACAGTCAAGTATAGGATCTGTAAATACTTTCACATTATATATTAGTCAGGTTATAAAGATGGATTGTATCAAATGGAATGAAAAATGGTAAAGAAGACATAAAACCAAACAAGAAAAGGAAAAAGATCAGGTAGGTTGCTTCGATCTTGATATAAACTCAGTTCTTTCTAGTTCTTTCTCTGGATGTACACATTTCTCTCCATCATGAGTCTTTTTGGATTGACTTATATCACTGCATTGCTGGGAAGAGTCCAGTCTATCAAAGTTGGTCATCACACATACACTGTGTCTGTAATTGTGTACAAATTTCTCCTGGATCTACTCTTCTCACTCAGCATAAGTTCATATAAGCCTCTCCACATAAATATGAAGGGAAGGGGAGGAAGGGTCCCAAAGCAGTGGGGAGGAGTGAGCTCAGGCTGTCCCTGACCCCCATTGGCTGGGAGGAGGGGCCTGCAGAGGTAGGAAATCCACAAGCCTCCTCAAAGGGCTTGCTGCTGATTAACAGCAGAAGAAGGGATGGGGGTAAGGGAGAGGGAAGTTCTGAGAAGTTTTCACTACTCCCCAGATGGAAGGAAGGAAGGAAGGAAGGAAGGAAGGAAGGAAGGAAGGAAGGAAGATAGAAACTTGTCCTCAAGGATCTTACATTTTAATTACAAGAGACAACACATATGAAAGAGTACAAGGTACAAATATGGGCATATAATAAGGCCTAGGAGTCTTTAGGGCATGGAGGTGGTGTGGAATGTATTGCCTGTTGGACTAAAGGAAATAGTGTCAGGCTTAATGGTAAATCCAAGTGGTCCTCGTAAAGTATTGCCAGGCCATATTGTATACCTGGTAGTCCTCCATCTTGCTAGTAGGATTGTAATTGGTAACTCCAGATTCATCAAAATGGTGTAAGAAACCATGTCCAATCTGTAGGTATTAGCAGAAAAATTTGGAGGATCTGGCAGAAGACAGGATGAGATGACAAAAAGGGCAACATGGTGCAGGGAAAAGAAAGTTGGACATAGATTACTGAGAGAACATTTCAGATCCCAGGTTTAGTGCATGTGTGACTGTGGAAAAGTCATTTAAGCTTTCTGGAATACATTTTCACTATTTCCAAAAAGAAATAGTGTGTTTCTCTCTCTCTCTGTCTCTCTGTCTCTGTCTCTCTGTCTCTCTGTCTCTCTCTGTCTCTCTCTCTCTGTCTCTCTCTGTCTCTCTCTCTCTCTCTGTCTCTCTCTCTCTGTCTCTGTCTCTCTCTGTCTCTGTCTCTCTCTGTCTCTCTGTCTCTCTGTCTCTGTCTCTCT
>NW_027185809.1:45688251-45710466 GCF_028583685.1 Petaurus breviceps papuanus
CAGTGGCATACAGTGAATGAGGAACTAGCTTTAGGAATGGAAAAGACACCTAGATGCTATAAATAGCAATCTGATATATGACTTTACCTGAATAACATCACTGTAGCTGGTCAAAAAGGGTTACCAACAATTAATTTTATGTAATATAATTGGCTATTCATTTACTTGCTGAATTCGATCAGTTGAGTTTTTCATTTTTTATTTCAGTCAAACTGAATTTTTCCATATAGACAGAGCCTTGAGATTAACTGAGTTAGAAAAATTACTTAGAGAAAACTTAGAAGACATTGCTTCTGAAAACTCTTATAGATTTATTCTCTGCATGCTACTATTCTCTGATGGTTTAGACAACATATTTTTCTGTGATGGTGCATTAGGTAACACACTAATTAGATCTCTAATTATCTTGCATTTATTATTTTTTTACAAGTAACAAAACTTCTGAAAAATCAGAAAATAAGTGGTTGTATGTATAAGGGAATGAAGTATTACATAGAACAACTCAATTCAACAAGCACTTATTAAGTACCTACTATATATCAGGCAGTTTGCTGAAATTCTTACATTTAGACTTCTTATCTGGGTAGATTTTAAACTTTTGCTCAACCCCCTCTTTAGCATCTTTTTTTAAGCCCCTTTTTCCCCACCTGTGTTTGGGGAAGACAGTTTTTTCAATGTTATATTCCACTGTGAATTCCCTTGTGTCATACTTCCACCCATAATGCTAAGTTGAATGATGTTTTCTTTTACAGTGTAAGCTCTGAACAAGCAAGAGCTATATCCATAATTATTTTTACACAGTGGCTATTACAAAATGGATGTCACTAAGCACATATGCATGATAAGCACATATTTGATGCTGGATTTTTGTAATAGAAGTTCATTTTCTGTTTATTGTTTTGAGTTGGGGGGAGGGGTGTTGAGTATGCAGTGCATGGCAGTTATAACTAATACTAGAAGACCAAACTTATATAGCAAATCATGCGTCTGTAGTCCTTTAAGGATAACAAAGAGCAATCCTTAACTATAGCTCTTTTAAATGAAGAGTCATAGGGCAGTGGCCATTCAGTCCTCAGTAAGCATTAAACATCATGTACTTTCTGGCTCTGACTCTTTAAATCTTTATGCTTGACACTGAACTTCTTTATTTCTTGACCTTCGACTGACTAATGAGCTATATCCTTGGATGTTCCCTTTTCAGGGCAGTACTTCTCAAATGTTTTCTCCTCCAAATTTTTATAAATGTATGTCTTAGCAAATAATAGAATTTCAAATGTGGCAAACACTCATAATTTGTACTTCTCTCCAATTTTTTTTTTCATCCCGGTTCCCAGCCCTAACATTTTAGACTGCTTCTCTAGGCAAGACTTGGACATTTATTAACAACTACATTTATTAACCCTACATTATCTACTGGTACTTAGTGGTGGTTAGGTTAAGTCAACTGCTATAAGGCAGCAAAGAGGAGAGATTGACTATCATGTCAAAACCAAAAGAAGAAATTTTATGATTTGCATTTTTAAATTGTAGGAATTTATTTCATAGAATTGTGAGAATCAGAGTTGGGAGGGAGTGTAGAGTTGATCTAATTTAAAGCTTTACTTCATCTCCTACCTGATTTTTATGAATAAAAAAACTTTATATTTAGAAAAAATGAGTTAACTTTTTAAAGGCATAGAAAAAGCCGAGCTGCAAAGCTAAATTTGAACTCAAGTATTCTGTCTCCAAATTCATTGCTACAATTTTTTATTAATTATTGTTATTGATAATAATAACACCCTCAAATATCAATGCATTTTCCATATCATAGGCTTTGTAATGGGTAGGGGCAGTGGGGAGAAATTGTTCATCATTTTTGATGAGAACATGAGGGTGACATCATGAAGGTGATGTCTGAACTCTGGCATGAGTTGTGTTTATTCATCTATTTATTTCACTTTTAATTAATTAATTTATTTTTAGTTTTCAACATTCATTTCCACAAAATTTTGAGTTAGATTTTTCTCCCCGTCTTTCCCCTATCCCCCACCCCAAAAGAGCAAGCCTACTGAATACCCCTTCCCTCAATCTGTTATCTCTTATATTCTCCCCCATCACCACCCCCTCCCAACTTTCCAGTAAGTTAAGATGGATTTCTATACCCCAGTGCCTGTACATCTTGTTTCCCAGTTGCATGTAAAAAACACATTTTTTTTTAACATTTGTTTTTAAAACTTTGAGTTCCAGATTTTTTCCTTTCTTCCCTCCTCACCTGCCCCAACTGGGGAGATAAGCAATTCCATATATGTTGTACATGTGTAGTTGCCCAAATCATTTCCATAATTGTTACATTGTGAAAGACTAGCTATATTTCCCTCCATCCTGTCCTGCTCCCCACTTATCCTAATTTTCTCCTTTGACCCTATCCATTTTCAAAAATGTTTGCTTCTAACTACCCTCTCCCCCAATCTGCCCTCCCTTCTGTCATCCCCCCTGTTATCCCCTACCCCCCCCCCCGTATTTTCCTGTAGGTTAAGATACAAAATTGAGTGGGTATGTTATACTCTCCTTAAGACAAATTCAATGTTAGTATGGTTGACCCATTCATTCCCTTTCACCTTCCTACTCTTCCCCTCCATTGTAACATTGTAACATTGCCTCTTTTACATGAGATATTTTACCCTTATCTATCTCTCCCTTTATATTCAACTCATCCTGTACCCTCTATCTATACATGAATATACATATGCCCATACTCACATATATATTTATATACACATACACCCTACTATATATATATATATATATATATATATATATATATATATATATATATATTCCCTTCAACTATCCTCATACTGAGAAAAGTCTTATACATTACAATTATTGTTTTTCCATGTAGGAATGTGAATAGTTCAAATTTAATAAGTTCCTTCTCTTTCCTGTTTACCTTCTAATGCTTGTCTTGCTTCTTGAATTTGAAAGTCAAATTTTCTATTCAGCTCTGGCTTTTTCATCAAGAAGGCTTGAAAAGCCTCTATTTCATTGAATGACCATATTTTCCCCTGAAGCATTATACTCAGTTTTGCTGGGTAGGTGAATCTTGGTTTTAGTCCTAGCTCCTTTGGCCTCTGGAATATCATATTCCAAGCCCTTTGATTCCTTAATATAGAGGCTGCTAGGTCTTGTGTTTTCCTGAGTTATGTTTCCACAGTACTCAAATTTTTTCTTCCTGGCTGTTTGCAGTACTTTCTCCTTGAACTGGGAACTCTGGAATTTGGCTATAATATTCCTAGGAGTTTTTGTTTTGGGATCTTTTTCAAGAGGTGATAGGTGAATTCTTTCCATTTCTATTTTGCCCTCTGGTTCTAGAATATCAGGGCAATTTTTCTTGATAATTTCTAGAAATAAACTAAGAGGTTTGTCTTTTGGGGATCTTTTATTAGGAAGTGGTTGGTGGATTCTTCTGACCTCGATTTTGCCCCCTGGTTCTAAAACATCAGGGCAGTTCTCCTTGAGAATTTCTTGAAGGATGATTTCTAGGTTCTTTTTTTGATCATGGCTTTCAGGTAGTCCAATAATTTTTAAATGATCTCTCCTGGATCTATTTTCCAGGTCAGTGGTTTTTCCAGTGAGATATTTCACATTGCCTTCTATTTTTTCATTTGTTTGGGTCTGTTTAATAGTATCTTGATTTCTCAAAAAAGTTTAGCTTCCAGTTGCTCCAATCTCATTTTTAAGGAGTTAATTTTTGAAATTTCTTTTCCATCTGGCCAATTTGACTTTTTATAGCATTCTTCTCCTCATTGGCTTTTTGGGCCTCTTTTGCCATTTGGGTTAGTCTGTTTTTTAAGGTGTTATTTTCTTCAGTTTATTTTTGGGTCTCCTTTAGCAGGCTGTTGACTCACTTTTCATGATTTTCCTGCATTATTCTCATCGCTCTTCCCAATTTTTCCTCTACTTCTCTTACTTGATTTTCAAAATCCTTCTTGAACTCCTCCATGGCCTATAAGCAGTTCATATTTTTCTTGGAGGCTTTGATGCAGGAGTTCTGACTTCTATGTCTTCCTTCCACTTCATGCCTTGATCCTTTTTGTCCCCAGAAAAGGATTCTATCATCTCTTTTTGCTTCTTCTGCTTGCTCATATTGTCATTTAATTACTTGACATTTGAGCTCTTTGCCACGATAGAACTTTGCTTCCAGAATGGAGAGAGCTATGTCCCAAATTGCTGGGGTTTCCACAGGTGCTGGAGCTATTGGGAGGGTGCCGTCTTTATAGCCCTCACAAGTTCTGGCTCACTGGTCACACACCCCAGGACTACCACCCAAGCCCGTGATTCAGATCCAAGCAGGTTAAAGCAAGAGTGATTACCCTCTGAATGGTAGCTTGGTCCCCCTACAAATCTGCAGGCCAGGAGCTCCTGAGGTAGCCAAGCAGTGCAGCTGCCACACCTCTGCTAGCTTCTCACCCCAGGGCAGCAGCCCAACCACACTCTTCTCTCCCCCAATGTTCCAACAAAGTTCCATACTGACCTTTTACTCTGTCTTTGGTGTTTATGTGTTGAAAAGTCTGGAAGTCTCCACAGCTGCTGGTGATTTACTATCCTGAAGTCTGTTCTGGCCACTGCTGGTCAGGGCCTCCTTGGGGCTGGAACAGGCCAGACTGTGATAGACCTTTCCTGTTGGCCTGCCAGCTATCATCAGTGGGAAATTTGTTTCTCTCTGTCACTTTTTGGGTTCTGTAGCTTAAAAATTTGTTTAGAATCATTTTTTACAGGTATTGGAATTGTTTGGAGCCAGAGCCCACACAAAGTTTGTGCTTCTACCCCACCATCTTGGCTTCTCCCATGCAGGAGTTTAATTTAAATGAGGCAGAGGTGCATAAAGTTGTCAGCCTCACTCTCTCTTCCGGAGACATCAATGTTCAGTGAAGATAAAAGTCAAGATGCTTGGTGATGGTACAAGATGCTGTGGATGACCTTGGCATCTTGACTGTCTGACTAAGTTCTAAGTGCTTCACAGAGCCTGCTCAAGCAGCCTTCATGGCTGTTGAATAAATTGGTTCTCATCTGCCCATTCCACAAGAGGAAATCCTCCTAACTCACCAACAGGCTTGAGGCCTCTTAATTAACTTCACCCTGATCTAGCCTGTATGCCAGGACAGTTTATTTTGGTATAGCTCCTATTCATGCTACATCTTTTTGGGGCCAAATATTAGAGTTGGGGGAATAGGTGGACACCAAAGATGGATGAGTAGCCCTACTAATCTTCCCTGAATACCTCATGCATCCCTGGGGAAGGTAATGGGAAAGCAGGAGAGCCCAAAGAAAGGTGATGTATAACAGGGACCCTGTGTACTCAGTGAGCTCTATAGAAGAGGTAAAGAATACCTGGTAGAATCCATGAAATCCTGGGTAATTGGGCTGTGGTGATATCATGATTATGTTGTTATGCTGGTCAGTAAGATTAACAAATTCCTATGACTATAATGTTAAAACTTTTGTAATAATCATATTTAGAAGGAGAACAACAAAGTTGGTGGCTTTTCTTGTTTTATTACCATAAAAAAACCAAGATGTATTGAAAAATATCTGAAATAACAATAACCTACCTGTAAGAAATACTGTGGTGCAGACGGCATTGATTACTAATTCATGAAATTTCTGATTATATGTGAAATATACTAAACACATCAATATATTCATTATACCCAAGTTCTATATAAAAACAAACTATAAAGACGACCTCACCAGTTATAGGAAAGGGCTTCATGCTGAATTTTGTCAATTGTATCCTCAATACCAGGTCACAAAATAATGTATTGCCAGCCAGTAAAACCAATCATTAAAAAAAAAACACAAACCAAAAACAACAAAAAGACACACAACAAAAACAGTTTTATGTCTAAAACTAAATTAGAAGAAATGAGATTAAATTCAAGTTCAATTAAAGAGTGGAGTGAAGGATTGAAGACCCTGATAGGGTCATTGGAATTATTCAATAAATGCAAATTACAGAAGCAATACCTAAAAATTAAAAAATAAAATCAAAACAAGTATCTCCAATGATTTGTGAATCATAAATGGGTATGCTTAGACTTGAATTTTTAAAGGTCCCTTTTGAGTTTGACATAATGGATCCAATTAACAGACCAATCATACCAAAACACATTTAAAAAAAAATCTTGTATTGGGTGGCTAGGTGGCGCAGTGAATAGAGCACCAGCCCTGGAGTCAGGAGGACCTGAGTTCAAATCCAGCCTCAGACACTTAACACAAAAAACTAGCCATGTGACCTTGGGCAAGTCACTTAACCCCAATTGCCCTCCAAAAAGCAAGGATAAAAAAAACCCAAAACCAAAAAAAAACTTGTATCGCCTATAACCATCATGAGGAAAAAAAAATTCCATAATATTTGACAGGAATTTTTTTTAAAATAAGATTTTCACATTAAATTCAAGAAAACAAAATATTGACTAATGTGAAAAAGGCAGGGCCAAAAGTCCTTGAGAACAAAAGAGAAAGTTTTTTGTCAATTCAATGATTATAAAGTGACCTACACAAAAGTATCAGAGCATTTATATTCTTTTTTTTTTGCTTTTTTTTCCCCATTGGAGGACAGTTGGGGTTAAGTGACTTGCCCAAAGTCACACAGCTAGTAAGTGTGTCAAGTGTCTGAGTCTGGATTTGAACTCAGCTCCTCCTGACTCCAGGGCCTGTGCTCTAATTCACTGTGCCACCTAGCCGCCCTCTATATTATTTATTTTTAAAATTTATTCTTATTTATATTGCAAATCCTTTAATTTGGTTCTGCACTCATGGCTAATTCATACACTATGATAAATAAAATAAGTTCAAGTATAATGATAATGCAAGAATATTTAATATATACATGGAAAACTTCTCTATTTAAAGTATATTATGAAATAGAAATATGAAAAAAAATATATATATATATATATAATATGGTACCTTTTGATGGAGGTAGTTTTGCCAAACCCATCATGACTCTGACTAGGTGTAAAACTATTTTCATGTCTCCTAAATAATATTACATGTGATTTCCACCCCAATTTCCCTGCCTCCCCACCGTACTGTACTTGGATTTTTTTTCCCTTTTTTTAGCTTGTGATTTTTTGGAAGGGGGAAGGCAGGGCAATTGGGGTTGACAAGGTCACATGGCTAGTAAACATTAAGTGTCTGAGGCCAAATTTGAACTCAGGTCTTTCTGACTCCAGGGCCGGTATTCTCTTCACTGCGCCACCTAGCCACCCCTAAAGCCATGGAATCCTTCTCCAGTAATATCAAAATATCATTTGACCTCAGTAAATGTAAAATTCTTAATATTCCAAGAGAAAATAGGGACTGAACACAAGTCCAGAAGTCACATTAAACCAGTGAATGGGTTTGATACAAATAAAGTCCTTGGTTGTCCCTAGACAAGACAAATAGTACATGTATATTAAACCAACGGTAGAAGCTTAATACATTAAAAGATTTATGGTATCCTAAAATCAAAGTTGAATGAGAAGAAAATTATTGAAGCAATCAACAACTGTCCAGTTCCAATTTTAATATATACTTTTAGATATCTGCAATGGATTATAATAGTTTTAGAAAATATTTTCATAGAAACATGTATAATATAATTGAAATAGTACTAATAACCCTAAAAAGTTTAATATTCATTTATCAAAAAGAATAGTATTTGCAGACATTTTTGGTTCACATATATAAGTTAAAAAGCTTGGGCAAATGGCTGTGTTGTACGGATTTCTTGGCTAAAATATGTGTTTAAGATGGTAAAACTGGGGAGGGATAGCGTAAACAAAAATTAGAAAAGGGTTCTTCTAAGCTCCTGAAGTTTAGCCCACTTAATAAATGCTGGAAGAAAATGGTAGAGGTGGTAAAATAATTACTATGGGCTATAAAATTTTACATATATAAATATATAGAAGGACCTGATATCATTGCTAGAGTTATACATCAGCATTCCTTGATCCTTCATGGATTGACAGGGAATTTTCCTGATGAATGGTCGTGGAACTGGACCATTATCATGGACTAAATTATAGTCCTGGAAGTTGGACCATTATTATGTTGTGATTGATATTTTGTGGAAGCATTAACCCATAAAAACGTAAGAACTGTGACTGCTATTTCGGTGCTACCAAACATACTTTTATTGAACCTTGAGAAAATGAACTAACCTACTTTTATTCAAGTAAAAAAATTATTTTTTACCAGTGCAACATTCTGTAGTACATTAAATATAAAAGAATAATAACAGGGCTTGGCCCAGAACAATTTTTCTCTGAACCACACTGGAAAAGATGAGAATGAAATAATAACTATTATTATAGTTAATTTGAGAAAAGATGACTAAAACTATAGATACTGTTTGACAGTCAAAGTAGTTTAAAAGTCAAATCTGTGACTTTGTACAAGTCAAATAACCTCTTTTGCTTTTACTTAACCATTTCTGAAATAGGGACCTAACCTTCTTCATGGATGTTGGTCAATAAATTAAATACCGTTGAAAGTACATACTACTGTTAGAAGCATGGCAGTCATTCATTCATTTGTTCAATCATTCATTTATTAACCCATTTATGAATCATTTATTGTCTCTCTTTGGACAGCATCATGGATGATAAAAGATGTATATTGTTCTTCTTGTTGTTTGTCCTTCATTCTGGAAGAGGATCATGACATCAGGAAGGTAATGACATGACTTGCAAGTGAATTGGATTTAAGTGAGGTAGGGCTGTGCAAAGTCACCATCTTGACTTTCTCCTCTGGAGATATCTGTGTCCAGTGGCAAGATATAGATCAGCATACCCGGAGATGGTCCTGCAAGCAGTGGGAGACCATGGTCTTTCTTCAGAATTAGACTGGAGCAAATGGAAGCTAGTGACTTTTGAGAAATCAAGATATTATTAAACAGATCCAAACAAATGAAAATATAGAAGGCAGTGTAAAATATCTCATTGGAAAAAACCACTGACCTGGAAAATAGATCCGGGAGAGATAATTTAAAAATTATTGGACTACCTGAAAGCCATGATAAAAAAAAGAACCTAGAAATCATCCTTCAAGAAATTCTCAAGGAAAATTGCCCTGATGTTTTAGAACCAGAGGGCAAAATAGAGGTTGAAAGAATCCACCGATCATGTCCTGAAAAAGATCCCAAAAAGAAAACTCCTAGGAATATTATAGCCAGGTTCGGGAATTCCCAGATCAAGGAGAAAATTTTACAAGCAACTAGGAAGAAACAATTTCAATATTGTGGAAACACAATCAAGATAACACAGGATCTGGCAGCTTCTACCCTGAGTGATCAAAGGGCTTGGAATATGATATTCCAGAGGTCAAAAGACCTGGGATTAAAACCAAGAATCATCTATCCAGCAAAAGTGAGTATCATGTTTCAGGGGAACATATGATTATTCAATGAAATAGAGGACTTTCAAGCACACTTGATGAAAATACCAGAGTGGAATGGAAAATTTGACATTCAGATACAAGGAGCAAGAGAAGCATGAGAAAGTAAACAGGGAAAAGAAATCATAAGGAATTTATCAAAGCTGAAGTATTTACATTCCTACATGGAAAAATGATAATTGTAACTTATGAAACTTTTTTTTTCAGTATGAGAATAGTTGAAGGGAATAGAAATGTGTATGTGCGTGTGTCCATACAAATATATGTCTGTGTGAGGTTATATGGGTGTATGAATACATATGTGCGTGTGTATATATGTGTACAGGTATATATACACAGAGGGCACAGGACAAATTGAATAGTAAGGGATGATACTTGAAAGGTAAAATTGAGAGGTGAGAGAGGAATATAATGAGAGGAGATGGGGAGAGACAGAATGGGGTAAATTATCTTACATAGAAGAGGTAAGGGAAAACTGTTACAATGGAGGGGGAGAACAGGAAGGCAAAAGGGAATAGGTCAATCGTACTCTCATTGAATTTGGCTTAGAGAGGGAATAAGATACACACTAAATAGGGTATCTCACCTACAGGAGAGTAGGAGAGAAAGGAATGAGAGGGGGCATGATGGAGGGGAGGGCAGGTTGGGGGGACAGGGAAGTTAGAAGTGCCCACTTTTGAAAAGGGACAGGGTCAAAGTAGAGAATAGAACAAGTGGGGGGGCAGGACAGCCTGGAGGGAAATACAGTCAGTCTTTCACAATATATCCACTATGGCTATGTTTTGCATAGCCAAACATGTACAACCTCTATTGAATTGTTTATCTTCCTAGTTAGGGTAGGTGACAAGAGAGGTAGGGAAAGAATCTGGAATTCACAGTTTTAAAATCAAATGTTTAAAACAAATTTTTTACATGCAACTTGGAAATAAGACATACAGGCACTGGGGGGTATAGAGATCCATCTTGCCCTCATGGAAACTCAGAGGAGAGATGGGGGAGGGGGTATACAGTGGGATTGCTGTTTTGGGGTGGTGGTTATGGGAAAGATGGGGAGAAAATTTTTAACTAAAATCTTGTGAAAATGAATTGATGTAAACTAAAAATAAACATAAAATTTATTTTAAAAAATTAACATTGTAAAAATATAACATAAAAAATGAGGTATTGTAACAATAATGCAATATTCAGAACACCCATGATGCTTATGAATATGCTGGTATAGTTGTAAATTACAAAATGTAGCAGTCTCTCCACATAGAGGATGGAACCAAGCCTTTATTCAAATTCCAGAAAACCGAGACCCAGACCCAGAAAGCCAAAGTCATTCTAGTAGCCACGAAGTTGATACACATGGTTGACACAGTGAACACCCATATTCCTGAGCCTTCACAACAGAACAGGCTCCCTCAATCAGGGCTCCTCCTCTCTCATGGTATCTCCTCAGCCTGGTTCTTGGAAGTTCTTAGCAGAAATTCCCAAAGGAAAGGTCTCAGCCAAACTTCCGAGAAGGAAGGTCTCAGCAGAAGTTGCAGCCTCCAGATACTGAGAGAAAAATCTGACAGTCCTGCTGGTGCTCTTCCCTATATACAGTATAGCTCCTCCTGCTACATCAGCAGCTTCCTCCCCAGGTGTTAACTGCTTCTGTGTTAATTAAAGATCTTAAACAAGTTGAAACAAGGTGCCAAGCACCTGCTTACTTGCCATTACAAAGGGGCATGGAAGATCTTCAGATTCCATTAACATTATCAGTATTTACACAAACAACTGTAATGTAAAACAATATGTATTAATGTTCATAAGGCAGAAGAATATGTGATGAGATTTTATCCTTCTTGGTTTTTAGAAAAATTTCTAAAAAGATTTATTACTTTTCTGTAGTCCTTGAATTATTTGTAGGATTTTAATAGGTAAAGAGAAGTGATATAGAGATCTGAGGGTGGGATTGAGAGGAGGGCATTTTAAGTAGAGATATGAGGCAAGATACTATTTAGAACCAGTCACACTTTTAGTCTCCCTCCCTATTTTTTTTGTATCCATGAATCTTTTATCTGTAGGATGGACATGGAATACCACTCTGGTATGTTTGCAAAGAAAATCCCAATTGAGGTCACAGAGATTTGAACACAACTGAAAAATCTCAACAACATCAATGCAATGATTTGGAAAGAGAAGAATCAAACTCCCTTGGTTTGAGTCCCATAGTCACTTTACCCCAATCTGTCAATCAGCAAACATTCATTATGTGTATACTATGTAACAAGTACTGTGTTAGGTATTAGAGATGCAAAGAGGAAAATTAAATAGTTGTCACCTTCAAGGTACTTAAATCCCAAATAGGGGAATGAACATATATCAGTAGATAAAAAATACAACTAGGTGTATTATAGCACTAAATATATTTCAAATAATCATGAAACTAGTGACCTCCAGTACTCCTTCTAATGGTGTGGTTCTTTGAGGAGACTGAAAGAGTGTTTGCTGGCAGGTAGGCCTGCTAATTTGGAAAAGTTTTCTGAAGACATGTTTTAAATTGTTATGTGACCTAGCAGACATCCCAAGTAGCCAATGTCAAATGGCTGGGATGAAACATCCAAAATCCTTGCAGGGGCAGGGGCTAAGAAGGAAGAAAATAATAAGTGAGTGATAAATTGATTATCCTGAATAAAAAAGCAAGGTCTGAATAGAGGAATCATGAAAATTGGATTATTGAGATGGAATGACTGTATTTGTGGAGGAATTTGAAGGCAAGGGTGAGACAATTTAAATTTATTCTATAAGCATTAAAGAATATCTATAGGTTCCTATGGAAATGACTCTTTGATCAAGAAAAGAATGGCTTCATAAAATTCAGGAGGCAGAAAACATAGTACTATACATAATGGGAATGGGAATTTGCAGAGCTTTCCTGCCCCTTCATAGGTCTAGTTGAATTTGAGGACCTTTAATGATTTGAAAATACACTTCGCCCCTTAATAAGCTGAATGTGGTCACATGGTGTCTGTGGTGGGAAGAGTTTGCTGAAGGGGGAAGCAGAGCCCACAGGAGAAGCTTGCTTGAGAGAGGTTTATTTTTCAGGAAGGCACAACTTTTGTTACTTTGTAGCCAAGTGGATCCTGAGGGTTGTGATGTTCTCTGACCCTGGAGAACTATATAAGAATTGTGTGATTTGGCCAGATGAGACTCTGGGCAGCCATTGAGCCCCCTGATAACTTCTCTGGTAACTAACATTGTATGTATACAATGGTCAGACAGCTATAAGTCCTGTCTGCTGAATTGTGTTATTTTCTCTGTCTATATTTTTTGTCTGCTTACTACTTCTGTTTGTATTCTCTGAAGTTCAGGGTGCTAACTTTTTCCCCTGAACTATGTAAATGATGTATGTTTGATTAAAGTAAGATTGTTAACCCATTTTTGAGTTGTTTTCCTTTATAGAAAAGCAGATCAAAGAACCTGTGCTAGCAGCCATACTGGGTAGGCTAGTGTGCTTGATCCTCCACTATGTTAAAGGAATTCAGGTAAAGGATGATAAAAGCTTATATTAAGGAAGGAGTTTGTGGCATAGAAAGAAAGAGAAACTCTAGATAGTCAGTAGAATTTGTGATGAATTCAGCATGGATCCCTAAGGACAAAAATGTTTGTAAGGATATAAGCTTTGGGGACCAGAAGCCAGGAGATTGTTAAGCACTTGGTAGGAAGAGTTTCCTTGTCATAGAGAAAATGCAAAAAACAAACAAAAAGCCCAAAACAAAAACAAAATCCGACAGTTCAGAACCCTAAGTATTAAATACCTCAGTTCCCAGACCTCCTATTCTCTGATCTTAATAGTTTATCTTTTCCATTTACACCATTTTAATCTTACACATACAGATTTGAGTAATTTTTGTTCAAGTTTGGGAATCATGGGCACTGCCAGGATTGATGCAATATTGTGAATGATGTCACAAGCTACAGTGTTGCATGAGAGTTGGGAATCTTACTCAAAATATTGTTCAGCTTTAATGTTTGATTTCAGCAATATGGCACAATTCTATTGTTTATATCTGTGAACTCTGGAGTGATTAAACAGCTTACTCTAAAATTTAACTGCTACTTTATCTATAATGTGGCATGATACTATATGAACTCTTACAAAATAAAGTATAAAAAACAAATCAGATGGTCATAAGTCCATTAGGTTTCCTTATTTTAGCAGAACACAATTCATCTATACTTTGCAAAGAAAGTCTTGGAGACTTGCCCAAAGTTTAATGAGGTTTAATTACTAGCCCATGGTCACAAAGCCACTAAGATTCAGGGGTGTAATATAAACTTAGATCTTCCCTTTTCCAAGTCCACTAATATATTCATACTATCTCAAACCAAAAAAGTGAGAGGAAAATCCATTTCTCATTTCTCTGTTTGCTTATTGTATCACCAAGAGCTGGTATGAAATGAATGAGTATTGGACTAAGAGGCAGGAGACTTTTGTTCTAATACTAGTTCTGCAACTTTCATGCCTTCTTGCCTTGGACTTTAAAACCTCTGAGGTGTGGGGCGGCCAGGTAGCACAGCGAGTAAGAGCACCGGCCCCAGTGTTGGGATGACCTGGGGATCGAATCCGGGCTCAGACACTTATTACCCACCCAGAAACACCTGGCCATGTAACCTTGAGCAAGTTACTTAACCCCAATTGCTTAGGGTCGGCCAGGTGGCTCAGCAAGTAAGAGCACCGGCTCCAGTGTCAGGATGACCTGGATCAAATCCGGACTCAGATACTAAGCACCATACCCAGAAATAACTGGCCATGTAAACTTGAGCAAGTTACTTAACCCTGATTGCTTTAAAAAAAAAAAAAAACCTCTGAGGTACGATTTTCCTCATTTGCAAAATAGTCATAGGAATAATAATTTTCTGTCTACTTCAGTGTTCATTGACACTTAAAAGAGATATTATGAAAGCTCTTTGAAAACAAGAAATTACTAATCTATTACTAATCTAACAGACCTTAAAGTATGGAAATATTTAAACATAGTTGTCTTTTTCAGACTTGTTTCAAGGCCGTGTATTGGAGTTCGTTTGATGGGTACATGGTAGGAAGTTCATTTTCAGATGTCTGCCTTACTGAGGCACCGATATGAGACAGGGAGTTAATTCTCTATAGTATTAACTACCCAGGGGTTGAATTTGTTGGTTGGCCAACCTGCAGGAGGTTGTCAAATAAAGGGTGGAAGGCACTAGTGCAATAACATGTAACCGCAGGTCACAAAAACATGGTCATTTAATAAAAGCTGCTTTTTCTTCAGTTTTAGCCAGATTTCAGGACCAGAACTTGAGCCTGTAATGAAGTCTGATAAGGAATACTGTTTATTGGTGACATGGATAGTAAAACTCTCAGCTGCTAAGGCATTTGTGAATCAGTAAAATAACATACTTCAGATAACATGTTCAAGTCGAACAGCAGAAAATACACACTTTAACACAACCTTGGGCAACTGTAAAATACAATCTGTAATAACAGTTAACTGTAATAGTCCTTTGGAGACTATTACATATGTATTAAAATAAATGGGTCACCAGATTTTTAAATGTATCTTGCCTTTGTGAGACCAAACTGCCAACATTAAGATCTGTTCAATGGTTGAGACAGACAGACAGACAGAGACAGATAGACAGAAAACACAGAGAGTCAGAGACAGACATACAGAGACAGAGAGACAGAGCAACAGAAAAAGAGAGAATACATACTTTATATTATAAATTCATTGTAAAAATACATTTATTTTCTAGGGATTAGATCTGAACATAATATCTCTACCAATTTTCTGATAGCTCACCTGTAGTTAAAGAGTAGGTGGACAGGGCTTTTATTAGTTTGTTCCCACCTAGTTGAGTTTCTTCTGAAATTTTGAATTTATTAGTATTATATCCCCATGAATCCTCCTCAAAGCATTTCATTCAAATTAGGAAAAGTTGAGGAAATCTGTATAAGTCTAAAGCTCTCTGTTTACTTGTAAACCAGGGCCCAGCTTGAAAGGTAGTAGGGTTCATGTTGGCAAGGAGAGGAGTGAGAAATTATTAAATTTGGAACTACATTTTGTAAGGACTTGAATGTCCCTGACATAGGAGGAGATCAGAAACAAAAGAAAAGAGCTATGTGTTTAAGTATTTTTGTAGTAGTATATATGTTTATGTCTGTATATGAATATGTGTATTCATGCACATATTACTTATATATATATATATGTAATTTGTCAAAAAACAGAACAGAATTAAACCATATGTGTAACAATGGGGAAATGATTAAATAACCTGAGGCATATTAAATGCATTGGGATATTATATTGCAATTAAGAATGACCAGTATGAAGACTATAAAGACATCTGGAAAAATCTTTGTGATATAATACAAAGGGGGAAAAAGTACAATTAGAAGAAAGCTACACTAATAAAAAGTAAAAACACATGAGGAAAAGTAAAAAATTAAAGGACAAATAATTCTGATAGGGACATAGATTGAATAGGTGATGATATTTGGGGGTTATAATTAATTAATATAAAAATATTTTCTGAGAAAGTTGTTGCTTAGCATGAAATTTAATGTAAAGTTGCTAATAAATAATTTTTTTAAAGAAGTTTAGAAGGTCCCTTTCATTAAGAAAAAAAATAGAATAACATTTTTTAACATATTTCATTATTATACTGGTTTACATAAGCTATGGGTCAAACCAAGTCTTTTGAATTGTAGCTGCATGCAGTTAAAAGCTAACTATTATATAATTTGCCAAGATAGGGATATTCCTCCTTTCACTTAGCACCAGCTTTCTGCCCTTGTTCCATAACATCTCACTTCAGACTAGATAACATGAATATAGAAAACAAAAAAAGGTAAATGGCTGTCTAGTCTTTCCTCTGTTGGTCACATATGTCTGAACAGTTGTCATAACCATTATTCCTTTGGCTTAATATTAACTCCAGGATCAAATCCAAATTTGACATTTTGGCATTCAAAGCCTTTTATAACCTAGCTTTACTCTCAATCTCCAACCTTATATAGAACTCATCATCATATTATAGGCTATGCCCATGCATATATTTCATCTGTGTCATAGAATTCCAGATTTCCTTCAAAGCTCAGCTCAAATGGTATCCTATATTGAACTCAAGTACTAGTTTCTCTCCTGGGAAAAATCATGTTGTATTTATTATGTAAATATTGAGTATATATTTATGTGTATACACAAGGAGTTCAGTAGAATTAATGTTCCTTGAGAGTAGGAATTATTTCCTTTTTCTTTTTGTGTCTCTAGTCAATAGCACAGTAATTGAGGGTATAGATGATTAATACAAACTTGCTGATTATTTGAATAATTGATTCTTCATCCAAGAAACAATTCTCATTAATTTTTTACATGTATTGACCTACCATTCATTTTGTTAGTATCTGAAGGCAATAGATCGGTCTTCTATCTCTATATAGCCTTAAACAAATGTTTGACAAATATTGGGCATTCAATAAATGTGTATTGATTTGTTAATTAATTGATCACATATTGTGTTCAAAGCCCTGCCAAGTATTGTGACCTTTTCAAATTCCAGCCGACCACACAACAGTGAATCTTGTATTCTTTGTCAGCAGAACTGTTTATAAAATGCAGAGAACTTCATGGTTATCAGTATAATATACAATAGACCCGACCTTTAAGTTGACCTATGATTAAATTATAGTATTTGGGAAGATGCTTCAATGGATAGATCAAATCTATACATAATATATATTGTCTACAATGAGCAAAATGGTATTAGCTGCTGTGAGAATAACCAAGAAACAGATCTGTCCTTTCAGATTACATTCTAAGAGTCATGTCTAGGTTCCTAAACTATCTTTTGGGCCATAATTTCTGTACAGAATTTTGCAATTATCAAAACCAAAAGTTCATCATGCTTTAGTATAACTACTAAGTACTAATGTTTCTTCTTTTTCCTCCTCCTCATCCTCTTCCCTCTTTTTCCATCTGTGTATAGTTTACTTCCAATAGAATGTCAACTATTTAGATGCAAATACTCTTTTCTTTTTGTCTTTATCTTTCTAGTTACTGCATACAGTTGATGCTTGATAAAAGCCTACTAAATTGAAATGAATAATTGATTCTATCACTAGAACCATATGGAGAAAAGATTGAGTCCCTGTTCAACTTGATAGCAATTTAAATATTTCAAAGTAACTAATATGTCCATACCCCCTCCCTAAGTCTTCTGTTTTTTAGGCTAAATATCTCTAATTCTTTCATTGTATCCTAATATAGAATAGTGAAGTCCCTTCATTATTCTAATTTCCTTGTACTACATATCCTCAGCTTGTCAATATCCTTGCTAAACAAAAGTGTCCAGAAATGAATGCAAGGATGTGTAGAACAAGCTAATACATGACTATAACTCCCCTAATTTTGATAGTAAACTTCTGTTAATGCAGCTTCTGTCATAGTAGACAAAGAGCAGACTTCAGTGTCAGGAAAAAAAAGAAAAGGTTCAAGTTCATACTGATGGTGTTTCTCTAAGTAAGTCAGCCTCTAATATGCCCAGACATCTCTTTAAAACTATAATTTGCAAAGTTATGATCTGCATTAGAAGAAATTTTCTGACCAGTCCCCTACACTGATAAAATCACAGGTGCTGATGAATATTTAAAGTCACATTAACTTGTTGGCCACAGTGGAGTCAAATTACAGGTACCCATTGAGCTCAGACTGCATTAAAATCATTTATTTCACATCAATGATTATCTAGCTATGTTTCTTCCATTCTATAAATTGAGAATAGATTCTTTTGGTTAAACCAATTGTAGAAAAGCCCTGATGGATTATATCTTATTAGAGCCAGTTCATTTTTTTCAGTCCCTTATACTTTAGATCTTGATTTTATTGTACTCCATGCTAATTATTCCTCCTGGTTTCATATCATTCATAAATTGTATATGCATATCATTTATGACTTCATTCGAGTCATTGCTAAAATTATTGAAACCATTGGAAACATACGTCTGGGTTGATATATAATAATCATCAATCTTTCTGTCCAGACATTCAAACAATTCTTCATCCACAAAATTCTGTAATCCATCCCAGATCAACTCCATCTTTTCCACAAAGTTATCATTAGATATCATTGTTTAATAGCATGTGAAAATCCACACTGAATTGGAAAAATACACGTGGGAAAAATGTAATTACACCTTTTGCTATTAGTCTAGTAGATAACATTGTCAAAAACAAATGAAGTTAGTTTGGTATGATATACTTTGTGAAATTATTTTAGCTCATAGTTATCATTGATTTCCTTTTTATGTTCACTATTTACACTTTATCATCCAAAGTTACAAACAATAAAATTTGGGGATCTATTACCCTTCAATAGTCAATGCAAATTCCAGGAAATTTTAAATCTCAAGGGATGATGAAAGCATCTAGAGGATGAATGACAAGAATCACAAAACCAATATCTCTTGATTTTGCTTGAGGCAAGAATGAAGGTCTAGACTAATAGATCCTCAGATTTGCAATTTTTTTTTACTGCAATTTATGTGATCTAGAGTAGATTAAAGAGTGTTATGTTTGAGAAGACCATAGGCCATAATGAATAACATACTGGATCTGGGGTCAGGAAGATATGTGTTCAAATCCCTTAAACACTTAGTGGTTATGTAACCATGGATAGACAAGTCCCTTATTGTAATCATGGACAAGTCCTTTAATCTCTTTGAACCTCACTTTTCTCATTTGTAAAATGAGCATAAAAATATGTACCTCACAGGGTAGTTGTGAGGCTCAAATGAGATATTGTATAGAAACTTTAAAGTACTAAACAAATTACAATTATTATGGTAGATCATGAAAAATTATAACGGGTTGAACAGAAGGGTTGGTAGACACTGATAAGATGTGATTTCAAAGGGGAGGAGAAGGATCTCTAGTAAAACATCTTTTCTTCTATAGTGAAAGTCATGTGGACTAAATATTTCCATTTTCCCTTCAGTTCTCTTAAATGTCTGGTATCCCTAGGAGTAATACATCAAGGTCCAAGAGCCTCAATGTGAATTGCTTTACCAGATTTACTTTCTTCTTTGATGGAAGAGCCAATACTAGAGCACTGGGTACTTGAGGATAGAGATTTTGGGTAAGAGTGTGTGTGTTGAAAACAAGAGGGTCATAGTACCTAGTTCACAGGGTTTATTTGTTTGCTTGTTTTTTAGGGTCAGCCATTCCAAATTGTTTATAGCTTATAACATCAATCCTCAACTGGAACTTCTATCTTCAGTTAGTAATATACTTTAGGAGAGGGAGGAAATGAGAGACAGTGTGGCAAAAGAGAGCTTACCCAGAAATGAAAGGTCAAGTGGTTATTCTCCTAATGGATATCTCCCCTTTACAATATCTGCTTAAATGAGATAATATTTGTGAAACACTTAACATAGTATGGACCACATAGTAGGCACTATATTAATACTTATTCCCTCCTTCCCTTCCCTTTACTCTCTCTGTCTCTGTCTCTCTGTCTCTGTCTTTCTCTCTGTCTCTGTCTCTCTATCTCTGTCTTTGTCTCTCTGTCTCTGTCTCTCTCTGTCTGTCTCTGTCTCTGTCTCTCTGTCTCTCTGTCTCTGTCTCTCTCTCTCTCTTTCTCTCTCTCTCTGTCTCTCTCTCTCTCTGTCTCTCTCTCTCTCTCTCTTGTTTTTGGAAAGCAGCACAAATTCTTAGCAAAAAACAAAAACAAAAAACATTATATATCAAGTATTGACTTTGGCAACTCTGCATAGCATCTCCATTAGTGAAAGCTACCTGATGTGCTTCTAAGTCCTGAAATACTGAAGAAGGGACTCTTTAAAGCTGACATGTAAATTGTCCTGTAAAAGGAAGTGACTACTGCATTTATTACCCCTATTATTAGTCAATTTGTCAGCTACTGGCAAAGCACAACATTTACATAGCAAACCAAAGGAGACACAAGATCATCCCTAGGCTGAAGGGGTAGAGGAGATGAATTACAAGACCTTGATTTGTGACAATGCTATCATATCACCAAGCGAGAAGATGATGGAAGAATTGCCCTCTTCTCAAGGAAAAAAAGAAAGCATGTGTGTCTATAAATAATGTATATGTGTTAGGGAAGATTATTTCATGTCAGTCTGTTTTTTATCCTTTACAGTTTTTCATCCTTGTTACTTTAGCAGTAATCTTTGTTAAAGGAAATCCAAGTCAAGTTTTTCGGTGAAATGACAAAAGTGTGTGCAGACACGTTTAGTTTTGATCTCTGACAACAATGGCTACCATGGGCTATCAGAGAGAATGAATTGAAATCCTGCAGGGTCTCTGAAACCCCAAAAAGCTCCTTGAGCCACCCAGTTGCTGGAAATCCTCTCCCTATTATAAAGGAGCCCATGTCTATGAGCATGACTGCTTACGTTCCCCTTGTTTTATCTGGCACTAGTCCTTGAACAAAAATCAATCTCCAATTCCTTTTAATGTTTAGCACTAAATCTAGCAAGCAAAACAAAACATAGAAGTCTCACATTTATTATGGAACCTCTTTTATCTGGCGGGAGGGCAGCCTTCTAATCAAGGGAATGAATAAACAGTCATTTACTTACTTTCAGAGAACATAGGAGACAGCTCAATCTTCTTGAAGGCCAGGACCAACCAAAAGGGCCTCCAATTTGTAAATCAAAACATTAGCAGCTTGTTAATTTAGCCTAGCAATTATTAAGATGTAAAGGAGTTGGTATTACTATGTTTATTGATGGAGGTTATAGGTAAGGGTAAAATGACTTTCTTTTACTCCAGAGTGGAGAAAGAGAAATATCTGGCAAAAGGGACAATAAAGCATTATTGTGAGCAGATATTTTGTATGCCTTTTTAAAAGATTCCTATTCTCCTTCCTAGTGTGTTATTAAATACAGCAGTTCCACTGAGGAAAGAGAAAGAGCATGTCATCCTGTCCTTTCTGCTTTGATCTAAGGAGCATAATAATGTAACACAGGGTTGCCTAAATACTGTTTCATGAAACTTTGGCAGTTCATGTAATAAATCTAGTGTTTTCACCAAAAAAAAAATTTGATGCTACTGGTATATTCCTTTCTCAGTATTAAACATTGAAATAATATTTGTATAAAAAAATTTTCAGTATGAAAATAGGTGTAATTTCCTCTATTTTGTTCCCAAATTTATCTTTATTCCAAGGGTGTTCCATAGGCTCAAATCTACTGAGCTCACATATATAAGTTGTATCATGATGGTTTATCCAAAAGGTTTTCAAGGGTATGTTGTTTTGGGTAACATTGGGGGAAAAAAGTTCTCTTCATCTAGGGTGTAAAATAAGATTCGGTTACTATGTTATGGGTATACCTCCCCCACCCCTCACAAAATGAAATTTGATCCCTTGATACAATGGAGTCTGAGTAAATCAACATTAAGCCATTCTTTGCTGGTGTTTATACTACAGTCATTCCATTAACTAAAATTACTCTTCTATTTGTGGATGCCTTTGAAAAAGGATTACTAATCTGCATGGTAGAAAGCATTTTCTGTTTTGAAATAGGCATCAATTTTTCTGACAGCAAATTAGAAAATGGTAGAAAAAATACATCTGTTCTCTTAACTGTGCCTTAAATACATAGATGCATCATGTAATTTGGATCTCAAATTTAAGTATTTGTTGCTTGAGTGCTAGTAAGAAAATCCAATGGGAAAAGGGTCTCTCTCCTCCCTCTGTCTCATATTGTGATAGTAATGGCAATTAAAGATTCCCCTGTATTGGCTTGGTTTT
>NW_027185809.1:45710476-45738091 GCF_028583685.1 Petaurus breviceps papuanus
GATCCAGGGGTGGGGAACTTTTGACCTTTTTGTGTTCTATGGTTGAGCAAATGAATGTATTTTACTTATGTTTGGAAACTAATCTCCATTTGAGAAGAGGGGCTTTGTGGTGGACTTAATTAAGGTATAGCCTAGGGGTGGAGAAGTATTTGGAACAGAGACTTTATAATTGATTGAATGATTGGAAAGTCCTGGGGTGGGGTAGGCCTTGGAGATGATTTAATCACACTTAGTAAATGCTGTATTTTGAATGATGTCATGTTTTGATCTTCTCTGTTCTGGGTTTGTTACTGAATAAAATAGAGAGCACCTATGCTGGTATTTTGAACCTGGGAAGTTGCCTTCTTTTGGCATTACATTACACATATACACACACATACACACATATTATATATGTGCATGTATTTTGCATATATTTTATATATACATATATACATGCATACATACATATTATATATATATTTATAAAATAGGTGTGTTCATATTTTTTCTGTTCTCTCATTCAATGTCATTATAGAGTTATACCCCGAATGTCATTAATAGGATGGCTTGCTTGTATGTTTTAATGTTGGAGGCAGGGCTCATACTTCACTAAAACTAGTTGGCAAGTTTTCAGTGTGAACACTTACACCTTTGAAATTGACAAGTGCTACAAATTAGACTTTGATTTATTATTTTGTTGATTGTGTAGATTTAATAAATTCATGGGAAAAATGTTAATAAGGCAGATTTAATTTAAAAGTCTAGCATGAGTACTTTTCTTTTTTTTGAAAGCTAGTTGTTAAACATTTGCCAGCATACTCCTATGTATAACAAGAAGGAAAATTATATATAATTAAATATATTTGTTGTAGATCAAAGCTGCTATTTTTCTACAAATTTGAATCAAAATGATGTCTCCAAAGATTCTTTATTTGTCCTCAAAATACAGGTAGCTAAGACACTGTGGAGGTGGGCGTAATGTAGTGGAGTACAATGGAAAAAATGCTGAATTTTGGAATAAGGAGTCAGTTTTTAATTACAAGTCTGATATTTACTACTTGTGTGACCTTGAACAAGATATCTCTAGGTCTCAATATATTGATCTGTAAAAACTGAGTAGTTTTTCTATAACCTCATTGGTTATAGACAGGCAGCTAGGATATATAGTCAGTTAAACCTCAGTTGGAATCCAGCCTCAAATACAGAGAGGTACTAGTTGCTTGACACTGAGGAAGTCACTTAGCCTCCCTTCAGCTAGGTTTCCATATTTGTAAAATTATGGGGTTAGACTATATGGCCTCTGAGTCTTCCTACATTGTTACAATTTTTAAAGTTCCTTCAAACTTAAAAATCCTATGATAGTAAGAATTTGTGTATACCTGCATGAGCTTACGTGTGCACACATGTGCACTTGCACACACACACACATACAATTCAAATGGAATGTACAAAACATCTCTTTTCCATAGTTTTTTTTCAAAATTCATGCACAAAAAAAAAAAATAATGACCCCAGATTTTGTTCCCAATCTTCCCTGTAATGGCTCTATTGCTGAAAAGAAAAAAAAGAAAGGTTTGGTACCCTAATGTGTATATGTGTGTGTATGTGTGTGTGTGTGTGTGTGCTTGTATTACATTATGTATGCAAAAATTTAAATGGCATGAAGATACATAGAGAGATCTTCAGGTAAACATTAACTGCGACTTAATTTGATTAGAACTCAACTTTCCAGTAAATTTTTAAAAAATGAAAAAGGAACCACTGCATTCCTTTATAAGCAGAATAGCCCTTCTTTCTGAGAGCCAAAACACAAGCACATGTCCAGAGTCTCCCCACTTCTGTCCCTTCAGTTCCCAGCCTAATCATCCTAGTTCCTTTGACAGATTTTCCTATGGCTGAATTCTAAGTCTCCCTAATAT
This sequence comes from Petaurus breviceps papuanus, assembly GCF_028583685.1. Classification (NCBI taxonomy): domain Eukaryota; kingdom Metazoa; phylum Chordata; class Mammalia; order Diprotodontia; family Petauridae; genus Petaurus; species Petaurus breviceps. The sequence continues at coordinate 45,712,378 of NW_027185809.1, forward strand.
CTTGAAGTACACACAATACTTTTAAGTGGTATAATCATGGTAGAATGCAATTGGGTGGAAAAATTGACAGCATTTCAGACAAATTATTTCTCATTTAAAGAAAATGTAAATAAGGGACAAGAATCATCTTGTACAAAACTTGGGTGAGGGATTAATGTATGACTATCAAAATAAAAGGCAGACAGATGGTGCAGAGGATAGAGCTTGGAATCAGGAAGACTCTTTTTCCTGAGTTCAAATCCAGTCTCAGATATGTAGCTGTGTGACTCTGGGCAAATAACTTAACCCTGTTTACCTCAGTTTCTTCCTTTGTAAAATGAACTGCAGAAGGAAATGGCGAAGCACTCTGGTATCTTTGCCAAGGAAAGCCCCAAATAGGGTCATGAAAAGTCAGACATGACAGAACGAGTAAGAATTTTTTTTTTTTAAATGATGCTATAAAGTGTTTCTGGTGAACTTAATAAAATCAGAAGTGTAGAAGTTTATATACAACATGCTGCCCTGGTACTTCATAAAACCAATTCCCAGCAGGGATGTGGGGGAAAAGGGAGAGATTCTGCCCCGGGCTATATTTAGCCTGGGAAGAATTTATTCTGGTGATGTCATGTCCATAGCTTATTTTCTACCACTTCATGCTTTACTTCTTCCATATATTACTGCAAAGGAAATGTAGCTTAGTTTTCTATAAAAGTCCTCTCCTCCCCACCCTTACTTTTGTTTTTCAAGTAATTTCATTGAATATTTCACTAATTAATATTTTTAAATCAGTGCATTAGGGATCCAAATAAACATTCTTTCTTATAACCATTCAGATGATAATTATGAAATTTCTAAGATACTTGAGTTTATCTGGGTAAATTCCAATTGAACTTGCACTTTTCCTGAGAACTGGCATTGAACATTAACTCTGGTTGAGATTCCAAACATTGATTCACTTCTGTTTTTAAAAAGTGACTTCACTCAGATGATTTTGAGCTCTAAACGGTTGCTCTAATCAGTTGAGTGGAAACTAGACAGAACCAATATGCCCAAAATATAAAAAGAATCATTTTGTATGTTTTTTTGAGAAAGGAAGGCTTATCATAAATACTTTCTCAAAATTTAATTTTAAAATTAAGAGACTGAGGCTGTATCTAAGTAATAATATAATCTTTGTAGTATAACGAGGACTAAGAACATCACAAATTAAAATCAAATGTCCAAAGAAACAAAGCCAGAACAGAGAAACATTTCATTCATTTCAATTTAACAAAGTTTTCTTGAATGCTTGCTACATAAAGATGATGGCTCTATGTATGTCCTGGCAGATAAAAATATGAAATCAGACATTGGCCTTGCCTTCAAGAAATTTATAGTCTAGTAGTGTGGTGAACTACATGCAGAAATTATTATAAATTAAATTGTTTAGAATAAAGGAGCAAATCATATGAAATTTCAGAAGAGCTTAGAGGAAGACTTCTTTGAGGAGAAGAACTAGGAAAATTGGGGTGGGACATGACTATTCTAACTTAAAAAAACTAAAATAAATTCAGAAATATAAAAATTATTTTTTCTGAAATTATTTCATCTTGAGTAATAATTTTAAAGGTCCCTAACATTATCAGATTTAGTTCTATCTTTTCCACAACACAGATTTCTCTGAAACTATTTTTTTCTGTTATACTAATAACCAATTATAAAATTAGGATTGAGGTTTTTCCTTTCTATTTCCTCATTCAGGGACCAGTCTTTTTTGATCAGTCAAATAGTATCTGAAGGATGTTGCTAATAGAGGAGATTGCTTAAATCTTCTGAGTACCTGCTCTGTGATCTTGGGGGCACCCTACACAAGAAGAAAACCTTACAGAACAAATCTAATCTAGATAAATTCTTGCCCTTAGGAAATGATGCCCTGTCCCTGGAACCCTCCAGTAGAATTTAGGGTGACCCAGCTTATGAAGGAGAAAACCAACCAGAGAGGTCTGGGTAGAGATGTATTCCTTTATCCAGATTGCTGGAGACATCCGAGTCTCATCATCAAGTCACATTCTTAGCTGGAACAGAAGAATTTTGGCCCACCTCTTCACTGATATATCAACTCCCTCATTAATTGTTCAACAGTCAAGATTAATTTTTAATTTTCACCTATCAGGGGCACCTCCTTTGCCAAAGGCATTTAAGCATTCAGAGAGCTCCATGGTTTTGTCTTTGGTTATCAAGAGAAACTGCTGACCACCAATTTATTGTTTTATCTGTGAGCCTAATAATTAATAAATAGATTATTAATTAACCAGAAACTGTTTCTTGGGCTTTCATTTGTCACACCTCCTTCTAAATGTGGTACATAAAAATTATTTCAAATACATATTCTTTTGCAAGAGTTTAGTATGAAAGTAAAAGTACTTTTTATGTCACTTGTAGCTTGGAAAATGCTGACTCCTATTCACAACATTTAGATTTTAAATTTCCTTAGAGAAGCTGAATTATTCAGTATAATGATTCCTTCTAAATTCATTAGTTTCCCAAATTCTTTTGATGGTTATAATTTTATAGAATATATATATATATATATTTTTTAATCTGGGGGTACTAGAACCCATTATTTTCTACTTTTTCCCATTTATTATATCCCTTAATTTTCATTGTTCCTCAAGATTATTTTTATTTTCTCTAGCACAACAATATAAAATTTGTTAGATGGAAATAGTATCTGTGAATCAATTTAGATAATTGTATTATTTTTCTTCAATGAATATAACCAAACAATGAGCAATTAATATCTCAAGTAATTTATCTTCCTTGTTTCTATAAAAAAAACTGGTTGTATTTGGAATCATAATTATTCTGTATGTTTTTGTAAGTAGAAATTTAGATGTTTCATAAATTTCACAGTTATTTCAAATGGAATTTACTTTTCTTTCCCTTTATGTTCAGTTTTTCATAATGTACCAATGAAATAATGAGTTCTTCATGGCACCATACCCCATATTCTCAGAATTGGTATTTTGTATTGTAGTATTCCTAACTTTGAGGCAACACTGTCCACTATGGCACACTGATAAAAAAAATTTATAAACACAAACTCACACATATGTAAATATATGTATATATACATCTCCCTCCCTAGCTTTCTCTCTGTGTGTATATATGTCATTTTGGTTTATCTCTTATTTTCAAAGAGGACCATTGACATCACAGAGTGATATCCTGACTTACCTGTGAATTGCATTTTAGTAAGGCAGAGTTGCATATTGTCATCAGTCTCACTCTCTCTTCCAGAGTGATCAAAGTCCAGTGGCAATACAAAGAGTCAGGACAACTGTAAAGGTATTGGGATACAGTGGAAGACTTTGGTATCTTTGATGTTGGACCAGGTTCTGTGTGGTTGTGGTTTGTGATTTGTCCTTCATTCTTTTTTAAAAAATTAAATATTAACTAAATTTATTAAATTAAATTAAATTAAATAAATGTAATTAATTAAAACAAATGAATTTAAATATAAATTAAATTTATTAAATTAATTTATTTAAATTGAAATTTCAAATTAAAATTTTAAAGGATACTTCCATGGAATCTTTTTAAGCTTTGCTTATTCTTCTGAATACCTTGATTTTTTAATACTATAGATATATTTTAATTTTTAAATTTTAATGTATTTATTTTTAGTTTTCAATATTCATTTCCACAAGATTTTGAGTTACATTTTTTTCTCGCCCTGTCTTTACCTTATCCCTCACCCCAAAATAGCAAGCCTACTGAATACTCCTACCCCTAATCTGTTCTCTCTTATATCCTCCCCCTTTACCCCTGTAACTTTCTAGTAGGGCAAGATGGGCTTCTATACCCCAGCAACTGTATATCATTTCTCTGTTGCATGTAAAAAAACAAATTTTTAAACATTTTTTTTTGAAACTTTGAGTTTCAGATTCTTTTCCCCTCCTCCCTCCTCACCTACCCCCACTGGGAATATAAGCAATTAAATAAAGATTGTACATGTGTAGTTACCCAAATCATTTCCATAGTAGTTATATTGTGAAAGACTTACTATATTTCCCTCCATCCTATCCCATTCCCCACTTAATTTATTTCCTTCTTTGACCCTGTCCCTTTTCAAAAATGTTTGCTTCTAACTACCTTCTCCCCCAATCTGCTGTCCTTTCTATCCTCCACCCTCTTATCCCCTGCTCCCCTATTTTCCTTTAGAGTAAGATACCCAATTCAGTGTGTATGTTATTCCCTCCTTAGGCCAAATTCAATGAAAATCAGGTTGTCCCATTCCCTTTCACCTTCCTGCTCTTGCCCTCCATTGTAATAGTTTTTTCTTGCCTCTTTATATAAGATAATTTACCCTAATTTTATTTTTGAATTTTATTTTTTAGATATCATCCCTTCATGTTCAACTTATCCTGTGCCCTCTGTCTATGTATCCATGAACATACAAATGCCCACACTCACATATATATTTATACACACATACATCTTCCTGTACATACATATATATGTATATATACACACACACATTTATATTCCCCTCAGCTATCCTCATACTGAGAAGAGTTACAATTATCATTTTTCCATGTAGGAATGTAAAAAGTTCAACTTTAATAAGTTGCTTAGGATTTCTTTTTCCTGTTTACCTTCTCATGCTTCTCTTGCTTCTTTCATTAGAAAAGTCAAATTTTATGTTCAGTTCAAGTTATTTTTCATCAAGAATTCTTGAAAGTCCTCTATTTCATTGAATTACCATATTTTCCCCTGAAATATGATATTCAGTTTTGCTGGGTAGGTGATTCTTGGTTTTAGTCCTAGCTCCTTTGACCTCTGGAATATCATATTCCAAGCCCTTTGATCCCTTAATGTAGAAGCTGCTAGGTCTTGTGTTATCCTGATCGTGTTTCCACAATACTCAAATTTTTTCTTCCTGGCTGTTTGCAGTATTTTCTCCTTGACCTGGGAACCCTGGAATTTGGCTATAATATTCCTAGGAGTTATCATTTTGGGATCTTTTTCAATAGGATGTTGGTGAATTCTTTCAATTTCTATTTTGCTCTCTGGTTCTGGAATATCAAGGCAATTTTCCTTGAGAATTTCTTGAGAGATGGTTACTAGACTCTTTTTGTGATCGTGGCTTTCAGGTAGTCCAGTAATTTTTAAATGATCCCTTCCGGATCTATTTTCCAGGTCAGTGGTTTTTATGGTGAGATAATTCACATTGCCTTCTCTTTTTTCCTTTGTTTGGATCTGTTTTATAGTATTTTGATTTCTCATAAAGCCATTAGCTTCCGGTTGCTCCAGTCTAATTTTGAAGGAGTTATTTTCTTCAGTGAGTTTTTTAGATTCCTTTTCCATCTGACAAATTTGGCTTTTTATAGCATTCTTCTCCTCTTTGGCTTTTTGAGCCTCTTTTCCATTTGAGTTAGTCATTTTTTAAGATGTTATTTTCTTCAGTGTATTTTTTGGTCTCCTGTAGCAGGCTGTTGACTCACTTTTCATGATTTTCTTGCTTCATTCTCATTTCTCTTCCCAATTTTTCCTCCACTTCTCTTACTTGATTTTCAAAATCCTTCGTGAGCTCCTCCATGGCCTATAAGCAGTTAATATATTTCTTGGAGGCTTTTGATCCAGGAGTTCTGACTTCTTTGTCTTCCTCCCACTCCATGCCTTGATCCTTTTTGACCCCCAAAAAAGGATTCTATGGTCTTTTTGTGCTTCCTCGGCTTGCTCATACTGGCAGCCAATTTTTTGGCTTTTGGGCTCTTTACCATGGTAGAACTCTGCTTCCAGAATGGAGAGAACTATGTCCCAAGTTGCTGAGGTTTTTGCAGCTGTCAGAGCCATTAAATGAGCACCCTCTCTACAGCTCCCACACCCTCTGGCTCACTAGTCACCCACTCCAGCACCATCAGCCTGCGATCTGGATCCAAGCCGGTCAAAGCAAGAGTGATTACCCTCTGAATGGTAGCTTGGTCCCCTTACAATCTTCAGGCCAGGAGTTCTGGAAGCAGCCATGCGGCAGTGGCTACAGCTGCCATACCTCCAGTGCTTCTGGCTCCAGGGGTAGCAGCCAGATAACACTCCCCCTGTTCCAAAAAATTTCCACTCTAACCTTTTACTTTGTCTTTGACATTTGGGGATTGAGAAGTCTGGAAACTGCTACAGCTGCTGGTGATTTACTCCTGTGAAGTTTGCTCCAGGTGCAACTGGTTGGGACCTCCATAGGGCTAAAACCATGGCTCAGGTGGGACTGTGCTCTGTTCCCAGCATGCTGTAATGGACCCTTTCTGCCAGCCTGCCAGGCTTCCTTCAGCAGGAGATTTGTTTCTCTCTATCACTTTGTGTGTTCTGTAGCTCCAAAGTTTGTTTAGAGTCATGTTTTTACATGTATTGGAGGAGATAAAAGCCGGAGTCATGTGGAAGTCCTGTTTCTACTCCACCATCTTGGCCCTACCTCCCTGGCCTTCCTTTTTAAAGAGGACCATGAGCATGACTTGCAATTGAATTGAATTTGAGTTCAGGAGGGCTATGCAAAGTAATTAGTCAGTCTCACTTTGTCTTCCAGTTCCATCTGTGTCCAGTGACCAGATATAGATCAGGATGACTAGAGATGGCCCAGGATGCAGTGGGAGACCTTGGCCTTTTTAAGCTAAGGTCTTTTTTTTTTTAGTTTTTAATTTGAGTGAGGCAATGCCCATTCAATGAATGGACCTCTTTAAGAATATCCCTTGACCAAATTCCAAGTGCTTCTTCGAGCATCTACTTCAGCTGCTTTCATGACTGTTGGAACAAATTGTCCTTATCTGCCTCCTCTTTCACTGAGTGAAGTCCTCACATGCTTAGAGTAGACATCCTCCCAACTCACTGATGGATTTGAGGTCTGTTGGTAACTGTCAGTCTGATTTAGTCCATCTGCTGAGATAGTCTTCCCAGAATGTGGCTACTGTACACACTGCAACTTCTTGGAGCCACAGGTGAGAGTTGGGTTACCAGTTGAACACCAAAAGGGTATGAGCAGTCTTGAAAAGGGCTTGACAAGCCCTCACAACAGCAGTGCAAGTTTTTTTCTTAACATCCCATATACCTAAAAGGATGTATCTATATCTATATGTGTCTATCTATCTATCTGTCTGTCTGTCTGTCTGTCTGTGTCTGTGTAATGGGAATGAAAATTTGGAAGATCTTCCCTGCCCCTAGGCTAAAATGCACCTGAAGCCTGGGGAGGGAGGCTTGTTTTTCAGTAGATATTTCTTGATTGGCCAGTGAGTCAATAAGGTTGTTACATTCTCTGAGCCAGGAGAAGGCTATATAAGCCCTGATGTGTAGCTTTGTTTTGGGGGCTCACTTTGAGAAGTATTCTGTGATTTGATCTGTATTCTGGGAAGCCGTTGTCCAGAGCCTCCCCGGCTTTGAAAAACCCAGATGTGGAAACCCAGATGTTGACTGGGTATGGATGTAATGGCTGGACAGTTTGGAAATCTGTCTACTTGATCTGTTAATGTCTTGATAATTCTGTCTGTATATTTTGAAGTTTGGGGTGCTGATCTTTTTCCCCTGAACAAGGTAAACGATATATGTCTGACTGATTAAAGTAAGCTTGTTAACCCATTTTGAGTTGCTTTCCTTTAACAAAGCAGATCCAAGAACCTGTGGTAGCGGCAAACCCTGAGGACGCCGGGGTGCTTGCTGCTACAGTCTGTCTGTCTGTGTGTCTGTCTGTCTATCCTTTTAAATGAAGGGAGCCAGGGATGAGAGGGCATGCCACTGTGCTGAAAGAGATTTGTCTTTTAAATTGCAACCTGGCCCACACTGAAATACTCCGTTAGTAAGCAAATTAGGCAGTTTGAAAGCAGTATTGTCTTTATTACCATGATAGAAGCATGAGTAGGAAAAAAGAATATGATGCTAGCTGATTGCATTGTTGGTTCGATTACAATTTTTGAGGTATGTTGAGATTTTAAACACAATGTTTTATCATTATCATTTCCTGAAAGTTTTATTTTAGTTTTTTTTTAACTCACCAGGTTCACCAAAAGGTTAATGTTAATGGCAGCATTTGAGACAAATCCCTTAGCTCATTATGCATGATGAATATGTGAAAAATACTCTTAACCTCCTGCCAAAAACAATGTATCTTATGACTTTTTAGCTAATTATGATAACTTCTAGAAAGACAAAAATAGGGTAACTTTGACCTTAGAATCTACTCAAAGTAACCCTGACCTAGTAGCTCTATCTCACTTTTAGAGAATTACATATTATGTATTTTCCTGATTTGCATATGTATTAAATTTTAACTTCATTTTTTCATTATATATATTTTTATCATTTCTTATTTTTATCAACTGAAAAATCTATAAAAGTGAATAACTCACAGAAGTCAATGGGGATTCTTAATACTTAATTACTTCAGAAATCAAACTATGATTAATTAAAGCAACCACCAGAAAAGAAAAAGTTAAAAAAAATCCCTATAAAGACTTTCTTTTCTATTTCATCTCTTCTTATTTTCCCAACTCAAACCCAATACAATGTACCCAGTTTATATAAACTTATAGTTGATACTATTTGCATAACTAAGAAAAAGGTCAAATAAAATAGTTCTTTTAGTCAAAAAAAAGAAAGAAGACACATGCTCAACAACTTTTACATTTTATATTCTGCGTATCTTCATTGTGATAAGCATTTTACAATACTCATTTACCTTTTAAATAAGTAATGGGTTTAAGAGAATGAAGTAGTTTTTTAAAAAGTAAATAAATGCCTGACACTATTTTTAATTAAACCATGAATTATTAAGGTTTAACTTACATCTATACAGAATAGAAAACTTTATAAATTTGTTTTGCAATGCATTCATTCATTCATTATTTATTTATTTACTTGCTTTTTAGAGGGGGGGAGGGAGGGCAATTGGGGTTAAATGACTTGCCCAAGGTCACACAGGTAGTAAGTATTAAGTGTCTGAGGTCAAATTTGAACTCAGCTCCTTCTGACTCCAGGGCCAGTGCTCTACTCACTGTGCCACCTAACTGCCCCTGCATTTATCATTTTTTTTAAATGAGAAAATGAGAAAATTAGTCCATGTTCTGGAGGCTTCCTAACTTTCCTTTTATTTTTTTTAAATGCCTTACTCTATTCCTTTATAAATCACTCCTTTTCCCAGTTCTGTGCATTTTCACTAACTGTCCCCTATACCTAGAATTCTCTGCCTACATATCCCCAACACAGTGGTTTCTGTGGCTTCCTTCAGATCCCATGCAAAATTCCACTGTCTGCAAGTAACCTTCCCTTATCTTCTTTATTTCTAGTGCATTGTTTAATCTTAACATTTTATCTGGTACATATGATCTTTAAATATAGTTGTTTTTATGTAGTTTCCTCCATCAGAATATTAACTCCTTCAGAGCAAGGACTGTTTTTGTTTGTTTTTTTGTCTTTCTTTTTCCCAGAATTAAGTACAATGTCTAGCCCATAATAGACACTTAATAAATGTTTGGTGATTTGACTTACTTGTCTAACATAACTGTTGTTTGTCAAGTGTTTTTATTTGGGTGGGGATTTCACTATTTAGGGGGAACAGGGATTTCACTGATTTATAGAAATTCTTGCTCCATTTTGTAGATCAAGATGTCAACTTAAGGACTCTCTTACAACTAATTCCCTCCCATTTCTTTCTCCTCAAGTTGGTCTCAGTGCTGGGTCTCCCCCATTCTAATGACAAACATGCTGAAAACAGTCTTGATAAAAAAAAATGTCTCTTTGCTTTAGACCTTACCTGATGTTTATGGAGATGAATGTATTTGTCCATTTCTATTCTCTTTATAGGTAATATAATGCATATTATTAATCATATCAATAATTTTATATTTTCATTAGTTGATAATATAGTTACATATATCAATACATTTGTTTCTGTGTGTATGTTTATAAAGGGATAGTAGAAATTAAAAATTAAAGAATTAGAAAAGGAGAAAGTACAAGTTTAGTTTAGAAAACGTCAGTGCTCCAGACTTCTCTCAGAAACAGATCTTTTTTTTGTGTTAATTAATTTATTTTTAGTTTACAACATTCACTTCCATAAATTTTAAATTTTCTCTCCTTCCATTCCCTTCTGCCTCCACAGGATGGCATTCAATCTGATTTGAGCTCTACATATACATTTCTATTAAACATATTTTCACATTAGGCATGTTGTATAGAAGAATTAGAACTCATGGGAGGAACCATGACGAAAGAAAATAAAACAAACAACAAAAAATAATAGTCTCTTTCACTCTCCATTCATACACCATAGTTATTTCTCTGGATGTGGGTGGCATTTTCTATCATGAGTCCTTTGCAATTGTTTTAGGACCTTGCATTGCTGAGAAGGGCTAAGTCATTCAAAGTCACTCATCACACATTGTGGTTGTTACTGTGTACAGTGTTCTCCTGGTTCTGCTCACTTCACTCAGCATCTGTTCATATATGTTTTTCCAGGTTTTTCTTGAAGTCTGTCTGTTCATCATTTCTTTATAGCACAATAGTATTCCATTACATTCATATAACACAATTTGTTCAGCCATTCCCCAGTTAATGAGTATAGCTTCAGTTTCTAGTTCTTGGTCACCATAAAAAGAGCAGCTATAACTATTTTTGTACATATGGGTCCTTTTCCCATTTTTATGATCTCTTTGAGATACAGTCCCAGAAGAGGCATTGCTGAGTCAAATGATATGCACATTTTTATAGCCCTTTGGGCATAGTTCCAAATTGGTCTCCAGAACAGTTCACAACTCCACCAGCAATGAATTAATGTTTCAGTTTTCCCATATCTCCAAAATTTATCATTTTCCTGTTTTGTCACTTTAGCCAATCTGAGAGGTATGAGGTGGTGCCTTGGAGCTATTTTGATTTGAATCTCTCTAATCAATAGTGCATTTTTTTCATACAACTATAGATAGTTTTTAATTTTTTCCTCTGAAAACTGAAAGGCCTTCTTTTTAAGATAGTTATTTACTCTACCAATGCTACTATGAAATTGTGAATTAAAGAACACAATAGTCTCTAAAGGATTAAAAATCAGTATCACAGAGAAGGTAATGGAGAGGTGCCTGGAGCATGTGTGCAATCTGCAATAAGCAACAAATAAGGAACCACAAATAATTAGTGCAGTAAAGGATTACGTAAAGGGAATGTAAAATTAAAAAAGAAAATTGGCTGGTTGTTTGTCAAGAGCAAGAGATAATAAGTAAGTGCCCTATCTATTCTCAAGATATTAGGAAGAAGTGATGGTCCCTGGTTTGCTAAGCATACTTTTTATAGTGAATTTATGGGCAAGAATCGCTTGGGATAGGCAGACATGTTTGGATTGTGATCAGCATCTTTATATGGAACCATCCAAGTCAATGCATTACCATGCCATTTTATTAGTAAGAACATACTCCCAGCATTGAAACCCTTCCCACCAATGCAAATCAACTGCTCTTCTGTAACTTAACATCCTTAGGGAATCCCTTGGCCTACCGACCAGTGAAATGAACATAGTCACTTAGAAAGTATATTTTTGAAGTTACACTTTGAACCTATGTGTTCTTTATTTCAGGTGCATCTTTCTACTCACCAGTCCACAGTGCAGCTGCTTTAATTCATTTTGAAAAATGGTAAATTATTGGGGCAAAAAGGAAATTAAAGATCTTCTAATCTATGTTGAAGTTAAACTATTCCTATACCACTTTTCCTGTGGATCTAGGGGTAGCCTGAATGAAAAGATGACCAAAGTCAATGGTTAGGTCTTTTGACCTAACAAGATAAGACAATTGATTGAACTCTTCAGCTGGGATATGTACGTGTGTGTGTGTGTGTGTGTGTGTGCACATGAATGTGTGTGTGTGATCTGTTTTATATCCTCTTGATGTAATTGACACCACAACCTGTTTGGTCTAAGAGAAAGACAAAAATAATAATCCAATCAAACTGATGCATACATATCCCTGAGCCATTATTTTATCATTTATTTCCTTCTTCTTTGCCAAAATCAACATGTAATAAGTTGTCTTGTTTCAGGTAAAGTACAGGTGGAGACAGTATGTGCAAGAGAGAGATGTCCAGGACTTGTTAGAATTTCCTTCACTATCAACTCTGAAACCAACATTAATTTAAAAAGTAAAATAAAATATTTTTTATAACTTGTATTTTATATCACAGTCAATTTAGGATATAAAACCCATCACTTTACCACTCACATCCCCCTCAACCCAATAGGGAGCCACAGTCTCTTCTCAAAAAGAAAAAACAATAGTTAAATAAAAACAGAAAACAAATGGATTGTATACTTTATCAGAATATACAATATCCACTATCTATAATCATTCATCTTTTCAAGGTAGAATTAAAGGTCCAAATTAAATGGCTGAAATTTGTCATCATGTAATGTGTTATTTAGTTTTGTTTTTATTATACTTTTAATTTACTTTATCATAGTGTATATTATCTTCTTGATTGTACTTATTTATTCCTGTCTCAGATAATGCAAATCTTTCCATGTTATTCTGAATTTCTCATATTTAGTGGTCCTGATGATGTAATAATTATATTCATATACTTCAGTTTGTGTTGTCATTACCCAAAAAAATTAAAACTGATTTTCTTGCTACCATAAAAAGTATTATTAATAATTTTGCTACACATGGAACTCAGTAATCAGGGGGTCAATTAATAATTATTTATTGAGAGCTTACCATGTGCATGACACTTTTCTAAGCATTGGGAATACAAATAAAACAAAAAAATAGTTCTTGTCCTCTGATGCTTACATCATAATAGAGAAGACTTGTACATAACTCAGTACTTACAAGTTACATAGAGAGTATGTGGAAAATACTCTTAGAGGGAAAGGCCCCAATGGGATGTGGGCAGAAAGTCAGGGAAGGAGTTTCCTAGAGGAGACAACTGACAGCAGTAACATTTTTTCACTAATATGAAATATGGCATCATTAGACTAGCAAAAAATGCATGAGAACAGTATCTGTCTAGTGCCTGCCACAGTGTGAAATACATAGCAAGCATTCATAAATACCAATATATTACCAACCAATGTTTGTTTTTCCCCTACCTTCCTCCCTCAGAGGCATGACTAAACTCTTCTTTAAGTTGTTAAATTTTACTTTTGGTATTTATTTCCTTATTTACTCACTGTGCATAATAACAATTATTTCTTCCTAAGCTGCTCTCCCTTTTCCCTATTTCTTCCTAAGCTGCTTTTCCTTTTCCCTAGCATATCCCAATGTTCAGAATCTGGCATTTGATCTACTGACCTACTTTTCTGATCCCCCGTATGGAACATACCTCTTTTTGGCTTCTCAAACAATACTTTGGCTTTGCTTAAAACCAGTCCTGAGAGAGCTGTCATTGCATTCTCTAGGGAGAGATTAATTCCAGGGTTTGTTGGCCCCATGGCCAAGTTTATTACTAATAATAAATCAATGTTGGGCCACCCACCCCCTCTGTCTTCTCTATTTGCCAAGGGTCTGAAACAATCTGCTATGGTCAGACTGTCAGGATGCACTGCCTTTAAAAGAGCCTGTTCCAGCCTTATCCATTTCTAAAACTCCCATTAATTTCAATGTGCAAAATCAGACTCTTATGGAATTAGTCAGGACTTTTGGAAAGGTTAGCAAGGGCTGCTTTATACATGGAATTTATCTCTAATGCAGGTTTGACCAGGGTGTTTCTTGTCTTATAGGAAGACAATGAGCAAATTAAGAAAAACAACTCATTCCATCAATATTGTTTTTGATCTCAACAAAGGCAAGAAAAAAAGGATTCCTTTCTTTACACATACTTACATTAAATTAGTGATATTTTTGGACCAAAATTATTTTCTTTGAATAAGAGATTCATAAATTTTGTTTAGTATTCATATTGGCATTCTGGTCATCACAAGACTCTTGATTAATCTCCTCTGATGTTGGAATGACTTCACTGGGCCTAAGGACATTAGAGGCATCAAAAAGATCTACATGGTTTAAGAAAACCTTGGTTTAAGTTCTGAAACTTCCAGATACTAGCTATGTGTCCTTGGGAAAATCAATTCATTTCTTGGAATCTCATTTTTTGTATGTGAAATAAAGAAGTTTATATTAGTTAAATTAATTAAACTCTATGGTTCCTTCCTGCCCTAGGAGGCTATGCTGCTTCTGTTCTTTAGGATAAGTAGTCAGAGCCATAATGGTGCTATCATTCATTAGAAATGTTGACAATCCAGTCAATTCTCAATTATTTGCTCATGGATAACTGACCACATATATATGAAATTAGATTTCCTTGTTAGATGAGATACAAATAAAATATGTACTTCCCTTAAGACTGGTGAATTGGATCAAAAGGAATTTAATTGAAAGTGTAAGGGAAAGGAGAAAGCAGCCACAGATACTTACAAAACCAGATACTATAGAGTCTATCAGATACAACATAGAAAAGAATAATGTCAGTGAAGAGTACCAGCAAGTCATAGTAAAGCCAATTAATTTATGGAATTGTTATAGATTTATTGTGACCCAGGAAAAAAGTCCTGAGAGATGTGAAGTTTAGCTATTCACCTTTGTTTTCCATCCAGGAATTCATTGTGCTCAGCTTATGAATGGCTTGTAGTTTCAGTTTCTGACTAAGAGAATAAGATTGCAAGAGGTTCTCTGAGTCAAGTGGGAGACAGAAATGCCTGCATTGTTGCTTTGTTTGTTTGTTTTTTAATACTAGCAGGGAAAGACCATGATGGAAGCGAGTAAAGAATAATGCTTCAACACTCTTTAATAAAGCACAGGAAGTATAGGGTCAATCAAATAGCACAAAAAGTACACAGACAAATGGTACACAAAGTACAGGGGCAAACATTGCAAGGGGTATAGAGTCAGACAGTGTGGGGACTGAGGATGGGATGGTAGAGAAAGGCAGGCAGTGTGAGGAAGAGAACGGGGAGTAGTAGGGGCATAGAGTCACTTACGTAGCCTTGGATTGGAATTGTAGCTGATAGAGGAGTCCTGGGATAGGGGTGGAGAGCAGAAATCGGGGGGCTCATTTTTATAGGGTTTTGGTGGCGGGTAATGGACTAACTCTGATCCCTGTCACTTTAGCTTTAGCTCATTAACACGTATATATCAACTCAAAGTTATCAGGAACGTTTTAGGGTAGTTCACTAGTGTAATGCTTTGCTGGAGTTCTATTGGACTTACTGTACATGTCTAGAGTTCATCTGAGGCTTATAGACAAACAGCAGTTAGAAGCACTGAGGGGCCTTCCAGTAAGGCCTAGCTGGTTTCCACTAACTAAGGATCCATATCCACTTAGGATATGGACTTAGTTAATTTTACTTTCCAATAGTTCCTATGCTCCCTTAGTTTATGAGACCATTTGCAAATAACTGTTATGTTCCCTTAATTCATGAGACAATCTGTAAGTGACTTCCAGTTTCCCCTTTGCAGTCTTTTTTATTTTTGTCCTTTTGGAGGGGGAAAGGCAGGGCAATTGGGGCCAAGTGGCTCACCTAAGGTCACACAGCTAATAAGTATTAATTGTCTGAGGTTGGATTTGAACTCAGGTCTTCAGGGCTAGTACTCTATTCACTGTACCACCTAACTGCCCCATCCCCTTTGCAGTCTTACTTCTTAGTATTGTTAATTTACACAAACTTTCTATCTATCTGTCTATATGACTATACAGTCAGATAGATAGATATAGATATACATATATAAAATGCCATGGTATCCTACACACACACACAAACTTACTATATTGACTATAAGAGGGAAGGGCCTTGATCAGGGAACTAGAACAAGATACAATTTTAGTAAGGCAGTAATAAAGGTTATAGCTTTAAGTAGCTATACAAATATTGCAGAAATTTGATAATAAACAAGGAAAATTAGAAATATTCAAAACAAATTCAGCAGCAATGGTATCACTGAAATGTTGATGGTATGTAACTCATGGCTTGCTTTGAAAAAGTATATGTAATTTAAAAGACTAGATTAAGTTAAATGAATGGTGGAATAGAGGAAATCCACAGTTTGTTAAGCGTTGTGTGAGGGTCGATGGATCTAAAAACAAATTTAATATTCTTGTGGGAATCTACCCTTCCAACTAGAATGAAGAAAGTGATAGCGAGTTTAAGAAACATATTTTAAAGCTGGTTTAAAGTCACTGAGTACATGATGATGTTGGACATTTATTGGAGTTTTCAGCTAAAAGTAAAACATCTGATAAATTCTTGATTTAATGATAATTTTGTTCTTTAAAATCCTAAAAGATCTGAATGTTATATTCTATAATTCTACTTATAGGTGTACCTTTAAAACTAGTGGATATTTGAAATATGGGAGTTTTGAGTCGCAGTAGGCTATACCAATAACGTGTCTATACTGTTTGGTATTAATATGGTCTGTCCCCAGGAGTGGAAGACCATGAGGGGATGTGAGGAATGACAAGCCATTGAGCGTGTCAAATCTCCCTTACGAATCAGTAGTAGGATAGGTTTTGTGAGTAGCCCCTGAACTTCCAGCCTGGGTGTGATGTGTCTGTGTGTAAAAGCCCATTTAATTGGTTTTTTCTACTGTCTCTAAGCATATGGAGCAGAAAGTAAAAATAAACAAGTAAATGTACCTAACAGGAAGGGAAAAATCTGGCTTCCCTTTAGATTTGTTGTTGCTTATGCTGTTGTTGCTGTTCACTCATTTCAGGCATGACCAATTCTTTGTGATACTTTTTGGGGGTGATCTTAGCAAAGATACTGGAATGCCTTGCAGAATCTACAGTATGTCTTGGCAACTGATTTATTCCAAAGTGAGGAAGAGTGAAGAATTGAAGATGCCTCTTTACAATTTGTCATGTAGTGGTATTCAGAGGAGATGGAAAATGTAGGGCACTCCTTCCATCTTTATAAAGTTTAAAAAAATATTATGAACCATATCTTCGATTGCAAGCTATTCCTACAAGCAGGTGCATATATGTATAATTATGCAGCATGACTCTTCTTCTGCCCATTCTCCTCTCTACAAAATCAGCAGAAGAAAGGGGAATATTCCTGTTATTTAGTTGATTTTCAGTTGTATCCAAGTCTCTGTGACCCCTTTAAGGTTTTCTTGGCAAAAATAATGCAGTAATTTGCAATTTCCTTCTCCAGTTTATTTTACAAAGGAGGAAATTGAGGCAAACAGCATTAAGTTTAAGATTTTTCCAGAGTCACATAGCTAGTGTCTGTGGCCTGGTTTGAATTCAAGTCTTCCTGACTCCAGTCTTGGTGCTCTATCCACTGTGCTACCTATCTACCTTGAGTTTGCAACTCTATATAAGGAAAAATATGCAAACAGTGGGCGTTGTCTGGAACTGGAATGGACATTTTGTGGTGAGAGTTCCTTATCAATGTAGATCTTCAGAGGTCTCTTTTTTGTAGATCACTGTAAATATGATTCATATTTAGGTAAAGGTTGTGTTAGAACATAGGTTAACTCACTTATAACTGAAATTCTGTGAAAGGAACCTGACTTCACCTTGCTTAAGCAGCTAATTTCTTACAGTTCCCTACACTGCCCAATAGAACTATATGTATATAATACCCAGGCCATCATTCCCCTCTGTTATTACATTAGATGACAAAGAGTTGATTGTACTATTTTTTCTAGTCAATTTTCTTTATTTTTTCCCTTTTTTGAAGATAGTATTTTATTTTCCCCCCAATGACACATCAATAAAATATTTAACATTCATTTTTACAAGGTTTTGAGTTCCATATTTTTCTCCATCCTACTCCTTCCCTCTTCTGAAAATGGAAGGCAATTTGATATAGGTTATACATGTACTATTATGTAAAACATATTTCCATATTAATCACAGTTGTGAAAGAAGAAAAAGATCAAAAGAAAAAAAAGCATGAAAAAGAAAAATTAAATTAAAGTTAAAAAAAATATGCTTCAATCCACATTCAGAGTCCATCAGGTCTTTTTTTCCTACTTAATAGTATTTTCTTTCCAGTTACATGTAAAAATAGTTTACAACAAACTCTAAAAAAATTTTGAGTTCCAAATTTTTTCTCCTTCTAACCCCCCTCCCCAAGATGGCAAGCAATCTGATATAGGCTATGTGCAATCATATTAAACATATTTCCACAGTTGTCATGTTGTGAAAGAAAAATGAGAAAAAAGGGAAAAACATGAAAAAGAAAAAGCAAAACAAAAAAACAGAAAATAGTATGCTTCAATCTGCATTCAGGTTCCATAATTCTTTCTCTGGATGTGGATAGGATTTTCTGTCATGAGTCTTTTAGAATTGTCTTAGAAGAGTTGATTGTATTAATTTTGAGATGGGGCAGGGTAAAAAACAGAGTTTGGAGTTTCCTGAGTTTGTGTTTAAACACATGCACAGGCGCACACACACACACACACACACACACATGCACATGCATGCACACATGCACAATCCTCCATGAGTTGATGTAGGAATGAAAGCTACAACTTTACCCTTATTGGAAAAGAAGAAAAGGTTTTCAATATAGCTGTATTGTGTTCTGAAAAGGAAGAATTAAGCTCAGCAACAGGTTAGTATGTCTGTGATCACATTGGCATCACACTGGAACTCTCTAGTTGAGGAGACTTCCTTTACCAAGGCAGAACAATATTTTTTTACAACTTATAGTCTTAGAAAGTAGCCTAGAATGGCAACTAGGTGGCACAGTGGATAGAGCACTGGCCCTGGAATCAGGGAGATCTGAGTTCAAATCCAGCTTCAGACACTTACTAACTATGTGACCCTGGGCTAACTATGTGTCTCTTAAACTCCATTGCCAGAAAGAAAGAAAGTGCAGTAAGTGACTTATCTAGTTCACACACCTTGTTTGCATCAGAGGTAGACCTTGAACCAAGGTGTTCCTGATTCCTTAACCAGCTATATCTACTATACCACACTCCCTATCACCTATGATATTAGAATGTGTGGAGGGGCGGCTAGGTGGCAGTGAGTAAGAGCGCCAGCCTGGGAGTTGGGAGGACCCGTATTGGTTCTGGCCTCAGATACTTAATACCTACACCAAAAAAACTGGCCGTGTAACCTGGGGCAAGTTACTTAACCCCAGTTGCTTTAGAAAAAAAAAAGAACTCATGGAACTTGAAGATGTGAGAAGTATGATAGTAGTAAAATCATCAGTTTAAAGGACAGAATATGAATTCAAATTCAGGTACAATTTTGATCTCAAGTAAGTTGTTTAATCTCTCCAGGCCTTAGTTTTCCCATCTGTGAAAATCAGTTATTTGGTCCAAGTTGTGTCTAAATTCTCTTTCAATGCTTAAATTTATGGAACCCCTAATAAGCTATTTTGCAGTTAGTAAGTATGGTCGTAATCGAGTTGAAAGTGATTCTACAAGGACAAAAAGAGAAGCTAAATGATTTCCTTTAAGTTGGGAACTGGTGAGAAATATTCTGAGGCCTCCAACATTCTTTTATGAGTGAAAGAGGGAAGGAGGTCAGAGGAAGAGAGGAGAAGGAAGGGGAAGGGGGAAATGGGAGGGATTGGGAAAGAGAGAGACAGACAGAGACAGAGAAAGCAGACAGAGACACTTATTTAGAACTCTTCGTATTTCATCAGATCAATTCAATGACAAAAAACAACTGAACTATATCAGAAAACATTCAAACAACCCTGAGTAACTCTCTGCATTTCCCTGTTTTCATGCGTGTATTCATATCATTTTTCACTCAGCATGTGCTTACATCAATCCCAGCTTAATGGATTTCCAATTGAGAAAGCTAAATATTTGGGGCTACCATAAGCAGACACTTTCAGGGGGTTGGCAGCTGAAGGGTTCTCTTATCATCTCTGTCCCCAGGAGGCTTCTACCCATTGAAGTTAGTATGAAAGTGGCTCAAAGCCAGTGAACCAGCTATGCACTCTGTTATAATCTGAGGCAGGGTCTATAGAGTCAGTACAAAGTGAAAAGTTGTTCAGTTAGAAAATTTAAATTGGGATTGTTCACAGCCAAGTAGGTAATGCATGAAAATACAACTTGTTTTTCTCGAATGTAGCTAAAGTCTAAAATAATAGAACAATGACTAACAGGTAATTGAAACTAAAGGTAAGTGAGGATATAGTAAGAGATCACTGAGCCATCATTAAGGGAGGGTTAAGACACCTAACCCAGATCTGCTGTATCTCATTCCCCAATCCCTACTGGTGATGTTCGAAGGATTCTGAAAAATAAGAGAAATGCCTAGGAAAACAGAGTCTCTATTTTTTTGTTTGTTTTTAAGAGGATGAAGGTAGATTCATTATACGTTTTCTAGGCCAGACCTAAATCAGGTCAGTTCAGTGATCCAGGCTTAGGATAAGAATGCAATAAGATAAAACATTCATGGGCCATAAAATCATAATTAAAACAACTTTACTTAAGATTAAAAAGGATAAAAAAATCAGACAAAACCTCCTTCTGCCTACACATTCATCACATCTGTCTACACATCATACACATACAACAGTCACACTAGGTCAGCAAAGCATCCTGACCAATCCATTAGATTGTGATCTTCTTGAGGGTAGGGACTATGTTTTTCCTCTTAATATCTCTAGTAGTGGGCAACTCGGTGGCACCATTGATAGAGTGCTGAGCATGGAGTCAGGAAGATTTATCTTCTTGGGTTCAAATCTGACCTCAGATGCTCACTATCTGTGTGACCCTGGGCAAGTCACTGTTTGCCTCTGTTTCATCATCTGCAAAAATGAGTTGTAGAAGGACATGGAAAACCATTTTAGCATCTCTGCCAAGAAAATCCCAAATGGGTTCAAGAAGAGTTAGACAGTACTGAAAAACAACCAAACAACATTGAAAAATCCTAGCACTTAGCACAGTACCTGACACATTGTAGGATTTAGTAAATATTGATTAATTAAACTTACTTAAACCTCCAAATCCAATTCCTCATAGATGTGATCTTTTCAGCCTTAGGCAGCAAGAAAACCCAATTAACGATAACAATAATCTCTCAATGCTCTATCTAATGACCTTTGTTTTGGGGTCTCTCTGAAGCCTTTGGCACTATTGAATACTTTCTTTTTCTAATTACTATCTATTGTTTAGCTTTTCATGACACTGTTCTGTCCTGATTTTTGTCCTACCTGTTTGAGAGATCCTGTATCAGTCAGTCTCCTTTACTAGATTTTCATACGGGTCAGAGTCACTAACCAAGGGTGTCCTTCAAGTGTCTTTCCTTAGCTCTCTACTCTTTTCCCTTTATACTATCTTTCTTGGTGATCTCATAAATTCCCATGGATAAAATTAGCAACACAATGAATATAATAAATGTTCTGTAATATTTAATCAAATATGAAGTTTTATGGATTTGTTCTGTCACTCACAGACACATTACATTTGTTCAGGTCTTCATTGCAAACCACCTTTCACCTGGAATATTATAACCAAATATGTCCTTTCCTGATTCCAGTCTTTCTTTTCTCCTCTCCATCTTCCACAAAGCTACCAAAATACTTCTCCTAAAACACAAATAAGTCTTTCATACTAAAACATCTTCCTTTGCTCCTTAGTAGATAGAACAAAATGTAAACTACTCTGATTCGTATTCAAAGTCCTGCTGAGACTAGCTCTAAATTACCTTTCCAGGTAAGCTTCCTTTGGTCCACTCTCTAGTTCTTTACCTATTATCTCCTAGTTCCAGGAAAACTAGATTGCTTTCTTTTATCAGAATGTAGTATTCCATCTCTAACGGCTTGTCTTTTTAGGAGCTATTCCCTCCATCTATACCTTTACTTTTTCTTATTCTTAGATCCATCTAATCAAGCAAGCAAGCAAGCAATCAGTTAACCTTTATTAAGTGCATGCTATGTGCTGGGTACTATGCTAAGTAGTAGTGATACAAAAAAGAATCAAAAGATAGTTCCTGCAAAGAGTTTAAATGTAATGGGGGAGACAACATGCAAACACACACACACATACATATATATATATATATACACACACACACATATATATATATATATATAGGAAGTAAGCTATTATAGAATAAACAGTAAAAAAAATATATGAAGGAAGGCACTGGAAGGCATTAGAAGAGAGGTTGGGGGAAGGTTTCCAATAAAAGATAAAATTTTACTTTGGAGTTAACCCAATACATAAATACATTTCCAGCAACAACCCCTCCTCCTCATAGTCAAACTGTTAAACATTTACCAGCATATCCCTGTATTGCTTTATAAACACTTCTAGTTCTCAACAGGATCCTCATGGAATAAAGTTATTAGACTGTAGGCCTAGTGACTATAGGCAGATGATGATGATGATAACTGGCATTTATATAATACTTTAAGGTTTGTAAAGTGCTTATCTCATTACCTCCCAATACCCCTATTTTCATAGTGTATTCCTCAATAGAATATAAGCTCCTTGAGGATAAAGATTGTGTTTGTCATTACATACCTATAATCTAGCACAAAGAATTTGAATAATTTTCTTAAAAATTATTTTGAATTTCACTGTTGTTGCTCCCTCTATTTCCATAGATAATTAATGACTTCTACACAAAGTACATATTTTCAGGAGTTGCTGTGGTCAAAACACTAATCACTTAGGAGCCACCATTATGCGGGTGAGTCAGTGTCTATCTCTGAGTCTGTCTGTACTAAGGACCTTTCTAATTTGGAGAGGCACTTAGATTCTTCAGGTTGTGCTTTGAATCAAGAAGACCAAGAATTTCACCTCGTCATTAAACCACCCTTTGCGTCCTTTACCTTGTCTGTAAAATGAAGAGGCTGAACTCAGTGACCTCCAGCTCTCAGTCTATTATCCTAAGAACTGGGAATCACCTCTGTTGTATAATATAATCTAAAAATTGGGTCTTATTAGGTGAAATTTAATATGAATATGTTAAATACTCTCCTAATCATGTTCAAAAGAGATACTGCGAAATTTTAGGATGAGAATATGTGACTACAAAGTAGACAAAGACAAATTGTTGCATTTTAGTGACCTGCCAGATAAATTTTAATCTGATAAATAGCCAAAAGAAAAAAAAATCTAATCAAATGTCAGGACCATAAATAGAATCAGAGTATCTGGAATGAAAAGTTATAATCCTGGTCAGGCCACACCTGAAGCACTGTGTCAAACTTTGGGCATGGCATTTTAGAAGATATTTTGAAAAACTAAAACTGAACCAGAGAAGACAGATCCGTGTAGTAAGGGAATGTAAAATTCTGCTATGCAAAAATTTGGTAAAGAACTTGGAGATAGTGAGCCTAAAGAGCGATTTAGTAGAGAGGTTCAATATTCTCATATATTTGGAAAGTCATCATGTGGAAAAAAGAAATAAACTTATTCAATTTGGCTCTAAAGAATCAGCGCAGGCTTAATGAATGGAAGTTAAAAGAAAACAGATTTTCATATAAGATAAGTAAAAATTTACTGTCAAAATGAAAAGAGCTGAGTTGGAAGTTCAGTTTCCCATCACTGAACATCTTCAAACAGATGTGGATAAGAATTGATACAGATACACATTGCCTTAAAGATTTTTGAGTAGGGGTTGAAGTTACATATCCCAGAGGTCTCCTCTGACTCTGATATTATTTTATTCTTTAATTCCAAATTTTTTTCACTTTGGGTCCAAGTATATAACTTGGTTTTGAATTTACTTCCCTAATGCTGTATAAACATAATAATTCTCATGAGGAGGGTCGCTATGAATTCATAGAGCATGATGATAAGATTAATATAATTCAATTAAAAAATATTACTACAGAGGTTGTTCATCTATATTATGAAAAAATTCATATGACTGCAAGTGAGATAAAACTACATTTTTGTCAGCATGCATGAATAAAAACAAACACACACACACGCAAACACACCTACCTGACTCCTAAATATAAACTAAGATGTGGGCATACATAGCTACTTTCATATTTTAAAGTCCATAATCAGAAGCTCTTTCTTTATAATTATGATAATAATGATGATATTAAAATGTGAAACAAAAATATAGTTACTTTCTTCAAATTTCATACATTAATTGGAGTTAAGAAATGGGATCATAGATTAGAATATGGGATGGAATTTGAAAGATGAACTGGTACAAGCCCCTCATTTTTATACATGAGGAAATTGAGGCCTGGAGAGATTAAGTGATTTGACTGAAGACATGCAGGTAGTACCTAACAAAGGGGACATTTGAACCCAAGTTTTCTGAGGTCCAATTCAATACTCTTTCCAAAATTTTAACCATCAAATAATTTTTAAAAGCCTCAATTATCTTGAAATATTGGAGAATGGAGTACTCCAGTTACCTCATTTATTATTTTAGCTAAACTGAAGAACATTGGTCACATCCACATTAATTATAAAACTAAGTGGATTTGACACAGAGGCATGGGGTTTAAAACCTACCTCTGCTACTTACTGTGAGGATGAGTAATGGTAGATTACTTTATCTTTTAAGTTTTCATTCTCCTTTTCTGTAATGTGAAAGACTTGGGCAAGATAGTTCCTTTCAAGCTCCAAATATTATTCCATTTAAAAAAATCAGCCCTTCTTGTCGAACATTATATTAATCATCTTCTAAGTCTGGTAAAAGCAAGTAATTTTTTAAGTTATATTTTAGTTTACATCATTCATTTCCACAAGATTTTGAGTTATGAATTTTCTCCCCGTTTTTCCCCTACCCCAATCTACTATCTCCCATATCTTCCCTAAACCCCCCTCTGACTTTCCAGTAGGGCAAGATGGATATGTATGCCCCAGTGCCTGTATATCTTATTTCCCACTTACATGTAAAATAATAATAATAATATATTTTAAACATTTGATTTTAAAACTTTGAATTGCAGATTCTTTCCTTACCTCCCTTGTCAACCACCCTTACTGGGAAGATAAGCAGTTCAATATAGGTTGTACATGTGTAGCTATGCAAAACATTTCCATAGTGGATATATAGTGAAAGACTGACTGACTATATTTCCCTCCATCCTATCCCACCCCCCACTAGTTCTATTCTCTACTTTGATCCTGTGCCTTTTTCAAAAGTGGATGCTTCCAACTTCCCTTCCTCGCCCCAGACTCCCCTCCCTTCCATCATCCCCCCTCTCATCCCCTTCCCACCTACTCTCCTGTAGGGTGACATACCCTATTTAGTGTGTATGTCATTCCCTCT
The DNA here is from genome assembly GCF_028583685.1 of Petaurus breviceps papuanus. Taxonomy (NCBI): domain Eukaryota; kingdom Metazoa; phylum Chordata; class Mammalia; order Diprotodontia; family Petauridae; genus Petaurus; species Petaurus breviceps. The sequence continues at coordinate 45,737,527 of NW_027185809.1, forward strand.
CTAAGCCCAATTCAATGAGAATAAGGTTGACTCATTCCCTTTTAACTTCCTGTTCTTCCCCTCCATTATAACAGTTCCTTGCCTCTTCTATATGAGATAATTTACTCCATTCTCTCTTTCCCCACTTTCTCTCATTATATTCCTCTATCACCTTGTAATTTAACCTTTTAAGTATCATCCTTTCCTATTCAACTGGTCTTGTGCCCTCTGTGTATGTATAGCTATACACATATATACACACATTCACATATGTATTCATATGCCCATATACCCTCCTATATAGACATATATATGTATATGTGTGTGTGTTTATTATATATATGTATATATATACACACATTTCTATTCCCTTCAACTATTCTCATACTGAGAAAAGTTTCATAAGTTACAATTATCGTTTTTCCATATGGGAATGTAAATCGTTCAAATTTGATAAGTTCCTTATGATTTCTTTTCCCTGTTTACCTTCTCATGCTTCTCTTGCTTCTTGTATCACATATATATATATATATGTATATATTTATGTCAGATATATATATATATATATATATATATATATATATAT
>NW_027185809.1:45738191-45786657 GCF_028583685.1 Petaurus breviceps papuanus
ATATATATATATATATATATATATATATATATATATGTCAAATTTTCTATTCAACTCTGGTTTTTTCATCATGAATACTTGAAAGTCCTCTATTCCAATGAATGACCATATTTTCCCCTGAAACATGATACTCAATTTTGCTGGTTAGGTGATTCTTGTTTTAATCCCAGCTCCTTTGACCTCTGGAATATCATATTCTAAGCCCTTTGTTCCCTCAGTGTAGAAGCTGCCAGATCCTGTGTTATCCTGATTATGTTTCCACAATATTGAAATTGTTTCTTCCTGGATGCTCGTAATATTTTCTCCTTGATCTGGGAACTCCAGAACCTGGCTAAAATATTCCTAAGAATTTTCTTTTTCAGATCTTTTTCAGGAGGTGATTTGTGGATTCTTTTAACTTCTATTTTGCCCTCTGGTTCTAAAATATTAGGGCAATTTTCCTTGAGAATTTCTTTTTTCTTTTTTTAGCAGGCGTAGTTCAATTTATTTGTTTATAAAAAAAACATCTATGTGGTTGCCACAGCAGTTGCCTGGGTCCTCTGGACAGATACTTGATTGTGAGTCTTCACAAGATGGTTGGTGAATTCCTGATATGGAGACTTAGTGAACACAGTCTACTTCCACAGTTCTGGGGTTAGATAGCTGTATGTTTTGGAGATGGCATCAAAGGTAGTTTTAGCAAAGTTATCCAGAGTGGCAGTACAGCCTTTCGCAGAAGTGTAGCAGTCATCAATTCCAGACGTCATCAGCAGCTTCTTAGGCACAGGAGCTGAGACAATGCCAGTACCTCTAGGGGCGGGGATCAGATGAACCAGAACCAACCCACATCGCCCAGTGACCTTGCAGGGTACTGTGTGAGGCTTGCCAATCTTGTTCCCCCAGGAGCCATGGCTTACAGGAACAATGGACAGCTTAGCCAGAATGATAGCACCACAAATAGCTGTGGCCACTTCCTTGGAGCACTTGACACCCAGACCAACATGGCCATTGTAGTCACCAATGGCCACAAAAGCCTTCAACCTGGTACATTGTACAGCTCTACTTTGTTTCTGAGCAGGCATGATCTCCAGAACCTCATCTTTCAATGAAGATCCCAGGAAGAAATCTATGATTTCAGACTCCTTGATAGGAAGGGAGAAAAGATAGATCTCTTCCAAAGTTTTGATCTTCATGTCCTTGACTAGCCAGCCCAGCTTAGTGACAGGAACCCATTCCTTGTCTTCGGTCTTTCCTCCCCGGACCCTGTGGCCACAGCCCTGGCCTCGACCTCGGCCCCCACTGCCAAAGCTACTGTGGAAGCCACCCCGGCCTCCACCAGGGCCCCAGGGCCTCCCGCACCTCCTGCAGCACCAGTGTTGTCTTCCATTTTGTGTTCACTAGAAGTAGAAGTAAGAATTTTTTGAAGGATGATTTATAGATTCTTTTTTTTTTTATCATGACTTTCAAGAGGTCCAATAATTTTTAAATTTTCTCTTCTGGATCTATTTTCCAGGCTTTAAGGTCATGGCTTTAAGGTTGTCCAATAATTTTTAAATTATCTCTCCTGGATTTATTTTCCAGGTCAGTGGTTTTTCCAATGAGACATTTCACAGTGCCTTCTATTTTTTCATTTGTCTTAATCTGTTTAATAGTTTCTTGATTTCTCATAAAGTCACTAGCTTCCATTTGCTCCAATCTAATTCTGAAGGAATGATTCTCTTCAGTGAGCTTTTGAGATTCTTTTTCCTTCTGGCAAATTCAGATTTTTAAGTCATTCGCCTCATTGAGGAGCCTTTTTTGAGCTTTTGGAGCCTCCTTTGCCATTGGAGTTAGTCTATTTCTAAGGTGTTATTTTTTTCAGTCATGTTGTTGACTTTCATTTTATAATTTTCTTGTATCATTCTCATTTCTCTTCCCAATTTTTCTTCCACTTTCCATATTTGGTTTTCAAAATCCTTCTTAAGCTCCTCTATGGCCTGTGACCAATTCATATTTTTCTTGGAAACTTTTGACTTCGTTGTCTTCCTCCTGTTCCATGCTTTGATCCTTTTTGTATTTTAAATAGGATTTTAAAGTTGGGTAGCTGTGCTTGCTTTGCTTCCTTTGCTTGCTCATTTTGCCAGGCAATTACTTGACTTTTGATCTTTTTGCCACAGTAGATCTCTGCTACCAGAGCAGGGAGCTTTGTCCCAAATAGCTGCAGTTTTCTCAGCTGCTGGAACTATTAGTTGGCTGCACTCTCTAAAGCCTCCACATACTCTGGCACACTAGTCATGTACCCCAGGACCTCCACCCCAGTCAGTGATCCAGATCCAAGCAGGTTAAACCAAGAGTTATCACCCCTCAGACTGTTCGCTTGGTCCCCCTGCAACCTGCAGGCCAGGAGCTCTGAAGTAGCCAAATGTCAGTGGCTGGAAGGCTGCCATGCCTCAGCCTCTTCTCCCTCCAGGGGGAAAAGGCTGGACTGCACTCCAGAACTCCCAGGTCCCAAAGTCCACACTGTAATGACCCCTCACTTTGTCCTTAGCATCTGTGGGTTGATAATTCTGCAAACCGCCACAGCTGCTTGTGATCTGAAGTCCCTCCAGTCGGTGGCTGGTTGTGGCCTCCCTGAGGCTAAAACCTCAGGCTCATGCAGGGCTGGGCTCAGCTCTCTGAGTGCTGTGCTCGTCCTTTTCTGCCAGCCTACCAGACTGCCTTCAGCAGGACGTTAGCTTCTCTGTGTCATTCTGTGGGTTCTGTTTGTTTAGAATCATTTTTTACATAAATTGGAGGAGGTGGGAGCAGGAGCCCTACAGAAGTCCTGTTTCTACTTTGCCACCTTTGCAAGTAACTTTTGAATAAACTCCATGCCATTCAGTGCCTCAAAGCTTTTCAGAGTGTTTAATTTTAAAGTGTCACTGTTTATCATCAAGGTTTGTTGTTTTAGACAGCATGGATATTGTGCTCCATCGGGACTAATCCCAGGATATTGCCTATAATTTGCTTCTTAAAGTTCTGACAAATTATTTCTTTCCATTTATATCTACTTCCTAAAAGTAAAGTACAGAAAATATGTTTGATTTAATGGACAAAAGCAAATTTTAAATTCATTGAAAATGTTTGCCTTTTTTGATTCTGTTTATAAGAAAACTCAGATCATATCCTGCTAAAAGGCACCATTGAGAATGAAGAAATATCATTACTTAAAATATATGGACCAAGTTGTATAGCATCCTGATTCCTAGAAGAGAAGTTAAGGAAATTAGAGGAAGAAACAGATAGCAAAACTATACTAGTGGGGGACCTCAATCTCCCCCTCTTTGAGATAAATCTAACTTCAAAATAAACAAGAAAGAAGTTAAGGAGGTGAACAGAATTTTAGAGAAGCTAGATATGATAGATCTCTGGAGAAAACTGAATGGGGATAAAAAGGAATATACCTTCTTCTCAGTGGTACATAGAACATACACAAAAATCAACCATGTACTGGGACATAAAAACCTCACAGTTCAGTGCAGAAAGGCAGAAATATTAAATGCATCATTCTCAGATCATGATGCAATAAAGGGCTATGTAAAGATAGGCTAAAAACTCATTGGAAATTAATAATTTAATCCTAAAGAATGAGTAGGTCAAACAAGAAATTATAGAAAAAAATCAGTAACTTCATTCAGGAGAATGACAATAATGAGACAATATACCAAAACTCGTGGGATGCAGCAAAGGTAGTCCATAGGGGAAGTTTTATATCCCTGAGGGCATACATGAATAAATTAAGAGAAAATGGAGGTCAATGAATTGGGCATGCAATTTAGAAAGCTAGAAAATGAACAAATTTAAAATCCCCAATTAAATAATAAATTAGAAATAATGAAAACCAAAGGGGAGATTAATAAAATTGAAATTAAGAAAACTATTGAATTAATAAATAAAACTAAGATCTGGTTTTATGAAAAAAAATAAAATTGATAGACCCTTAGTCAATATGATAAAAAAGAAGAAAACCAAATTATGAGTATCAAAAATGAAAAAGGTAAATCCAGCTCCAATGAAGAGGAAATTAAAAGAATAATTATGAATTATTTTGCCAAATTGTATGCGCATAAATTTGACAATCTGAGTGAAATGGAAGAATATTTACAAAAATATAAATTGCCCACATTAACTGAGTAGTGAGTAAATTACTTAAATAACCACATCTCAGTAAAAGAAATTGAACAAGCCATCAGAGAACTCCCTAGGAAAAAATCTCCAGGGCCAGATGGATTTACTAGCAAATTCTATCAAACTTTTAAAGAACAATTGATTCCAGTACTCTACAAAATATCTGGGAAAATTAGTGAAGAAGGAGTCTTACCAAATTCTTTTTATGAAACAAACCTGGCACCAATACCTAAATCAGGAAGATATAAAACAGAAAAAGAAAATTATAGACCAATTTCCCTCATGAATATAGATGCAAAAATTTTAAATAAAATATTAGCAAAAAGAGTACAGCAACATATCAAAAGAATAATACACTTTGATCAGGTAGGATTTATTCCAGGAATGCAAGAATGGTTTAATATTAGGAAAACTATCAGTATAATTGGTCATATCAACAATAAAACTAATAGAAACCACAGGATCATCTCAATAGATGCAGAAAAGGCTTTTGACAAAATACAACATTCATTTCTATTAAAAATAGTAGAATCTATTGGAATAAATGGAGTCTTCCTTAAAGTAATAGGGAGCATCTTTTTAAAGCCATTAGCAAGTATTATATGTAATGGGGATAAGCTAGAAGCATTTCCAATAAGATTAGGGGAGAAACAAAGATGTCCACTATCACCCCTCTTATTCAGTCTGGTATTGGAAATGTTAACAGTAGCAAATAGAGAAGAAAAAGAAATCAAAGGAATCAAATTAGGTAAAGAAGAGACTAAGTTATCACTCTTTGCAGATGATATGATGATATACTTAGAGAATCCTAAAGAATCAAGTAAAAAACTATTCGAGACAATAAATAAATTTGGCAAATTTGAATGATATAATATAAACCCACATAAATCCTTGGCATTCCTATATATTTCTAACGAAATCCAACAGCAAGTGGTAGAAAGAGAAAACCCATTTAAAGTTACTGTAGACATTATAAATTATTGGGGAATCTACCTGCCAAAACAAACCCAGGATCTATATGAACACAACTATAAAACACTTTTCACACAATAAAGTCAGATCTAAGTATTTGGAAAAACATCAATTGCTCATGGCTGGGTCAAGCTAATATAATAAAAATGACAGTTTTACCTAAATTAAATTACATATTTAGTACGATACCATTCAATCTACTAAAAATTACTTTATAGAGCTAGAAAAAATAGTAACAAAATTCATTTGGGAGAACAAAAGGTCCAGAATATTAAGGGAATTAATGAAAAGAAATGCTAGGGAACGTGGCTAGCCATACCAGATTTTAATCTGTATTATAAAGCAGCAGTCATCAAAACTGCTTGGTACTGGCTGAGGAATAGATTAGTGAATCAGTGGAATAGATTGGGTACACAAGATTCAGCAGTCAATGACTATAATAATATACTGTTTGATAAACCCAAAGACCCCAGTTTGGGATAAGAACTCCTTATTTGACAAAAACTGCTGGGAAAGCTGGAATATAGTCTGGCAGAAACTGGGCATAGACCATTATCTAGCACCATATACCAAAATCATGTCTAAATGGGTAAATGATCTAGGTATAAAGGCTGAAACTGCAAGCAGTCTTGGAAAGCAAGGAATAGTTTACCTGTCAGATTTATGGAGAGGGGAAGACTTTATAACCAAACAGGAAATAGAGAGCATTATAAAATGCAAAATGGATAATTTTGATTACATTAAATTGAAAAGTTTCCATACAAGCAAAGCCAATGTAACCAAGATTAAGAAGGAAGTGGAAAATTGAGAAAGAATTTTTACAACCAGTGTCTCTGATAAAGGTCTCATTTCTAAAATATACAGAGAATTGAGTCAAATCTATAAGAGTACAAGTCATTCCCCAATTGATAAATAGTCAAAGGATATAAACAGGCAGTTTTCAGAGGAAGAATTTAAGATATCTATAAGCATATGATGAAATGCTCTAAATCACTATTGATTAGAGAAATGCAAATCAAAACAATTCTGAGGTACCACATCTCCCCAGTCAGTTTGGCTAAGATGACAAAACAGGAAAATGAGAAATGCTGGAGGGGATGTGGAAAAATTGGAACACTAATGCATTGCTGGTGGAGTTGTGAACTGATTCAACCATTCTGGAGAACAATCTGGAACTATGCCCAAAGGGCTATAAATAATTTCATGCCCTCGAACCCAGCAATACCACTTCTGGGGTTGTATGCCAAAGAGATCATAGAAGTGGGAGGAAGACCTATTTGTACAAAAATATTTATAGCAGCTCTTTTTGTGGTGGCAAAGAATTGGAAATTAAGGGGATGCCCATCAATTGGGGAATGGCTAAACAAGTTGTTGTATATGAATGTAATGGAATACTATTTTGGGGTAAGAAATGAGGAGCAGATGGGCTTCATATTTACCTGGAGAGGCATATATGAACTGATACTGAGTGAGAAGGGCACAACCAGGAGAAATCTGTACACAATTACAGACACAATGAACAGCTTTGATAGACTGAATTCTTCTCAGAAATGCAAAGGACTAAATGGAGAGAGATGCCTACATTCAGGGAAAGAACTAGAAAGAACAGAGTTTGAATGCAGATTGAAGCAAACTGTGTCATCAATTTTTTTTATGAAATATTAAAAAAGATATAGACAAGGATCTGAGTTTTCTTTTTTTTTGTCTTTATTAATTTGTTTACTTTTAGTTTACAAGATTCATTTCCACAATCCCTTGATTTTCAAATTTTCTCTCCTTCTGTGTCAACCTCCCAACCCCCAAGTAATTAAGTATAGGATCTGCAAATACATTAGACATTAGTCAGGTTTTGAAGAAGGATTGTAACGGATGGAATGAACAATGTGAAAGAGGAAACAAAAAAGTATTTAAGTTATTTGCTTGGAATTAGTTTCCTCAACTGTAAAATAAGAGGGGTGGGCTTGGACTAGATATCTTTAAAGTTCCTTTCACCTTTGAAGTGCTAACATTTTATTTGATTTAAAAACTAGGGTTATAATCTATATCCTACACATGAAAAGGACTACAAAAACATTCTAAAGAATTTACAAGTGGGGTGGCCAGGTGGCACAGTGAGTAAGAGTGTCAGCCCCGGTGTCGGGAGACCTGGGATCAGTTCCGGCCTCAGATAATCAGCACCCAAACAAAAATAACTGGCTGTGTAACCTGGAGCAAGTTACTTAACCTCATTGCTTATAAAAAATAAAAAAAAGAATTTACAACTAATGGTAGATAATTTCTGTCCCAGTAACTGTAATAACAATTAGAAAAATAAAACAAAACATGTATTTAACAGTGTTTAAACTAGGTTAGTGTTACTTTTAAAGGGAAATGAGATTTTAAAAGGGCTATTCAAACCAAGAAGGAGGTGGGGGAGGGAACACATTTGTTTTATTTTTTTTTTTTGGCACTGTAGAACAGGAAGTTACAGAGAGGCTAAGGTTACCCTAGTGAATGGGAATTATGGGGACACAATTTCTAATTGTCAGTTATATACCAGAATAAACTGTGCTTCCTCTGGAAGTAGTATGTTCCTCATCACTGGAATTTTGAAAGAAAAGCTAGATAATCAATTGTCAGGGCTGTTGTTGAGATATCTGCTAATATAGTATTTAGACTAGATCATTTCAAAAACTTCCTCTGGTTCTGATGCTCTATGATTCTGTTACATTGTAAGCACAGTGAGAGAAGAGACATTAATTTATTCATTTCTCTGTGCCCCAGGAACAAGTACAGAGCATTGGTCATAGTAGAGGCATCAAAAATCTTTGAGCAAAATTCTTTTTAGGAAGCCTAAACTCATTTCTGCTTTCAGCATAAAGAGATGAAAGTATCAGTCAGTTTGGTTTAGAGTTTAGGACCTGGGCTCAAATCCTAATTATGCCATGTACTATTTATGGAATTTGGGGCAGGTAATTTAATTTCTCTGGACCTCAGCTTCCTCATCTATAAAATGATGGACATAGTTTCAATGACCTCTAAACTCCCTTCCAACTCTAGAACTATGACCCAATAAATACTGTTTTCTAGAAAGAACTTTATTGCTTATTGGGATGAAATAATCAAATTGAGCTAACAAGATGATTTAGGTAAACCATAAAATATTAATAAAGTAAGCAAATACATTATTTTTTTCAGCTTTTACTACTATTATTGGATTAGATTTAGGATTAATTCTGCTTTCATATATATATATAATGTTTGAGGATATGGTAATTGTTCATGTAAATTTCTATATTTTTTTGGAGGGGAGAAGTCAGGGAAATTGGGGTTAAACGACTTGCTCAAGGTCACACAGCTAGTAAGTGGGTTGTGTCTGAGGCCTGATTTGAACTTAGGTCCTCCTGACTGCAGGGCTGGTGCTCTATTCACTGTGCCACCTCGCTGTCCCTTGTTTTTCCTTAAAAATTTTAATTTAGACTCAAAGGCCAAAGCACAAATACAGAAGAGAGAAAAGAAACAAAAACATTTCAAACATTGGAACTTAAACATAGTGTGCATCATAGAACGTAAGAGAGTATTCAAAATCTGTAACAATAGATTTTCATTTCTAGAAAGCCTTGTGTTGAGAACTGTCCATCTTTTCTTTGGTTCCTTGTGAGTTTTCTTTTGTTCTCTACTGTGCACTTTTTTACTTTGTTCTTTTTCACCTTCCCCCAACCTCCCCCCAGAAGGCTACAATAAAGTTTAGATATGTTTCTCTATAGCTATAGATATGTACATACACATATACATATATACATACATATATAGACATATACTTTCCCAAACCTATTCTACTCCTGATCTTTCTTTTCTTTTTATGTATTATTATATCTCTTGTTTCGTATCTCTCCTGCCTCCTCTACTTTACTTCTACCCACTACCTTTCTCTCCTATAACTTGCCTACCCCCCTACAAGGATCCCTCCCCTATCCTCCCATTCCTATAAATCTAAACACCTTTCTATACCCCTTATTTTACCTATTCCCCCACCCTAACCTCTAAGGATCCTGCCTTGTCCTCTCCCCCCTTCCTATGCCTCTACCATTTTATTTCTTCAAAATTTAGACTTTTATGCTTTTATAAACATATATATATATATATATACATATATATATGGTTTCCTCTTAGATCCATTCCCGATGAAAGTAAATTATCACAACTACCAGCCCTCCTCCCCCATCTAATTCCTCTGCATCACTTTTTCCCTTTGTACCTCAAATAATTATTCTTTTAAGTTGTTTCTAAATGATTTTACTTTTAAAATTCATATCATTCTCAGATTTACCCCAATTTTTCTTACAAGTTACCCAATTATTGATAAGAATCATAGACATTCATTTTACATCTTACATACATAAAAAGTAAAAACTCTGTCCTTATGGGTAATATGCCTCTTGGTTCTTATATGTTGAATTTTCTATTAAGTTCAGGATTTTTTTTAAACAAAGTCTTAAAAGTCTGCAGGTTTGTCAAATGTCCATTTTTTTTTTCATTCAGGATAATATTTAACTTCGCAGGGTATGATATTTTGGCTGGACCCCTAGTCCTTTTGTTCTTTGACATGTTGATAGGACCTGTGTTCCTTTAATGTCGCTGTTGCAAGGTCTTGTATAATTCTAATTGTGGCACCATCATATTTAAATTGGTAAGCTTCTTGAGTCTAGACAAAATGCCTTCTTCAAATTATGATTGTTTTCCTTCCTTTCTTCCATATTAAAGGCAGTATGATGTAGTTCAGTGGTTAGAAACTCAGTAGAAACAAGGGCCACTAATATATACATGAGGAACTCTAAAGGTTGCATACTGACAGATTTAAAAAGTAACATTATCTATTTTATTGCATTTTTTATTTAGCTAGTTAAGTATTTATCAATTACAATCTTATTTTCTTTCAGCTAAGATCTGGAATGTTGTTGGTCACATTTCCATTGCCCACATGTTTGATACCTCTGGTGTAGTAGAAAAGAACACATGACTTAGAATAAGGAACAATTTAGGACTGAAACCTATCTGGGACATTTACTAGTTATTTGACCTTGATATTGAATTTCTTTGAATTTGTTTCTTCATCTGTTAAATAATGTACTATTTTAAATGGAAATCTTCCACCTCTCAAATATAGGATTTATATTTGTGAGCATTATGTGTCATTTGTCTTATTGCTGTTTGTCTTCCATTTAGGAGCTCAGTGAATATTTATTGAATGAGTAGAGAGCACTATAACTTTAGGAAAATCTCGTGATGGATCTGTGCCTCAATTTCCTCATTTGTAAAATGCGTGGGGCTGAGTAAACTGATACTTAAGGTCCTTTGCAATTCTCAAACATCTGATTTGGAGCTTTTGCCTGTGTTTGTCTTATGGTTTAAAGAAAAGACAGTTTATCCAAGGCAGATAGTATAACCTCTAGGAAGGAGGATTTCTTGGCTCCTCTCATGATGTGCTGCATTTGGCATTAGCTTAAGGCCAGAGATTAATAATGGTTCTGTGTATTTATTAAATGTCCTTTTTTTCATGGTTCTTAAATCACTTAGCAAATGTCACTGGAGGGAAAGTACTGCTCTTACTTTTGGCAAAGAAAGAAAAAATGGTAACAGTGAACTCTATCAGGACATATTCATAGTATGGTCACATTTATAGTCCCATTTTAAAATAATCAACCCTTGAGTTAAAGTGTTTGATTTAAAATGATGTTGGATAAAATGATGAGAAAAGAATTTATAATGGGAAATATTTTGGTATTTTCTAGTAAATATAGATTTGGCACTAATGACTTGTAATCTTCTTCCTTATACTGATGAAAGCTAAGAACATGCCTTTTAAAGTTGACTTTCAATTCCATTAGTTCAGCTGTTAATCTAGTTCCTCCGTTTGATCTAAATATCAAACCTCTACTTCAAGGACTCTAATAATCATTACCTAGCTTTGCTTCTTGTATGTTCTCCAATTTAATATCGTCTTCCTTGGTAGGAATCCTCAAACACCAAGAAAACTCTAGTGAAAACTTCTCTGTTTGGCTAAGTACTAATTTCATTTATAAAATAATTAGTTATGAACTTAACCTTAAGCATCAACAAAACCAATTAAATCTTTGTTACAACTCTTTCCATCTGAAAAAAAATTCAAACTGAAAAATGCTTACAGAAATTTATCAATTGACTGCTTTATTTACCCAAGCATTTCTATATTTCTGCATATTTTTCTTCTATACAATCTTTCGTTATTCTGCATGATGCTATACTACTGTTTTTTTCCTTTCTTTTGTATTATATTGCAAAATTTTCCTTTTTTGAATATTCATTGCATATATCACTCAATTTCATTATAGTATAGCATTTCATTGATAGGGCTCCCTTAAATCCAAGGTTCCTTAAGTGTGCATGTATATGTGTGTGTGTGTAAAATTATTCTATACATACTAATATTTGTCATTTCTTTCTCTGCATATGGCTACTGTCTGTCTTTAGTATCATTGGCTGGAGTCTCAGAGTAGGCCATATATGTGGTATAAGTTAACAGGCAGAGACGAGAAGTAGTCTTGTCTCTGACTCACAATGTTTTTTTGCTTTATCCAGGTTGGCTTACCTATACATTGGTGCCAATTGGTTGGAAATCAATGTCCCTAACAGTGGGATGATGGAACTTTTATCCAGTGAAGTTACTCCTTTACATGATGCCTGCAGGAAGGCAGTTTGGAAGCAGGGCTGGTCATCTGGGGGTTCAGTACTATTATCTTGACTCTTCGGTTTCTTTTCCTGGTTGATTAACCAGATTGAGAGCTGGATCATATGGATTATGGCAAGAATTACCTCAAGCCCAACAATATAACAGTTATTTTTTAAAATGTATTTTATTTTTGATTTATGGAATAAAACACACACTTCCATAACATAATATACTAAAAAAGAGATTGCATATGAAACTGCTATGTACACATTTATATTCCTTTTAAATATACATATATGTGTATATATACATAAATATACTATGTATACATACACACATATACACTTACTTGTATATAATGGTGGCAATCTCTAGTGTGGGGGATCTGGAGGAAGAAAACAAAGGAAAAATTTATATAACTTTGTCTTACATTTAAAAGGAGCGGCAACTGGTACATAGTAGATTGGCAGTTTCATATGCAATCTTTTTAAAAAATTATGTTATGGAAGTGCTTCTTTTGTTCCATAAATAAAAAATAAAATAAGTTGTAAAAACATATGCATGTACACATATGCATGTATGTATATGTGTATTTATATGTATATATAATAATACATATATGTACAATTATTCTATACATCTAGTTATCAGTTCTTTCTCTGGATGCAGATAGCATCCTTCTTGATATGTCCCTTATAGTTAATTTGGATATTTATAACAGTGAAAATAATTTATTCACTCAAAGTTGTTACTAAAACAATATTACTGTTACTGTAAACAAATTCTCTTGGTTCTGCTCATTTTACTCTTCATTATTTCATGCGAGTCTGTCCATGGTTTTCTAAGATCATTGAGGTCATAATTTCTTATAGCACAGTAGTATTCCATCACAATCATATGCCTCAGCTTGTTCAACCATTTCCCAAAATACACAGTCATATGATACTAGTTATTTGGCCATGCTCCAAAGCTTGTTGGCTGCTTTGAGTTCTTAATAATGACACAATAAAGAAACTCTAAATTTACCCTTGAACATAAAGAGTTCTCTGTGTCTACATGTCCTTTCTTTGTGATTTTTCTCTATGTCTGTCTCCATATATCTGTCTGTTTTCATTTATCTGTGTGTCTATGTCTGTCTCAAGAAAACTTATAGGCATGGCCAGGTAGCACAGTGAGTAAGAGGACCGGCCCCAGAGTTGGGATGACCTGGGATTGAATCTGGGCTCTGATACTTAGCACCACACCCAGAAATAATTGGCCATGTAACCTTGAGCAAGTTACTTAACCCCAGTTGCTTTAAAAAAGAAAAGAAAACTTATGGAAAAGATGTCATCAAAGAAACATGAAAGCAACAGAAAATATGTCAATCACTTGGCAAGACTGAGAGATGCACAACTTTTGTTCTACACTAGTATAATTGTGATCTCAAGAAAAAGAAAGGAAAGTACACAAAACATCATGTAGAACTCTCTGGAGAACTTATGGCAAGCTGTGGTATATTGTGATGAGGTGATTTACTTCATATATTACCTTCCACTCATCTTCCCTGTAAAGTTTTAGGAGTTAACTTTGTCTTATGTTTTTCCTATCTCTCTCATCACATTCAAGGATCTTTACATGTGACTATAGACTAAAAGATTATTTGGGCAGTAGGACCAGGATGAGCTCTTGTGCCTCTCTGTGAATACAGGGATGCCTGTACTATTTATATACTAAAAGTAAAAGTTACTGAAAGGGCAGGAAGAGCCTAGGAAGGAAAATTTATGTAATCTACATCTAAACAGGAATTCCATCTGCAGTATCCACAACAGATGGTTATTCAACCTCCTATTAAAGACTTCCAATGATGAACAATTCCCAAGGTTAGAAGTAGCCCTTTCCAAGATTTTCTTATCAAGACATTCTGTCTCTGCCAAATTTATATGCTGTTTTTTAATTTTAGTCCCTGGGGTCAAGAATTTTGATTCTGATCCATCAGCCAAAGCAGTGCAAGAAGCCTAAGCTAAGACTTAGAAGCCCATGGATTACTTGATAAATAAATTGACCCCACTAATACATTCCCTATATCAGAAAAACTTCTTGTTTCCTGTGAATTTACGGGAAAATGACTCTAAGGAAAGATTGGGAACACACAGAGGTATTATAGCAAGCATTATATTTGATTTATAAATGCACATTTTCCATTTTTTCTTGGATTCATTTATACCCTTCCATTTATTTTCTTTATTCTTCTATTTCTATTGAATCATTATTTTGCTCTTTTTTTAGAATGCAGGAAATTTTTTGCACTTTTATCTTGGGCCATTATCACAGAATCTCAAATAGAGAAGAGACATTGAGCTGTACCTGATATAGAATGAATCGATCAACAGACATTCCTTAAATGCTTGCTACCTGCCAAGCATTGTGCTGGAGATACAATTAGAAAGAAAGAAGTAATCTGCTTTGCGACATATACAAGTGATCATCAAGTCATTCTTTGAAGGCACTCAGTGAAGGGAATCACTGAGGTAACCCATTACAATTCTGGGTAACTCAAATTGTTAAATCTACCTTTTTGTATCTATAATTTGCTGCTCCTAATTAAGCCTTCTGGAAGGCAAATAGAATAAATTAATCTTTCTTCCACATGACAGGCCCTCAAATACTTGAATAAAGCTATTATGCACCCTGGTCCCTCACCCCTTAAATCTTTGGTGATCCAGGTTCAACATCCACAGTTACCTAAGGTGATTTTCCTCTGTCAAGCTATGTGGTGGAGTGGACAGAGCACAGACCTGAAGTGTGAAGATTAAGTTGAAATCTGGCTCACACATTTATTAGCTGTGTGAACCTAATCATGTAACTGCTTCTGCTTTAAATTACTCACCTGTAAAATGAGGATAATAATAGCATCTACCATAAAGGGTTGTTATGAAGATAAAATGAAAGAAACTAGGTGGTAAGTGCTTTGCAAATCTTAAAAACTACATAAATGCTACTTCAATGATGATGAGAAGGGGGAGGAGGAGGATCTAATGAAGGTCTATCACTATCTTATTAGCATATTGTAATCTAAAGTGTGGCACCCTTAATAATATATACATTAATAATACAGCTTTTTCAGGGCGGCTAAGTGGCACAGTGAATAGAGCACGGGTCCTGGAGTCTCAGGAGGACCTGAGTTCAAATCCAGCCTCAGACACTTAACACTTACGAGCCATGTGACCTTAGGCAAGTCACTTAACCCCAATTGTCCTGCCCTCCCCCCTCCAAAAAAAATTTAAATAATATAGTTTTTTCTTTAAGGCCTATTTTTCTTAAATTACAGAGGCTTTAACATATAGAAATATTCCTACTATTATCTATTAATTAGTTTTTTTATTTCTTCTTTTACCCAATTATTTTAATAGATTTCCCCCCCTCATTTATATGTACCTTTAAATCTTTTACTCATGTTATTTATCATTAATGTTCTTATCTTGTCTGAAAATACAAATAATTTGGACTTTTCAATTTTATCAATGGCTTCTTCATTGACATATACACCATCAATTTTGGGAGAGTTTCATGTGCTTTTGAAAGTAGTAGGAGTTTGTTTCTTCATTGTTTGTTCTTTCAAAGGAGCTTTTCTTTCCAGCTTATTTAATGAGCCAGTTCAGTTCTATGATTTCTTTATTTTTAATTTTTTTACTAGATGTGTGAGTGTTGAAAAACCCCTATTATTATCATGTTTTTACTATTTCTTTTTGCAACATTATTAGCCTTTCTTTTATTAATTTAACTATTGAATTGTTTGCTGCACATAAATTGAAAGGTCTTTTATATTCATTTTTGTTTGTTATTTTCATCATTACATAATACTGCTGTCTATTTCTCTTGATGGTTCCTGATTTGAATTCAGCTTTATTTGACATTTTTACTGCCACTTGTTTGTTTGTTTTTAATGCTTACAGTTGGGCAAGATTTGGTCTAGACCTACCTTTCAGTATTAATTTACCTATTTCTTCTTGTACTAAATGTGTTCCCTTTAAGTGCTATTCTTAAAATTATAGGAAGTAGATTAGGTGGAAATCATTATCCCTATCTTTTATATACAGAGACTAAGGCTCAGAGAGTTTAAATATCTTGGCCACAGTCACATAACTCATAAATGGCACTGCAAGGATATGAACAAAAGTCTTCAAACTCCAGTCTAGCACTCTTGAAGATATCTTAGCAGAGTCTGTGTCTTGAGTGTTTTCATTCAGTCATCTTATCAACAGTCTTAAGTACACATTTACATTCACAGGGTTCTGATATTTATGCTAGTAGTAGCTTCAAATTACTTTTCTGTGGTAGGACTATATAAATCATAGGTTCTTTGTAATTCTAAGATTTTATGGTTTGGTAATGGATTTTCTTTTTTTTATCCATTCCATAATGTGTGTATATGTTTTTTTTTTTTTTAACACGGGCATTAAAATCTTTACTATTTAATGTTTCTTAGTTAAATTTCATTGATGTCTTTTCTTTTTCTATCACATACATTTTTCATTGTGCCTTCTCTCTCCATGTCCTATAGCTATTCCTTATTGTAAAAAAAAAAAGAAAAAGATACTTTAGCAAAATTAATCAATATTTTAAAAAAAAACCCTGATATTATATGCAGTGTTCCATATTCCTGATTTCACCTTTGGCAGAGTAATGGACGGAGGTGGCTCTTTCATTTGGACCAAGGTTGGTCCCTTTCATTTTAAGGAATTCAGTATCCATTGTTTTGTAATTGTGGTACTTTCCATTTACATTGATATAGCCATTTTGCATATTTTTCCTTTGGTTCTACTTATTTCACTTGGCATCAGATCATATTAATACTATGAATAAATAAATAAATAAATATGCTTCTTCATATTCACTATATTCATCTTTTCTCACAAAATATTGACTTATTAAGCTAATGTGTCAGAGTTTGGTTAGCCACTCATTTTAATTGATGGATATCAACTTTGTTTCCAGTTCTTTAGTATAATAAAGTTAGTTTTAATATTTCAGTGAATATGTCACTGACCTCCTCAGAGTTTATGCCTAGCCATGGAATCAGTGGATTAAAGTCCATGAGCACCTCAGTAACTTTCTTTGCATCATTCCAAATTTTTTCGTGGAGATTGAATCCCAACTTAATGTTATAAATATTCCATTTGATTTGTCTTCTAGAATCCAAACCCTTTCCTTCCCCTGCCATTTTGATTCTTAAAAGTGTGTGATGGGAGTGATTATATTATTTTTAAATAAGTACTTCTGTTAAAAAAAACCTAATAAATCAATTATAATTATTTATTATTTTATATATTCTTTTGTTATATATTTATTAAATTATTTTATTGCTTTGAAGACTGACACTCTATTAAAATATGAGCTTGCTTTTTAAAAAGTAAAATTTTGATATATATGAATATTATTTTTCTTTTTTCTTATTTATAATTCCCCCTTTTATTTTGAATCAACATTTCTAGTTCTATTTCACATTTCAAAGCTTATATATCTTATTTGTTATTTCAGTAACTATTCCAAAATGGCTTAAAACAATTTTTGATTAATTGCTTTGTTGTTGTTTTACTCTTCTAGAATTCTTATAGCATATCAGTTGAAGTGCTGAACTTGGAGCCATGGTAACCCGAGTTAAAATTCTTCCCCTTACAACTAATAGCTATGGGATTCCAGGCAAATCAAATACCTATCTTCTCTAAGCCTCAATTTCTTATCTTTAAAGTGACAGCACTGCAACATATATGTGTTTGTGTATATATATATATGTGTGTGTGTGTGTGTGTGTGTGTGTGTGTGTTAAATATATGTGCACATATATAATATATATGTTATATATATATATATGTGCACGTATAAAATATATATATATATGTAGTCTTCTAAAGTTTCTTCCAACTTAAAACCCCCTATTTTATGGTTCCTACTTCTTACATTGATCATTTAGGTTACTGTTGTTGTTGTTTTTATTGAGATTTAGGAGGGGGTTAATGTTATTTTGTGTTGAAATGATATGTCCATTTTCTGGATAGGCAATTTTCAAATATAATATCTATACCTTTATGATGTATTCCATTTTTTCCTGCTTTGATAACTTTTCTGTTTTCTAAAACAAGTCTAAAATATATTTCAAATTTATATTTTAGATAAGTTTTTTTTCTTTGTCAACATTGTCATTGGATCTCTTTTCCACCCCTTCTATACTAGATCACTTATTGATCTCATCAACTCCCACATATGTAATTACCATCTATGTACTGATGATTCTTAAACCTACCTACCTAGTCCTAACTTCTCTGCTCAATTCTACCCCATAATTCTGCCTGCCTTTCACATATCTCAAATCAGATGTCCAGTAGACATATTAAACTCAACAAGTCTAAAACCAAACTCATTATCTTAACTTCTTAGCCCTTCCCACTTCCTACCTTCCTTATAACTGTAGTGGGCACCACCATTTTCCCATTCCCATGGGTTCACAAGCAAGGTGTCATCCTTAACTCCTCACTTCCTTTTTTTTCCAAACCCCATATTCAGTATGGTGTCAAGGATTATCAATTCCATCTTTGCAACAGCTTTCAAGTATGCCTGGCCTGTTTCTTTCTTCTATTATTGCTTCCACCCTGGTGCAGGCCATCATGCTTTTATGTTTAGATTATTACAATAGCCTGCTTGTGGATCTGTTTGCCTCAAGTCACTTCCCACTCCAATCCATTGTCCATTCAGATGCCAAAGTGATTTCCCTAAAGCACAGATTCTACCATGTAACTATCTAGCTTAATAAACTCCAGTAACTCCTTGTATTCAGGACTAAATACAAGGTCAGATATTTGGTGTTCAAGCTCTTTGCAAGCTATCTCCTTCCAATGCTTCTAGTCTCCTTACACCTTACTCCCTGACATGTACTGGAACACTGGCCTCCTTTGTTGTTCTACAAACAAGACGCTATCTTTTGGCTCCAAGCATTTTCTCTAGCTATCTCCCATGCCTGGATTTCCCCCTCTCTAATTTCTACATATTAACTTTCCTGGCTTCCCTTATGTCCCAATTAAAATCTCATCTTCTGCGGGAAGCTTTTCCTAAACCCTCTTAATTCTAATCCTTTCTGCCTCCATGCTATTCTTTACTTACTATTTGTCCTATATATAGAATATTTCTACATATTTATTTGCATACTGTCTTCCCCCATCAAATTGTGAGCTATTTGAGGGTAGTATTGTTTTATCCCTATTTTTGTATCTCCTGTACTTAGCATAGTGTCTGGCACATAGCAGGCACTTAATAAATGTGTATTGACTGACATGGAGGCATCTAGATGGCACAGTGGTAGAATAGCAACCCTGCAGTCAGAAGGAACTGAGTTCCAATCTTACCTCAGACACTGGCTGTGTGGCCCTGGGCAAGTCACTTAGCCCTGTTTGCCTCAGTTTCTTTATTTGTAAAGTCAGCTAGAGAAGAATGGCAAAACATTCCAATATCTTTGTCAAGAAAACCCCAAATGGGGCAATGAGGAGTTGTACGTGTCTGAAACAACTATACAACAACATTGACATTGAGGGATTTATTTTTTTCTTTGTCTATCTAATTTTGAAATTTAATAATTATGTACCTTTGAGTCTTGGATTTCCCATAATACTTTGATATATCATTTTTATTATTATGGGGCTCTATGAATTATTTCTGCTTAATAGTGTGTTCCCTCTACTTATTCACTTTTTTTCTATTTTGATCATTAAATATTCTACTGCCTTCCCCCCCCATCCCCAATATCCTCTGGAACTCTAAATATTTTGTTTTAAATGTAATATGTTCCAATAAGTCATATCACCCAAAAATCTAATAATTACTTTAAAATTACCACATTCAGAGTTTATCATTGAATTTTATTTTTAATTATTAATGTTTGTATTAATTAGCACAGTTCCAGGAACATAGCAAGAGCTTAATCTGTGTATGTGTGTATATATATATATATATTCATATATATTATATTTATTCTGCTTCTAGCTGCTTTTACTAATGCTTTTATTTTTTCCTATGTTCCTTGGTATTTTCAATAATTGTTCTTTTAGACATTGTTATTTTTTTAATAGAACTTTCCAAAAACACTTATGTGATATTTAAATCCTGAAATTATTCTTTGGCACTTATTCATTGCTTCTAATTATGTTTTAACAGATGAAGAAAGATTTATATTCAATACAGGGATCATTTCTAAATCACATCTCTATGTATAGTCAGAAAAATCAAATTTTGACCAAATATAAACATTACCTTTAAATTAGGAAAGAGATTAGAAATGAGAAATTGTGGTTTGGAATGAAAAAAAAATCAAATCTAACATTTTTAAGCAAGTTATTCATATTGTAAGAATGGGAATTAGATTTTTTTAAAAATGGACATTAATGTGGACTCCTTCCATTTCCTAAAACAAAGTTTCACCTACATAAAACAGTTTTCTCATTCAGGATGCCAAAAGACACTAATGGACATTACTTTAGATAGCTTACATTTAAACTTATTTCCAAGATGAGATATATGTAGGCCAGGAACTATATCAATTTGAAACAAAAGGCCTTTTAAAACTTGTTACTGAGGATGGGTAAAAGGCTATAAGCAGGATTTCCTGAAAAAAGAGAGAAGTAGAAGAGGGAAGAAAATGTGTTTACAAGAATCCCAAAATGAAATCCTATTAAGCTGGATTATTCCAATAACAGTTAAGGATAAAGTTGGAAGGAGAATATCAAACAATCCCATAATTTTTTAAATTATTTCTATTTTTTTTAAATGCCCTCTACTAGTGATAATGGAAACACAATATCTAGACTGCAATCTCAACAATGGAAATGAGGAAATAAGCAAATAGAAATTGCACTGAAAAATCATATCTATATATACACACACATATATATATGTGTGTGTGTATATTTGTGTGTATACACATATGTGTGTATATGCATGTATCTGTATCTATGCAAAATAGGAATACATATATACAGCAAAATAGGTTCATATTGGCTGTGAGGTCATTTCTGCATTACTTAGGAGTCAATTTCAAAATGTCAAAAAGTGGGTAAGAGCCAAACTGACTGCAAATATTATTGAGGCTTTCACTACCAAAAAATAGCTATTGTAAGGATAGCAGTAATTACCATCTTATTTCATCTCTCTCTCTCTCATTATATATGTGTATGTGTGTGTATATTTAAATAATCTACAAATACATTGAATCTTTTGATAATATGAGGAGGAACATTCATTTAAGATTTATTTCAAAAATTATATTCTTTAGTACACAGTATCTTTATACTCATACCATTGCCTGAAAGGTCTTGAGAGTACAAGATGCAACTGTGCTGTATGCTTCCTTAAAAGTTTTCCCAAATGGTTTTCCACATTACATTCATAGATTACCTGAAAGATATAGTACATTTAAATAATTTTGAGAAACCTCTGATTTTTAATAACACACAAAACAAGATTTTTTCCTACAGAAGCTGTTTACTAGTGTCATGAATAATGCCACAGATAGAGTGCAAATGGAAGAGAGTTTTTTATGGATAGTGAAGGTTTCCTGATAACACTAATATAGATAATGTTGTATTGTTTGCATCAGCCTGGGAGCCATGAAAAGCCATCTAAATAAGATCTACAACAATGAGCCAAAACAACAACAACAAACAACACAGGCAAGCAAACAAACAAAAAAATAAAACAACAAATAAAAAAAGGTTCTTGATATACAGACTGTGGCATACAGTTGGATGGGTAGCCTTCTGATCTAGTCCATCAGCACATAAATCTTGTCCAGCCAGTGCAGATGAATAACTAATTGGATTTTGGATTCAGTAAGAGCAAGAAAGTAAACAAATTGGACGGGGTTTGCAATATTTTGCAGAACTTTCACTTATGCTTTTTTTCTCCCTGAAATGAAATACCATCTTCTTTTACATGAGTATTCTCCATATAGTGCAATATTTTTGTGAATTACAGGACTCTGCAATCCCTAAGGATTCTACAGCACAGTGTCAGGTACATGCCAAGCACTTAATAAATGTTTTTTGACTAGCTGATTAAGTCAAAATTATAGGTCATCAGAAAGCCAGTGGAGAAATTCATAATAGGGACAAATAGGCCACAAAATAAAAATTAAGGTTGTATACAAAGAAGGGCTAAAAAGATAAATGACTGGAATTGTTTAGCAATTTATTCAGGGACATTAGTTTGAGAACTATGTTGCATTTCGATCTGGATCATATGGAAAAATTAAGAGGATTGAATATAACTCCTACAACCAGGCCCTCTGCTCCCCTTGAGAATTTATACTGGGATACGAATCAGAGTCCCATGGGTCAGAAAATATGTAATGCTTTTAATTTTCACAACTGTATGAAGGAATTCAAGAAAAGATAAGATAATGGTTACAAGGGAAATGATAACTGAATTCAGTTTTCTGTGGGCATGTTATATGAAAAGAAATACTGGGGCAGAGCCAAGATGGTGGAATGAAAGCAGCAACTCACCCAAATTCCTCTGTGAATTCCTTCAATAACGTCAAAAATGTGAATCTGAATGGTTTTTAGAATGGCAGAAGACACTGGGAGGTGGAGTGTGGCAGATTTCCAATCCAGGAAAGTATGGACATAAGGCTGGTCAGGGGATCTGTTGGAGCTGGGTAAGAGAAAAGCACAAGGCCTGCTTCAGCCACAGCAGCTACTCCTGTGACTATCAATGCACAGACTGGATATTTAAAAATTATCTACCTGAACTCCTGGGAGCCAAGATGGTGGAGTAAACCCTAGCTGCTCTCATCCCCCTCTCTGACCCTGAAAACCCAGAGAAAATTACCCTGGAGTAAAATCCTGAAATAGTGGAAGTAGTGGCTACTTTGGGAGTCCTAGAGGAAGGCCATGGCTGTGACTGTGCCACAGCTAAAATGAAGGACAGGAGGTGTCCCAACAAGACCCATCTCAACTGACCAGTAGGAGATCCCGAAACCCAGGAGGGTGGAGCCAGCAAATGCTAACACGAGAACCCAAGATGTGCCTTCCCACAATCAGGGGAATCTGCAGACACCAGCTGGGCCTTGGCCACCAGCAGCTGAGCCTGCCTGAGTTCTAGCCTAGGGGCGCAGAGGCACAATCCTGAAGTGACCAGACCACCTCTTCCCCACACCTTACACTGTGAGCTTCAGTGTAATGCTGGCGCAATGCTGAAAATCCTGGCCTTGGCCTCATTCTAGGTACTCAGAGGCCACAGCACACAAATTCAATAACCAGGACCATAACTCCCAGCATAAGAAGCATGGATCAGAGCCTTATGATCAGAAAGTCTGAATGTGTGTATGATCTAGATATGAAGACTGATAATGTAAGCAATATGGGAGAGCAAGGAATACTTTTACCTGTCAGATTTATGGAGAAGGGAAGGTTTTATGACCAAATAAGAGATAGAGAGCATTACTAAATGTAAAATGGGTAACTTTGATCACATCAAATTGAAAAGTTTTTGTTCAAAGAAAACCAATGTATCCAAGATTAGGAGGGAAGTGGAAAATTGGGAAAGACTTTTTACAAACAGTATCTCTGATAAAGGCCTCATTTCTAAAATATACAGAGAACTGAGTCAAATTTATAAGGATACAAGTCATTCCCCAATTGATATATGGTCAAAGGATATGAACAGGCAATTTTCAGAGGAACAAATTAAATATATCTATAAGCATATGAAAGGTGCTTTAAATAACTGATTAGAGAAATACAAATCAAAATAACTCTGAGGTACCACCTCTCACCTGTTAGATTGGCTAAGATGACAAAATAGGAAAATGATAAATTCTGGAGAGGATGTGCAAAAATTGGAACACTAATGCATTGTTGGTGGAGTTGTAAACTGATCCAACCATTCTGGAGAGCAATCTGGAACTATTCCCAAAAGGCTATAAATAATTTCATACCCTTCAACCTAGCAATATCACTTCTGGGGTTGTATCCCAAAGAGATCATAGAAGTGGGAGGAAGACCCATTTGTACAAAAATATAGCAGCTCTTTTTTGTGGTGGCAAAGAATTGGAAATCAAGGGGATGCCCATCAATTGGGGAATGGCTAAACAAGTTGTGGTATATGAATATAATGGAATACTATTGTGCTATAAGAAATGAGAAGTAGATGGACTTCATAATAACCTGGAGAGACTTATATAAACTGATGCTGAGTGAGGAGAACCGAACCAGGAGAACTTTGTCCACAATTACAAACACATCGTATCTACGATGACTAACTTTTATAGACTGGTCTCCTCTCAGCAATGTAAGATTGTAAGACAACTCCAAAAGACTTATGATGGAAAGGGATATCCACATCCAGAAAAAAATAACTACCAAGTTTTAATGCAAATTGAAGCAAACTATTTGCTCTCCCCTTTTTGTGTTCAGTTTTCTTTTGTTCCTTCTTTCTTGTTGTCCATTCCATTGGTTATAATTCTTCTTTACAACTTGACTAATATTTAATGCAAAAGTATTTGTAGCACCTGTATCTGATTGCATGCCAACATGGTGGGAGGATGGGGGAGGAAAGGGAAGGGGAGAAAATTTTTAACTCAAGGGATTGTGGAACTGAATGTTGTAAACTAAAAGTCAATCGATAAAAAAAAAATTTTAAAAAAGAAAGAAATACTAGACTTGTTCTGTTTGGCTTAAGTGTAAAACTAGGACCAATAAGGCAGTTAGGTGGTGGTGTAGATAGTGCTGAACTTGAGAGTCAAGACTCCCATCTGACTGTGAAGGCTTGCCTCAAGTAATGACTAGCTGTGGGAATCTGGGTAAAGTAACCTAAATTCTCTCAGTTTCCTCATCTATAAAACAGGATAACAAGAATAATCCTCTCTCAGTGTTTTGTGAGGATCAAATGAAATCAGATAAAAAGATTTAGAATCAATGCAAGGAAAGTTTTCTTAATAATTAATGTTCTCCCATAATGAATAATCTTTTCAAGAAGGTAATGAGGGAATCTTTTAAGGAGATTCCAAAAGTGCCCAAGTCAGAGATATTGCAGAGGGGATTTTTCTTCAGGTACATATTAGATTACATAATATCCAAGGTTCCTTACAATCTATGTTCCACATACCATCTCTTGATTTCTCATTTGTTCAGGCATATTCTTCTTATCTAATTTAAGTCTTTCTTTGATCTGTGCCTATTCACAATGAAACTCATTGAAATGATATATAAATGGATAGTACTCTACCATTCTTCTATAAAACATGGTAGACCTTCATCTAGTTTTTCCTATTTCTTTTTTATGTGTGTTGACCCTCTAATTTTTCTCTCTCTTCCTTTTGTAAGGAAAGTGTTGTAAGAATTCCTTTTGTAAGAGTGCCAACCACTTTTTTCCTTTAATAGGAGGAAATCGCCTCTCTCAGTGGAGCTGGATTATAACATGATACTTAACAATTTATAGAGATAAAACATGCAAGTGCATAAAAGAAATATGAAGAAATCAGATGAGGAAGAAGTCACTTTCTGCTGGAAATTAGGGGATTATTTTTATAGAAGGTAGAAATCAGACTCTGCCAGTGATCTATTAGTTTCTAAAAGGATGTCCCTTTTTTGTTTGTTTTTAGTAGTCATTCTCAATTTTGCATGCATCATTTCAACTTAATTCAATTTAACAAAAATGTATTAAATATTAAGGGAGTTGAATGGATAGAGAGTTGTCTTCAAAACCAGGAAGTCCTGGATTCAGTCCTCTGACATACTACCTTTTTGACTATGAGCAAGTCTCTTAACCTCTTAGTGCTCTGGCAAAAATCCTTGAAACTACAAATTATAAAGAATTAGCCAGGGGCAACCAGGTAGCACAGCAAGTACAAGCACCAGCTCCAGTGTCAGGATGACCTGGGGATCGAATTCAGGCTCAGACACTTAGCATCCACCCAGGAACACCTGGCGGTGTAACTTTGAGCAAGTTACTTAACCCCAATTGCTTAGGGGCAGCCAGGTGGCTCAGCGAGTAAGAGCACTGGCCCCAGTGTCAGGATGACCTGGTATCGAATTCGGGCTCAGATACTTATCACCACACCCAGAAATAACTGACCGTGTAACCTTGAGAAAATTACTTAACCCCAATTGCTTTAAAAAAAAAAAAAAAGGATTAGCCAACTGGTATTGATAGAGAAATTTCTATCAGCAAAGAATTCTCTATGCCATTTAAATCACACATGCAGTCTTAGCCCTACCCTTACTATACAGAAGACACTACTCTAGGTGCTTGGGAAGTCATGTCAAAATAGCAAAACTATTCCCCTGATCTCAAGGACCTTACTATTAGCTATTCACTTTCTTCTGTATATACTTTCTTACTTTGATTTGAGAGGCACCATGCTCTCCTGGTTTTCTCCTAAAAATTTATTACCTTAGTCATCTCTATTATTCCTTTTTCTCTTCCTGGACTTTTTTTTTTCAGGAATATGCCCCAAAATTCTGCCATGCACTATATTGTGTTGATTTTATACGCTCTCCCTTAGCAATTTAATTTACTCTCCTATTTCAATAATTACCTCTATGTATATGATTCCAAAATAGATACCTTTAGACTCATTCATGTTCCAGATATTCAGTTAGTTCCTCAAAGTAAAAATATACTTAAGTTTTTTTTAAAAAAAACCTCTTCCTCTACGTGATTTTATTATTTCTGATTGTGGCACCACCATGAAGCAGCAAGCACCTTAGTGTACCCAGGGTGGGTGCCAACACAGGTTCTTAAATCTATTTCTCCGAAGGAAAGCAACTCAAAATGGATTAGCAATCTTACTTTAATCAATCAAACATATATCATTTTACCTAGATCAGGGAAAAAAGTCAGCACCCTGAACTTCAGAGAATACAAACAGAAGTTACAAGCAGACAGAGAAATAGATCAGCAGACAGGGCTTCCCACTGTCTGACCATTACATCCATACCTAGTCAGTTACCAGAAAGGGAAGCACCAACATCTGGGTTTTCAAAGTCAAAGGGCTCAAAAGCTGCTGAGAGTGAACTTCAGAGAATACAAACAGAAGTTACAAGCAGACAGAGAAACAGATCAGCAGACAGGGCTTCCCACTGTCTGACCATTACATCCATACCTAGTCAGTTACCAGAAAGGAAAGCACCACCATCTGGGTTTTCAAAGTCAAGGGTCTCAACAGACAACTCTTCCCAAAGTGAGCCACACAGCAAAACCTCACATCAGAGTACATATAACCTTCTCCTGGGTCAGAGACCATCAAAACCCTCATGACCCACTGCCCAATCACAGAGTAACATTGTGGGTGTTCCTGAAGAACAAGCCTCCCCCCACAGACTCCAGGTGACCACATTCAGCCCATTAGGGGACAGAGCATATTCTCAAATCAGGGAAGATTGTCAGAGTCACCTAAGCTTATCAAAGGACCTAGGAGCAGGGAAGATCTTTAGATTCCCATTCCTATAACACACCATTCCCCTGTTCTCCAAAATTAGAAACATTGACTTGACCATTGATTTTTTTCTCCTCCCTTACCTTTCATATATAGTTTTCAAGTCCCATGGAATCAGCCACTGCTATCTGTCTTCCATAAGTCCTGTCTTTATTCTCACTGCCATCACTAACTTACAAATCTTCATTACCATAGTGTTTTTTTTTTACTTTGAATAAAGAAGACGTAGGTTCAGATTTTGCTTTTGGCACTTACTATATAATCATGGGCAAGTCATTTTGCCTGCTTATCTATTAAATAATAGGTCAGATTATCTGTCTCCTAAGGTCTTTACTAACTCTAAACTTAATGATTATTAATTCTATGATACCTATAATTCTAAAATTCTGTAATTCTATGACTTACTGTATATTACACTAATCTAACTGTTCCATTTTCCTTGCATATGAATTCCTGGTTCTCTAGGCTCATTCTCCATAAAATTGCCAAATGAATCTTATATAGGAGTAAACACAGTCATGTCACACGTCTCCTCAAAAATATCTGCTATTTATTATCAACTTTTTGGGCCAGCATTCAAAGTGCTTCTAAAGCTAATATTATTCCACATTTCCAATCATCTTCTACTATTTCTTTTTTTTCCTTTTAAATTTATTTACTTTTAGTTTACAATATTCATTTCCAAATTTCCTCTCCCTTCCTCTCCTCCTCCCACCCCCCACCCCC
Organism: Petaurus breviceps papuanus; assembly: GCF_028583685.1. Taxonomy (NCBI): domain Eukaryota; kingdom Metazoa; phylum Chordata; class Mammalia; order Diprotodontia; family Petauridae; genus Petaurus; species Petaurus breviceps. Next base: position 45,766,166 of record NW_027185809.1, read on the forward strand.
ATGGCAGCATGCAATCCAATATAGGCTCTACATATGCTTTCACACCGAACATTAGTCAAGTTGGAAAGAATTATAACCAATGCAATGAACAATGAGAAAGAAGAAACAAAACAAAACAAAAGAGATTTTCTTCTACTGCTTCTTGATGAAAATTTAACACTTCACCAGCCAAAGTGAAGATTCTCTGTTCCTTTGAGACTCTCAACTTTCTGTCTCCATATTGTTCTCTGTGCCTTCCCTACATTACTTAATTTCGTTACATTTTTGTATCCCTTCCTTCTGTTCAAACCTAATTATCTTTAAAATTTCAGATCCTGTGTTTTCTATCTATCCTTTGGTGATCTAACTTGTAATAATATTTTCCATTTTGTTCATTTCATAGCATTTGTTTCACTTTTTCTAGTAGTTATTATACATTACAATTGTTCTTATTTCTGTCATATTCTTCTACCAGACTCTGAGGTTCATAATAGTAGGGACTTCTCCTAGATTCTAAACTCAGTGCTTTGTTCAGAATATATCTACATGTCAAAAATTTGTGATCTTGTTAGTGTACAGATTTCAATACAGATTTCAACTCATTTATATCATAGTATAAGACTCAACAAAATAGATTGCATTACTGCATAAATAAATAGATGAATGATCAAATTAATAAATGAATGAATTAAATAAATAAATGGAATGTGAATGAATCAAATAAGATTAATGATATTGTGATATGAATATTATGATATAACTACATAATTTAAAAGACAGACAAACAGATAAATGAAGTGTGTTATGTTTTGTTCTCACATTTTCTAGATTTCTCTCTGTGTCCCTCCTCTTACCCCTTCATAAACAGCTGCACTTATACAAATATTTTTAAAGAGAAAAGTATCAACCAAACTAATTAACACACTGCAGAATCCAGATGTCATATGCAATTTTCTGTGCCAACAAACTTACCTCATCCCCATCACATTCCCCTGGTCACCAGGTGTTACAATGGGTAGAACACTTGACCTGGAGTCAGGAAGACCTCAGTTCAAATCAGACCACCAATATTTGTGACTCTAGACAAGTCACTTAACCTATATTTGCCTCAGTTTGCTCATCTTTAAAATTAAAATAATAATTAAATCTATCTCCTAGCATTGTTGCAAGGATAACAGAAAATATTTGTAAAGTACATTGCAAAGTTTGAAATACTATATAAATGCTAAACATTATTCTTTCCTCTTCTCTAGGGCAAATTGAGCTGAAATTTTATGTTCTTCTATTATATAATGTCACCAAGCAGAATTTTCTACATCATTTTAAAGACCTTAAACAGTTCTGCTCATTCTTATCACTCAATTTAGTTTCTTGGGTAGTTCATATCACTGTGGTAGGAAATGAAAGACTAAGGTTTACCAAGGTGGGCTATTTTGCTTAATCTCCTTAGAAGGCACCAAAGGAATCCAAGAAAACATTCTCTAATTATAAATTTAAATCTTCCTGACATGCACCTCAAAACTTAGAGATAGATGTACCCTCTTATTTGGGGATCACCATCATACTTCTCATAATTCTTGTCACTGTTTGAAGATATACAACAGTCACTTGGAATTAGCTCTGCAAGTAAGGTTGTTTTTATGAGGTGATTATTTGGACATCTTTCTTTTTTCTCTTTCCATGTTTTAAGAATCACTGATAATTTTCATTTTCCCTCCTTTCATTTCCAGGATTTAATTTGACAAATTGTCTAGTGGAAGAAATAGATATATTTCTGTATGTTTCCACACGGACAGAAAAACTGAGATGCTAATCCATCTTAAGAATTTCATTACACAATAGATACTTCCTTTCAGTTGATATAAAAACAAGAGCTAGATTATATCTGAATTTTAAAAATCATTCAAAGCAAATCCCCATTCCACATACTTTTGAGTTGTGTTGAATGATACCCCAGAGTTGTAAAAATTCACTGACTATTTTTTAAACATTATTTGAACTCCTTGGAGAAAGATACTATGTTTATAGAGGATGTTATTAATAATGCAATTTGATTAATAATTTTAAAAGTTTCTTAATATTCCATTGATCTTTGTATTTCATTCAAACAAAATGAATGCTAATGAATTGTGCTAAAATTACAGTCACAGGTGAACAGAATTCCTTGTTATTTTATTTGAACATAACAAATTTTACAGTGCTTTTAATGATCCCAATTTTTTCCCTAAAATAAACTCCTTTCTCTTTAATAACTCTGTCCTTAAGGTGAGATTGTGTGGTGGAAAGTTTACGGAATACCTTTGTTTCTGAAGAATTGTACTTATTTTTTATTTTTGCTTTTTTTGAGGTCAATTGGGGTTAAGTGACTTGCCCAAGGTCACATGGCTACTATTTGTGTTAAATGTCTGAGCCTGGATTTGAACTCAGGTCCTCCTGACTCCAAGGTCAGTGCTCTATTCACAGTGCCACCTACCTGCCCCCAGAAGAATTATACTCTTGTAAATGTGTCAAGCTTGTACTTGTCTTGGCCACCACACTCACAAGTTCAATGGGAACAAAATTAAAATATGATTGAAAAGTATTTAAGAAAATAATTAGAAAAGCAATATAATAGAGGTAATGTTAATATGTGCTTTTCTAAATCAATATGTGAGCCACAGGGATTTGTTTGTATATGAGTTTGATACCACTGCTTGGGAATCACCAGATGGGCGATGTAAAGGGAACTTGATACACACACACATATTCTAAGAAGTGGTACATAGGTTTTGCTAATCTGCTGAAGGAGTTCATCACACACACACACACACACAATTTAAAAACCCTGAATTAGAGGAGGTAGAAATCACTTTCTGATGAGGGAATCAACATTTTCGTAAAAGATGTGACTCCAGAACTAAGACTTAAAGAAAGAGCATCAAAAATCAGCAAACCTTTATTAAGTGCTCATTGCATTCAATTTGCTGTGCTAAGTTTGACATGTAAAATAAAATAAAATGTAGAGAGGCCCTTTATCCTCAAGAAACTCACATTCTAATTGTGGAGACAATACTTCTGGAAATAAATAAATGCAAGATACTTGTAGAATAGAAGGAAAGAAACTTTAGAAGAGAAGGTACTGGAGTTTGGGGTGGTTAAGGGTAGGGGGACTAGGAAAACCCTCCTCCAGAAAGTGATGTTTGTAAGAATTCTCAGAGGCAAAGAAGAGCATTCCAGGCATGGCGGTCAGTCAGCATATGAAATAGACCAGAATCTGAGCATTTAATTTTACAGTGATGCACACACATGAGTATCAACCCATCAACACATTTACTAAACACCTACTTCAACTCTAGGCCTGTGCCAGGTATGTTAGGGGATATAAAAGCATTTACAAAATGGTCTTCCCTCTAGGGGCTTATGATTTTGTTCATGGGCTTGCATCATAAGAAACAGAACTGATATATACTTAAGGAAAAGGAAAATAAGATGTATCTATTGAATATTATGACACACAGTTTGATTTTCCTAATTTCTCACTGGGAAGGCTTTAACTTATTAAGAATATATTACCATGCAACATAATAAATGCCTCCTTTCTTGCAAGTAAATAAGCTTAAGAAATTTGCCAGCAATTCCAGGTGTTTGACACCTTATAATTGCAGTAGTGATTACATTGCAATTGCTCCAAGGGGCCTGTATTTTTCTTTCTTTTTTTTACACATTGACTCATTTTGTCCAACTTGGTCAAAAAATAAACTCATTGATCTTAATTTCAAGGTCCAACTCTAACATCCATTCCTAGGGGTTCTGATCCTTTGCTTCATTACATTCTAAAATTGCTGTCTTATACAGCTGATCAACTTTAAAATATACTCTGATTATATACATATATTACCACTATATACATATGTGCATATATGATAGTCAAAACACCCTGTGTGTATACACACATGTTTTTACTGTTCTGACTAGTGACAGAGGAATTAAATGCTTTAAAGTATCAATAGTGTTAAATGAGTGAATTTAAAATATCACAGATCACCCAGTCTAATAACAGTCTACATTTTTTCTTTTGTTTTCTTTTGTTGGGTGACAATGATGGTTTGTTTTTGTTTCCTTTGGAACAGATTCAATTGGCCAACATGGTTAAAATAGTAAAACAAAACTGAATGTATAGACAAAACATCAACATATGTTCATTCATTCAATCAACATTTATCCAGTACCTACTTTATGCAAAGCATTTTACTAGGGCCTATGGGAGATACAAATAAGTCATACTTCTTGCTGTCAAAGATCTTTCAAAACTCCCATCTATCTATCTATCTATCTATCTATCTATCTATCTGTCTGTCTGTCTGTCTGTCTGTCTCTGTCTTTTTTTCCTCTGCCTCTTCCCCCCTTTCTTCTTTCCTTCCTTCTTTCCTTTCCCTCTCCCTCCCTTCCTTCCTTCTTCCCCCTTTTCTTTCATTGCTTCCTCCCTCTTTTCCTCCCATCAATCTCTCCCTACTTTCCTTCCTCCATTTCTTCCTTCCACCTATCTAATAATTTTTCTACCATCTTTTTGTCTATATATGTTTTTATCTATCATTGCCTCTGTATCTGTGTGTCCATTATTTGTTTCTTTCTGACTGGAGTTCTGATTTCATTAGTATAGAGAAGTCCCAGGGAGAAAATTCCTCCTGCTAATGAAGACTGGCTTGTTCTAGATTGGAGTGGTACCTGGAGAATTCTTAGTATGATACAGTCTGGATATCAGGAAGACTTTAGTTCAGGTCCTGTTTCTGATATGTACTGTCGGTGTGAAAGTCATTTAACCATTTCTAGGGAAAAATAAATTTAAAAAAATATATCTTATCTTGACCTTTGCATTTCCTTTTTAACAGATACAGTAAGTTTCCTAGATGAACTACTTTTTTTATAAATAAACTTTTATAACTTTTGTATAATGAAGTCTATTTTAACTACACTGAAATCTATAGTCATCACTACCCTAATCAGAAATTGTTGGTGTATGTTCACTGTGCAAATGTAAAGGTGTGTGTGTGTGTGTGTGTGTGTGTGTGTATCTTATATTCACTTATATATGTTTCCCTCAATATAAGCTTCTTTAAATCAGGGGCTAATTTTTTAATGGTTCATTTTTTTAAAAATATCACCTAGTATTTTGCCTAGCATGTATTAGGCATTTTAATAAATATTTTTGATTGATCAATTACCAACTTAGCCCCCATATTTCTCAAACTCCATCTGCTCTCTGTCTCTCTCTTTATCTCTGTCTGTCTCTCTCTCTCTGACTCTGTCTATGTATGTGTCTCAGCAGGATTGAAATGAAGTAGAGGATAAATTTTTTACCTTCTAAGGTAGTAGTGGAGAATATATAAGGACTTACCAAATGTTGTCTTGGTTACCTTATATTGAACCTTGTCTCTGTCAGCAATATTCTGTCACTCTAAAAATTCACTTGATAGGCACATACACACATATAATAGAAAAGTAAACTTTGAACTAAGTTAAGAATATCTGCTTGATGTAGAAATGTCTTTTTCTGTCTTCATTACAAAGCTGGTGAGAAATCACTATTCCATTTTTTTTTGTTTCACTGAATTAAAAAAAAAAAATGACAAGCCTAATCTATTTAATGACCAGGGTATGTGTCCAACTTTTGCATTCATTGTCCATAACCTCCCCTGGAGGGTTACAGAACACTTTTAGTACTAGAACTATAGCCCATATTCCCAAAATACAGTGATGGAAATGAAACCCAGAATGACTGATATCTTTTGTCCACAGGGAAATATTTGTTCTACAGTATCAGGTTAGATATGAGATTGCAATATAGAATATGTGTGGGTAATATATATAGGAGTGTCAAATGTAATAACAATGAGATTATAAAATAGGTTTCGTGACACAGACAGAAAGGGACAACTTCTCTGAATAGCAACTCCAATGCTGAGAGAAAAGGAAAAAAATATAAGGCTGTAATACAGTTGGCAAAGTCAAAATAGAGAGGGAATGATATGTTGCTTTGGTCAGGTCTGGTGAAAAGTTTAAGTCCCCTAGTTTGAAAAAAAATATCACTAAGAATCATATGAGTTTACATTAGAAAGATGATCTCTTTAGTAGCTACTTCTGACTTCTCAATGATTTCCTGCAAATATCCCCCTGGTGTCCATAATGCAGTTTTGAATCAAGACTTGTAGAATTGCCCTTCACACTTAAGCAGCAGGAGATGCTGTGGTTCCTTCTTGACATGGTATATTGACGTGGTTTATGTTTTAATTTATGAGACCTGTAGAACTAAGTATGCTGGGTAACTGGTGATGAGACAGGACAGCTTGCTCCCAGAGACCCACAAGTACTGTAAGGTACCCAGAGTTTAACAATATGGTTAGACAGAAAATGGTATGGGAAGACAACCTGATTTACTGAAATATAATGGAACAGCATTCCACTCATGCTGGTAATCATATGCAGGAAAGCTCTGCAAAACCTCAAGGGAAGATATCTACTGAAATGCAGAACTACGAATACCTGTGAAAGGCCATGCTCCAGTTAGGAAACATTCCCAGGAAAGAGTCTGACATTTGTGATTCTCACTTTAAAAATATACTTACTTATTCAAATATTTCAAGTTCTCCATGGAGAACCCAGTATGCCATCAACGAGATGAGAGGAGTGACTTCATTGGAGCGATGTGTTCCGTCCAGACAAATAGCAACTGATTAGGCTTTGCAAAGAGAGCCCTTTATGGGAGGGGAAGGTTAAGAATGATGTACCCTCATGAGACTGCCAAAATGATCATTAAAAGGAGTAATCTCTACTCAGACCTGGACATTCTCTCTTGCACTCCCTTTATCTTAACCCTCCCTCAGCTCCATAAAAAATATGTTAACAAGTGCTCCTGTCTTAGCTCTCTGCATTAAAGAAGGGGGTAGGGTGGGGGTGGTGGGAGGGAGGTGGGAGGGAGTTCTTCAACTTACATGTGCATATCTTTATCTGAGCCTGTTTTTCATTCACCATTTCATGGTGTCAGCATTTTTAACCTCTTCCTCACTCCTCCTTTGACAGTATTCCACAGGCACATTATTGTCTACGCTTGGGCTCTATTTGTGATGTGACCTTGTTAGTTTTATCGTAACACTCATTCATTTCAAAGATTTGGAAAGGAACTTAAGATTCTATTATTCACCTTTCCATTTCTGTATGACTCAATGAGTAAATAACTCCACATCAATTCCTCCATTCTCCAGTTTTAAGGCTTAGCACATTGCTTAGGTTTCCAGCTGACAAATTCATATATTCACTCTTTCTCTAAATACTTATTGAATGCCTTTTTTATTTTAAATGGACCTATGATTTCTTTGGAATGTTGCTGGTGAAAAAACTCACCAAAGTTTTCAAAGATCAGGGTCTGATTTGAAATTTATAGTGTTAGAGAGTTACCTGAGACATTGGGATGTTAAATATTTTGCTCATGGTCACAAAGTCAATATGACTCAGAGGTAAGACACTATCATAAGATCAACATATTAGAGTTAGAAAGGAAATTAAAGGACAGTTTAGTCTTCTTATTTAGCCAATGAGGAAACTGAAGATCAGAAGGTTTTATTCACTTACCCAGGGTCATACAGTGAGTGTCAGAAGCAGAATTTATGGCTCACTGACTCCCAAGTCCAACAACTTTTTATTTGTTATGCCATGGTGGCTCTTATTGAATGTGGGGTATATGTATATGTGTGTACAGGTACATATATGCACATATAACAGATGTGTGTTCTTGCATCTGTGTGAACATGCATGCTTGTATCTATAAGTATATTAATATGTGCATGTGAAAATATATATTCATGTATACTTTTTTGTTTTTCAGTCATTTTTCAGTTGTACCCAACTCTTTGTGACCTCTTTTGGGTTTTTCTTGGTAAAGATACTGGAGTGGTTTGCCATTTCCTTCTCCAGATGATTTTACAAATGAGGAAACTGAGACAAACAGAGTTAAGTGACTTGCCCGGGGTCAAATAGCTAGTAAGTGTCTGAGGTCAGATTTGAATTCATGAAGGTGAATTTTCCTGATTTCAGGCCCTATACTCTATCCACTGAGCCACCTAGCCCATACTCTATCCACTGAGTACACCTGTATATGTTTATATGTGTATGTATGTATATATATATATAAATTATAAACAATAAGAATAAATACAAAATTTGTTTACGTAGCTCTTAAAATCTTAAAAACACTTTATATACATTGTCCTACTGGAATCCCATGACAACACTGTTAGGCTGATCCAAAGGTACTATTAACCCTAAATTAGAGATGAGGAAATGGACTCTGAGACATCCAGTGATTTGTTTAGGCAGTAAATAAAGAAGGGAATTTGGGTCTTCCTGACTTCGATTATTCCTTGCAATGTAAAAATGATGTTGTTTAAACATGAATGTGTTAGACCCAAGAGCCCTCTAAGATCTTACATTTGCACTGATTGAGATGAAGTACAACCAGATAACGTCAATGAAAGTATGGTAAGAGACAATACATAATGAAGTTCAGAGGAAAAGGAGGTTCTCTGATCACAATAAAGATTTCATGAAAGAGGTTAACATTTTCCCTAGGCCTTGAATAGTTTCAGTGGGACTGAAGTGAAAGAATTACTTTAACCTCTGTGTCAAAAGGGTTATTGTGAAATTATTGAAGGGAAGATGACCTACCAGGGGTGGGGAACCTGCAAGCTAGAGGCCACATGTGGCGTTAGGTGTGGACTTTTGACTGAGTCCAAGTTTTATACAACAAATCCTTTTATTAAGGTGATTTGTTCTGTAAAGTTTGAATTTGTGTGGCTGACAAGAAAAAGCCTAAGTACCAACTGAAACAGGTGTGTGTATGTGTACACTCGAGCTCATGAGTACAAATAAGAACTAAGGGAAGGACATAGGAACATTTTTCAATCAGAGCAGTGAGACCTCCATTTTAATCCCTGCACTTGGAATGTCTCACTTGGAATATTCAGGGAAAATCAATATAAATGGTGCCACAGCAGAGTTGGGAAACATTCCAAGTTTGAGGTGTTACTAAAATCTGTCTTTCCCTGAGTTACATATCTTCCATCCTCATGAAGCAAAGGGATAAGTCATTCCCCCCATTGCATTTTTTAATTTCCTTGCCAGGATTCCTATTTAAGGTTAATGCACTTCAAAAGTTTAATATGTCAATGACCAAGAAGCTTTCTATACTGCAAGTTAGAGCAAGTTGTCCAAAGGATACTACAAGAGGAGAGCATACTCAGCAGTTTTACCCAAAGAGCAAGCATGCGATATTACAAATATGTTATTTGAGTACGGGGTTAAAATCTTGATTTTTTTTATTCTATAATTTTAGTGATGATAAAGGACATGAAATTGATGAAGCTCAAAACTGAAGCTTGGATTAATTGAAAGAATGGATAGCATATAAACTTTTCTTTCATGTTGCTTAGCAGTGTGTCAGTCTCAGGATGGATGGATTCCTGCCCAAACACAAGTGGGGCATTGAGATGTTGAACAAAGATTCTTCTTGTGAGAACGGATTCTTAATGTGGATAGCCATTGAAAGCAGGGATGTCATGTGCTCCTTTTGAGTAAGTTACCAAATAGCTGTCAAATGTTCCTACTAACGACCTACTTGATTTTTATAGGCAGTTAAATTTAGTAAAATGTCAGTTATGGCACTAGACCTAATTGCAGGATACAGGATGACTGAAGGTGATGCCAAGGCATAATGACACAGAACATTAGGAGGTTGGAGGATGGGCACTTAAGAGACCTGAGTCCTAAGCAGCAGTTCAGGGATCAATTAACTGTGTGATCTTAGATGAGTCCCCTAGCTCCCCATCATCATTTTAGCTTCTCTTTCTGCCAAAAAAGGTAATTGTTCTTGACTTCCAAAGCAATGGGGATATTACAAAGAGTGTAAACTGTCAAGAAAACCAAAATGTCATGTACATTTAAGAGAGCGACCAAGGTAGGAATTAATTGTATTTTTTAATGATACTGTGCTGTCACATTTTTGACATTTGGGAATCTTCATGTTTAAAACCCCCATGGGATTTTTTAACACTATTTTCCAAACTTTAAGGTTATAGTGCTAACATATGAAAGACCATAAAATATTTTCACATAAGTCTAACAATGATATTTAGCTGGGATTGGCACACTTTGGCACACTGTTGTTCAAGTGTATAATGGCATGATGCATCTTCCAAAGTCAGTCTTACTCTGTCAGCATTTAGGTCAGTGGTGCTTTCAACAACATCAACAAAAACAACTATCTTTTCATTGACTTTCCTAGATCCCTGAGGAAATCCCATGCTCCAACTGAGTTGTGTGATATAATGGAAAATGCACTGAACTTGATACCAGAATTATCAATCAGTCAGCAAATACAAATTTATCAAGCGCTTGCTATGCGCTAGTCACTGTTGTTGCTATTGATCATCCTTTGTTCATGAAGAGCATCGATGACATCATAAGAGTGATGTCTTGATTTGCTGGATTGGATTTAAATGAGGCAGATATGACCAGAGTCATCAATTTCACTCTTTACTCCAGAGTCAGTGAAGTCCAGTGGTAAGATAAAAGTCAAGATGACTAGTTATGGGCCCCAAGATACAGTGGATGACCTTGACTCTTCTAAATTAAGCCAGGCATTATGCTAAGCACTGGAGATACAGAGTGAGGCAAAAGACAGTCCTACCCTCAAGAACTCATACTCCAATGGGGAAGACAACAAGTAAACAAATGTGTACAAGTAAGATATATACATTATGAATAGGAAATAAACAGATGAAAGGCATTAGAAATACAAGGGAATGGGAAAGGTTTCTTGCAGAAGATGAGATATTAATTCAGACTTAAAGGAAACCAGGGACACCAACAAGCAAAGATGAAGAGAGAAACATTCCAGACATGGAGGCCAGGCAGAGAAAATACCCAGAGCTGAGAGCTGAAGCATCTCATTACTGGAATAACAAGGAGACAACTGTTGATGGATCGAAGAGGATGGAACAGAACGTAAGGTGCAAGAAGACTGGAAAGGTCAGAGGAGGCTAGGTTATGAAGGTGTTATTTTTGTTGTTTGTTTTTTGGTCACTAGAATTTATCCAGTAGAATTGGGGGTCGGGGTGTAGCTGTTAAACCTTTATTAAGTGTTTACTATTTTCCAGACATTGTGCTAAATGCCCTGCCTTGGATACAAAGAAAGACAGAAGCCAAGTCCTGCTTTCTCAATTTAATGGAAGAGACCATATGCAAATAAGAATATATAAAAAGCTATTTATAACATAAATAGTAAATAACCAACAGAGAGTAGACACTAGAATTAAGAGGGAGTAGGAAAGAAATTGTTATTTTATCAGGGATCTGAAGGAAGTCAGGGAAACCAAGAGGCAACAATAAGTAAGAAAATTCCAGGCATGGAGAATAGCCAGAGAGAATTGCTAGCATCAAGAGAGAGTCATGTTCATGGAAGGGCAAAATGGTCATGTTCCCTGGATCAAGTAGTATGTGAAGGGATATAAGATGTGAAAAGGTTGGAAAGATAGGGTGTGTGCGGCAGTCTGGTTATGAAGAGCCTTGAAAATCAAATAGAGGATTTTATATTTGACTCTAGAGGTGACAGGGGCCACTTAATTTTTTCAGTAGAGGTGAAGAGTGATGTGGGTGCTTTAGGAAAATCATATTGGTAGCTAAATGGAGGATGAACTGGAGCAGGGAGAGACTTCGGCCAGACAGACCAATAGCAGGCTATTGCGATAGTACACCATGAGGAGATGGTTTTTCTGCAACACTGAAATGTAATGACGTGGTGCCACTAGTTATTATGAGGTGTTAATGATTGGCATGTTAACAAGAAGAGTTTAAAGAGTAACAGGTGTGGACTTTAGTAAGGGCTTCAATGAGATTTAAAAAGATAGTTTGTAAGACAAAAGGCCACCCATTGCTATTGTACTGGAAAAAAAAATTACCCCATTATTCCCATGCTCCATATGCATGCATTTAGCACTTTCCTTATCCTATAACTCTAAAACAAGACAAGCTCACATGTGTAGAAATGTAGAAAGGGCCATGAAAGGATTGGGCAGAAATAAGTAGTATTGGTTATTCCAGAAACTCACAGTGCAGGCAATTAGAATGAATTTTGAATGGCTAAATAATTGAGGACTTTGGCTTAACCAAGCTATAGAGACCTGGTTTGACCTACTTTATTTTTTTTTAATTAGGTCACTTCCAGCTGCTTTGCCTAGAGCACAGCCTTTGTGTTTAGGAATGTGTCTGCCAATGCTTATAGAGCCAGCATCACATTCTACCAGTAATAATTGTATTTCTGAACCTCTCCTTAGACTCCAGTAGAAACTTCACACTCCTAGAATCCTGGAAACAGCCACATTACCCCCAAACCACTAGCACAGCTTCCATTCAGACCTATGTAGTCATATTCCAATGGAGCAGATGCTATAGCCCTCATGTCCTCGGTTGCTTAGTTACTGAAGCCCTACAAAAGAAAGTTTTCATTACCAAAATCCTTGGTATTATATAATGAAACAGATGCATGTGTGTGTGTTTCCCCCATCTCCTCCCCAATGGAAATGACAGAAAAAAAGATGTATTACTATATGGGGCCATGAGACCTTTTTATTGACCTTGTGACTGAACTTGTTTTTTGCTTTTTGCTTTTTGGAGGGCAATTGGGATTAAGCGACTTGCCCAAGGTCACATGGCTAGGTTTTGTGTTAAGTGTCTGAGGCCAAATTTGAACTCAGGTCCTTTTGATTCCAGGCCTGGCACTCTACTCACTGTGCCACCTAGCTGCTCCATGACTGAACTTTCTACCTGTATTATCTCCCCTTATTAGATTGTGAGCCCCCATGAGAGCATGAACTGACTCATTATTTTCTATTTGTATCTTTAGTGTTTAGCACAGTACTTTGCATATAATAACTACTTAGCAATTGTTCATTCATTCATACATCCATTGTATCAAATGGGTTTGGTGGAGACTATCCTATTTTTGAAATGATCCAGCTTGTTTTCTCCAGAAAAGTACAAAATAATTGGAGTGTTTCAGTCTCAGAGCTTCTCTTGTCACCACAAAATCAATAAATATATAGTTATGGTAATCTACTACGATTACTATTATTTTTACTACTACTGTAATTATTACTACTCTCTTATATTTGTATAAAGTTTGAACATGCACATTTATATAAATTATCTCACATGAGGCTCACACCAATGCCTAAAGAGAGGTATGACTTTCTTAGATAAGGAAACAAGCAAACAAAGTTGCTAAGTGACCATTCACTAATATGCAAATCTCTTATTGATTTGCTCATCTTTCTATTATGGTAAGTTGTGTCAAGTAAGCCAGTGTTTCTATTTTCTTCTTTGTCTCTACCAAGAGGTTCTCATATATTTTACCTTCCTATTCTAGATATGCTCTTAGTTCTTTTTCTATAATCTTCTGATTTTTTTTCTTTTTCTTCTTTTCTTTGTGTTCTTTTATTTGTTTGCTCATTTCCTCTTTCCACATTAATCTGCATTGATGTTAATGAAAGATAGTAGATGCTTCATTAGTATTTAATTGGTAGATCAATCATTCTACTAAAAATACAAATTTTGAATATATCTATCTGATTCCAGTAAAGAACAAGAGACAAGAAAAAATGAGGGGGAACTTGTTGACTGAAAATTATCATTGAGAGGCAATGTAAAATTTTGAAAACCAGATGAATGGGACATCAGGAACTCCAGGTTCTTGTGCTCCTTTGCCTTGAACTAGCTATATGATCCTGGTAAGTCATTGACTTCTGTTTTCATATAAGTTAAACCAAGGTGTTTAAATAATTAATTACCAAGGTTCCTTCTAGCTATAAGGTTCTGGAGTTGGGAATTTAGGGGGAGGGAAAAAAGGGGATACACAAAAATATTCATAATGATAATTTTGCATGATTGCTCAATTTTGACAATTTGTCACAAATTTTCAGAATATGTGGATAATGAAATAGGGGTGATATTTTATGTAAAACAAGTAAACATAATTTAATTATTTGATTTGGAACCCATCAGCATGCCTAAGGAATTATGAATACTGGTTATTCTGTATTTTCCAAGAATCTTTGTGTGCAGAAAACTGCTTTACTATTGTCAAATTTTTATTATTTAGGTTCAATTTTTCCATTTTCAAGGACATCTGATTGCTTACATTTCTCCTTCTTCTCCTAGAACCATTCCACTTTTTTTTTCTATGAAGTCACGATTAAAAAAGTAAAAAATGGAATAAAATAATTTTTAAAACTTGATGAATATTACTTAGTCTGGAAAAAAGTTTGTTGAACAAAGAAATTAATGTTACTGGTTAAAATAAAATTCCTCTATGATTACATATTTCCTTATAACTAAGGAAAATCAACATTTGTTTATATAGATACAACTTATATTTTACTCCCTTGACTATCATCATATATGTATAAAAATTAATGAGTACAGAAACTGAAAGATTTTATTCAAAGTTGTTCAGTAAATTTTATGCATAAATCATAGACAATAGAAAAGAAATGTACCCTGAGGTTAACTCTACATTTGAGGAGAATGACAAGGATGCAATTTGAAAGAGAAAACATAATACAATACTCAGATGAACCTGTCATCCACCGATTTGAATGGTCTTCCATTGATGCAGATCATAATCTACCCCTGTGTGCCCATCGTATAGTACTCTAGTCCCTATGCTCCCGTTAATGTGCTAAGGACTACCCTCATGTTTTCTTGACATTGAGTAGTCACCAATAGAATACCCAGACTGTTCATATTTTATCCATTATTCTTGCAATATAACTACCCCATCCCTCCTTTCCTTTTCTAAGATATGTGTATGTGCCCATGTAGGTTATGTGCATATCCGCAAGGATTGTTCAAATGTGCCTCTTTGGGAGGCATGAAATGTCTTCCATCCTTCTACCAATAAGACTTTGATTCCCTACCCAAAGAGAAGTACAATAAAGGGACACTAAGTTGACAATTCTATTCTCCTCTGTCAATTATGAATAACTCTTTTACTTATGAATCAGACTGGAATTGCATTTAAATGTCCTTTCCCCTAAAAAAATAAATATTAAAAAACATTATTGGTCTAGGGCAAATGATTTTGTTCTTAACTTTAAGCTGCATTACTGGTCTCAATACTGCTAAATCAAAGTATTCTCAGCTTATTTCTGGAGAATTATCTCCTTTCCAAACCAATATATCCAAACAGATAGTAAACAGAAAGAAAAAATAGATTAGAATATATGAGACAACATACAGAGTAAAGTTCCATCAGGAGTGTGATATCCAATCTTACCCAATAAATGGTCTTTGCTCTAACCCAAGAGGAAATTTTCTGAATTCTATATGGAGATAAAATGGAAATCAAGGATGTGTTAAGATATTGTCTCCTACATATAGCTGCTACTTTCTAAGACGTCTCTGTCTCTTTCTTTCTCTCTCTGTCTCTGTCTCTCTGTGCCTCCTTCCCCTTATCACGGGGTGGTGGTGGTTCCCTGAAGATTGTCTAGAACAACATTTTTGGAGGGTGGGGGTTTGGAGGTATTTGGGGTTGTGACTTGCCCAGAGTCACACAAGTAGTAAGTGTCTGAGGCTGGATTTGAACTCAAGTCCTCCTGACTCCAGAGCTAGTAGCTATTCATTGAGCTACCTGACTGCCCCATGATTTTTTTTTTGTTTTTGTTTTTGTTTTCTTTTTGGTGGAGAGTATACTCAGTGAAAGAAAGAAAAAAAGAACTCTATTTTCTTCCAAGTTCTTTGGTCAGTTCTGTTTCTCATGCAGTCAATGCAATGCTGGTTAATTGTGCTCCCAACATTGAAGAGATTCTTATACAAATGAACCAATCTTGAATCCTGGAGTACATAAGCATCTATCTTTTAATAGCATATTTCATACTTTTTTTACATTATTCCTCAGTGACTTGCAGGCTACTCTAAAGACCACTATGCGGGGCAGCTAGGTAGCACAGTGAGTAAGATCACCGGCCCGGAGTCAGGAGAACCAGGGATCGGTTCCAGCCTCAGATACTTAAACCCCCCCCCCCCCCCCCACAAACACACACACAAAAAAAAAAAAAAAAAAACGGCCTTTTTACCTTGGGGAAAATATTTAACCCCCATTACTTAAAAAAAAAAAAAGACCACTATGCACCTAAAGACTGACCTTTTAAAGATTCTCAATTAGAATTTTTAGAGACTTTTGTATTTCATGACTCACAGGCATATATCATTTATTGAAAGAATATTCGTATATATATATATGTGTGTGTGTATATATGTATATATACATATATGTATAACTAGGGATGACAAACCATATGAACTGCAGAAAACTGATGGAGAATCAAAAAAGCAATACACAAAATAATTACAACAATGAAAATGAGAAGAATGACAGCAAAATAATCAAAAGTAAATATTGTGAAATTATAATGAAATTATATTGGTCCAAGAAAGGAATTACAAGAAGATATATCCTCCTCACCCCCCCTTTCCTTTGTCATGGTGGGATATTCAAAATGTGGTACATTGCAAATAATGTCAGGTTTTTAAAAATATATTCATTGATTTTGTTGATTTTTTTTTCTCTTCCTCTTTTCTTACAAAAAGTCTTCATTATAGGTTATAACTTTGGTGGGGGGGGGTCCAGGAGGAAATCCAAAATCCAGGTGATGTGAAAAATAAAATATTTCCATATATCTATTAAATTAATTTAAAAAGAGAACCCTCATTCCAGGGGAAATATTAGGGTCATTACAACAACTGTTCAATAATGTGAAAATAACCCAGGAGATATTGTTTATTTCTGTTTGTGTGTTGCATACATGAGGATAAATCTAAATGAATTTTATTCACACATGGGAATCTCTAATTTTACATTCAGTAGTAACACTGAAAAATTAAGAACTACTTGCTGATCAAACAAATTTTGCTATAAACATTACAATAAAGTAATTCCTTCATTATGTTGAGGCTCATCTTTCTGACTAAAAATTAATCTATAAATGAGAGAAAATAAATACCCTCCTTGAAATTAATCTTCCAAAACTCTAGTCACAAGTGCAGTGAAAATTGTTGCAGCCCTTATAAACAAACCATGACGGTATCTCCTACAATCATAGATTTAGACATAGGGGGATCTTTAGAGGCTGAATCCTAGCTCCTCATTTTAACAATGAGGAAATTGAGATTCAAAGACCCTTGCATAGGCTCAGACTCTGAGTAAATATGTGAAGTAGAATTGTAATCCTGAGCAAATTACTACATAGGGCAACTAGGTGTCACAGTGGATATGGTGTTGGACCTGAGTTCAAGGAAGGTTCATTTTCAAGAGTTCAAACCTGGTCTCAGACACATAATAGTTGTGTGACCCTGGGCAAGTCACTTAATCTATTTGCCTCAGTTTCCTCTTCTGTAAATGAGCTGGAGAAGGAAGTGACAAACCACTCCAATATCTTTGCCAAGAAAGCCCCAAATGAGTCTTTCATGGACATGGCATGACTGAAGAGTCAGGCAAGACTGAAAACTGACTGAAAAACAAGTTACTATACATTTCTGAGCATCAGTTCTTCATCTATAAAATGAAAAGATGGCCTTCTAGGGACACTTCCAAATTGAAGTATATAATCCTGTGACTCTAAGTCCAGTTTCACACATTACATATACCATGCAACCTCTCTGGAATCCTTGGGAAAGATCAGAAAAAAATAAAATCTGTATAAAAGAAAGTGATAGTAGTTATTACCTTGTTTCCCATTGCAAGTCTGTGAGAGTTGGGAGGGGGGGCAGGGGAGAGGGCACGAGTGAAGGCTTTTCCCCCACTGTACTCCATTTCCTATTCACTGGGATTTATGAAAGTAAAGAGTGCCCCCAAATAGCAAAACATGGAGATTATCTGTCATTCAGTAAAGCAAACACAAAAACGGGACACTTGTCTTTCTGTTGAAAATTCATATTTCAGTTGCCTGGACATTTCCAAGTAACAGATGGGTTGATTGTTCTATATAGCTCTATTTCTGCTGGCACAGCCTGGTTTCCTTCAAATACAACTCAAAAGATATGTTCTACTTAAATTTGGAGAAACCTCTTTGCATAAACAACATTCCAGATCTACTTTGTTCTAATGATAGGTCGGTATGTGCTAAAAACATAGTTGAAAGTTACTTGGTCTAATTTACTAAAGCCAGCTCTGCTGTGGTAAACCATGCTCAATTTCATAAAGGAGACAGGGTGAGCCATGTTATTTTACCATGTGTTAACAGCCACATAAAACCAGAGTTCAACTGTCACTGCTTTACTCTAAAAAGAAAATCAAAACAAAACAACACACACAAAAAAGCCCACTCTGGCAAGTAGTTGAACTCATCTGGATACAATTGACAAACACAGATCTCGTCTTCCTTCTATGAGCATTTTCCTTGAAAGAAAATTTCTTGATGATGAGGCTGTGAAACTATCTGTATAAAAGGTTGTAAATCACGATAGTAGATCCTAATAGAAAGTAAACATTCTCCATCATGAATTGAAAAAGCTGATTTTCCCCTTTTCCTTTTATTTACCATGAGTTATTTAATAGTAGTTGGGGAAAAGGAAAGATTAAAAGGCTTCTATATTTCAGGAAAACTATCAATTTTTTAAAAGCTCATTATTTTAGGCAAGGTAAGATAGAAGTAGAAGTTTAGTAGATTTTATGGTAGATTTTTGGTTCTACCAGAAGTTAGTTAAATAAGTTCAGAAATATATAAAGAGTTATGATATAGATGAAATAAAAGCTTATAAAATATGAACTTCTCGGTTGAAGAAGGAAGAAAAGTTTTCTGTAAGTTTCAAATGCAGATATGTTTAATCCTCAGTTGATATTTATATCATTGGGATGATTCAATATCTATAAATTAGTCAACAAGTATTGAGAAGTTACTCTATCTGGACCCTTACTAGGGGGTCTAATAGGAACTATGGAATATAAAAAAGAAGTTAAGCCATGGAACCCAATCTCTAAGAATCTACATCTACATTTTTTCCCATTTTGTTGTGTGTGTGATTCCTTTAACAATCTGTTGAACCTTTTTTTAAAAAAAATATTATTCTCTTGCATCACTCACTTTTTTCTAATTTTTCCTCTTTCTCTTACTTGATTTTAAAAATCCTTTTTAAGCTTCTCTAAGAATTCTTTTTGGGCCTGACTCCAATTACCTTTTAAGATTATTGCCCTCTGCTGATTTGGTATTTTGATCTTTTCTATCACCATAGTAGCTTTCTATGATCAGGTTATTGTTTTGTTATTGCTATTTGCTCAGTTTTTCAGCCTATTTCTTATTTTTTAACTTTATGTTAAAGTTAAGTTCTGCTCCTGGGGTGGAGGAAGAACTGTCCCAAGCTTCAGGTTTTTTGCATTACTATTTAAGAGCTAATTTGGGGGACCTCTAAATTTTTAGTTCTTTCAAGGTGATATATGGTCTAAGGAAAGGTGTGTTCACTACTCTCCAGGCATGTGCATGAGCAACCATAAGCATTCTTTCCCACCCTGAAACTGCCATCAGGGTCCTTGCTCTCCTGTGGCCATAAGCTTTAGTGTGCTAATTCTCCTCCTTGCCCTGGGACTGCAACTAGGGGCTGCAACCCAGATCCCTATATGGGCAAAGCAACGGAGTCCTGCACCCAATGTCAGCAAAGTGTTGCCTGTAATCTCCTTCTGATCAGTTGTTTAGCCCCCTTACTGTCTTTGCTGAGAGCTCTAGAAATTGCTGCTGCTGATTCAGTTGCCTTCAAGGCCTGAACTGGTTTGCCAGGGCTGTACCTCTGCTAGACTCTCTTCTCAGTGAGACAGACCTTCCCTGTCAACCTAAGTAGTCTTGGACTGGAAAATTGTTTTACCCCATTGTTTTATTGATTCTAATGCTCCATAATTCATTTTGAGGAATTATTTTTAAAGTTGTTTGGAGGGGAATTTGGAAGTACTCAGGCGAGTCCTTGCCTTCCTCCACCATATTGAACTTTGTAATTCTGGAAATAAACATAAAAGTATGGTAAAGAGAGTTAGAATTGTGGTCTAGACTGACCAAGGAAAATGATTAAAATGGAGTAAGAATTGAATGGGGCCTTCACAGATGGTTAGGATTTGAAAAATTATAGAATACCATGAAGAATTTTTTTTTGTAAGGAAGTTGTTATAAATACTGCCAGGTCTCAATTATGACAAATAATGAGTTCTGTGGAGTGGTCACATTATTTTGAATTTGCACCATATATTTCTATTAGTCTGTAACCAATTACCATATTTTACCAAATGATAACTTTGAAAAGTGAGAATTCAAATATATGTGACCACTTCACAATATTCATTATCTGCATTAATTAGGACATACCTAGAAAGACAAGTGGAAGGAGGAAGGAAGGAAGGAAGGAAGGAAGGAAGGAAGGAAGGAAGGAAGGAAGGAAGGAAGGAAGGA
>NW_027185809.1:45786667-45804157 GCF_028583685.1 Petaurus breviceps papuanus
GGAAGGAAGGAAGGAAGGAAGGAAGGAAGGAAGGAAGGAAGGAAGGAGATGTCCTTAGACCTGATATACTGTTCTTAGAATAAGGAATGTCTAATGAGGATATTCATCCTTCCAGAGCAATCAGCAACTATTCTGAAATGTATTGTCTTGCCTTAATCATAGAGAAATTAAATAAATTGCATAGGATCACAAAGTATGTGTTTGATTCAGGAGTTATACCTAGATCTTTCTAAATCAGGAGCAAGCCTTCTAGGTCTTTTGCCAAATTGCCTCTAGTAATTTATATGTGTGTATGTGTATATGTATGTGTACATAGATAGAGAGATAAATAGATAGATACAGATAGATATGTATATATGTATATATAGCTCCATATATGCACGCACAAGTATATCCATGTATACGTGCATGTGTATATTGTGTCATGTGCATGTGAGTGTATTCATGTGGGTATACACATCTATACATATATGGGGGTATGGGTGTATGTATTTATACCACATGCATAAACATATCTGTATCAGTATCCATATTCATATCTGTATCTATATTATCTATAGGAAGCAAGAAAAAAAGGATACATAATAAAGATAGATATTTAGAAGAGACCATTGTGTATATATATATATATATATGTTTATATACATATATAGAAATAATATTTAAATTAATAAAGATCTTTAAGATTTACAAAATGCTTTCCTCATAAGTCTGATTGTGCCTTCTCTCTGAGCTTACCTTCAATTTACAATATTTATATGTACACAGTTATATACAAGTAGTCTCACTCATTATAATCTTAGCTCCATGGGGCCAAGGATTTTATTACTGTCTGTTGAGATTCTCAACACTTAACCTAATTCCTGGTACATAGTAAACATTTAACAAATACTTGTTCAGTGACCAACTTCCCATATTATCTGAGAAAACAGAAGAAAAGACAATAAATGATTTGTCCATGGTCACATTCATTGTTAAGCCTTAGAAGTGTGTTTCTCAATCCATGAAATATTCATTTCATTATACCATTAAGCCTTCAAGAAATAGTGGAAAAACTACCTGGAGTAGAATAATAAAAATAAAGCTTCTATTTTTATGGCATGTTACAGTTTGAAAAGCACTATATATATACACACATATATATGTATATGCATATATACATGCTTGTATGAGTGATATATGTTTATAAGTATATATTACAAATATACATATATAATGCATGTAGATAGATAGATAGATAGATGGATAGATGGATAGATAGATAGATAGATAGATAGATAGATAGATAGATAGATAGATAGATAGATAGATAGAAGATAGATAGATAATATATATGGATATATGGAGAGAGACAGAGACACAAATGACTGACAGGAATGTCATAGACTCATTGGGGTCTGATGATAATTCTATGGTAGGTAGTGCAAGTATTATTGAGGTATTTTACAGATGAGAAAAATGGGGGTCAAATACATTAAGTGCTTTATACATGAATAGAAGTGCACCATAAAGCCTGTGTATGATATAATAGATAAACCCTTGGGAGATGTCTGGGGTGCTTAGGGGTTAAATGGCTTTTGAATCATCTCCACAGCTAGTAAGTGAAGGTATATGAAAATATATATTAGGTATATGAAAATATTTTTTTCTGATTCCAAGACTAGTCCTCTATCCATTGTATTATGTTGATTTTTATAACAGGGATCCTTACCCGTGTGTGTATGTATGTATGTTTGTGTGTGTGAGACAGACCCCTTTGGCAATCTGGTGAAACTTATGAACCCTTTCTCAGAATAACATTTTATATGCATAAAATGAAATGCATACTATTACAAAGGAAACCATATTGAAATATAATTATAAAATTTTTAAAGAAAAGTTCATTGATGATAGGTTAAGAAATCCTGCTATTCTTATTAATTGAAGTTAATCAGAATGATTGGATTGGATTGGCAGTACCATAATCAAGTTTCTTTAGCCTGTTTACTATTATTTTAGCCACCTATTTCAATGTTTTAAAATTATGTGGAAAAAAATCCTCCTGATCTGTTTTACAATCTATTTCCAATCATTTCTTTTCATTAACCTCCTGATCAGATGTGCATTTCTAATTTGGCTTGAGGACCATTGTAATTTAAATGGTAAATACCTGGAGATGGAATTTGTTTTAAATTACCTTCATGTTTTATTTACTTCATAACACAGCAGAACTAAGTTTTAGGAAGGACCAAGAATCATATTTCTGGAAATTAAAGAAAATGTGTTATTTCTTGGGCCTTGATAGTTTCTTTTGTCATAAGATAAATGTCTTTGTCATGTCTGAGTTATCTCAAGGGGTATAGTATGCCTCAATGCAAAAGGTATAGGGACCAAAACCCCAAATAAGTTGAATATATTAACTAGTTCAAGATTTTATTATTATATTTTATTGGAAGAGAGCCTTGTCTTTGCTTAGGAAGTTTAAATTCAAGTGTTTATTTAAAATATTCAAATTTCTTCTACTTTTCAAAAAACTTTAATTTATTTTCAAAAATGAATGACATAAAATTGATGACATCTCTAGTATTCCCCACTTTCCTCTTGCTGAGTTGAAGCTTTTGTGCCATAATCTTAAAAAAACTGTTTATGATCGCCATTTATCTCCCACTCTCTTGACCCTTAGACATTTGGGGGGGGGGGGAAGGAGGGATCTGGGTGACAATGTAAAGGATGTAATGACTAAGATAAAGTGTCAATTTTTTTTTGGATGGAAAGATTCTCATAGCTCATTACAGAGAACAGTTTGGACAAATAAATCTACATTATCATACTAAGTCTCGCTAGGATGATTCTTCTAGTTTTCTCCTGCACTCTGGAATTTAAGATGACAGCCTTTCTGATAACTAATCTGATGTCTACAGGGAGCAAGTATTCGGGAACATTTTCTAAATACTTTGCTGGTTCTACAATGTCATCAAGATGAGTTCTCTCTCCACCATGGCATACATATCAGAACCCTCCCACCCTTGCTCATGACTTTTTTTGTTGTGTACTCCTCTAACCCGCGCCATTTTACAAATTCACCATAGAACTTCTAAATACATCCACATATAATGAGTGCATCCATTTTACACATGCATCTCCATAAAACCATGGAAAGAAAAGAATTGACATGACTAGAAGTATCATTCAAAGGATAATTTGAACAGGCAGGGGTGGAGCAAAACTTCTGAATTTTCACTCCTTAATGAGCAAGGTGAATTACTTTGATTAGAACACAATGCTAGTAACATCAAGTTTTCATGCTTGATTCATGTATAGGTTAGTTCCTTCCCATTCTTCTTGCATTCTACTCAGTAATGAAGTATGAAGAGTCATATCTTAGAGAGAATTTAAATGATATAATATTCGTATTCAGAAGTACTAGAGTCAAATCCCCTTTTTGGCAAACTACCAGCTATGGGAGGTAAGTCATATAATCACTCTTGACATCTAAATATTCATGTCGATATTAATGCATACTTAGATTTACTTTAGTATCCCTTTTTTCTTCAAGTCTCATGCACCACCCCCTCTCTCCCAACCTAAGCAAATGACCTAGATTAATATTTTTTTCTGAGAAAAAAAGAAGTCTTTTACTAAGAATTTCCTAGCCATCTTTTTCTTCATCTCATCATCCCTTGATGTCACTTCTATTCTTTCCTCCTTTAATCCAGTCCCTTATAAAGGGCTGCCCCCTCACCTTGCTAAAGCCAACCTCTCTACACATATCCATTTCCATCTCTTTCCTTCTTTTGCAACAAAATATCCCTACAATCTTCAACTGTATCATCTTCTACAATATTTCCCTATCTACTGGTTCCTACCTTGCTGACTACAAACATGCCCAGGTTTTGCCCACTAATAAATATGAATTTTACTAATTTGATCTTACTGTTCCCTAAAATTACTGTTCTATATCTCTCCATCCTATCTCTCTCAAACTCCCAGGGCTATGAGTGTGTGAGGGAAGCTCCCTACTTTCTTTGCTTTCACTTCCTCAACTATCACTCATTTCTAAATCCTTTGCAATCTATTTTCTTTCCTCAAAATTCACCTGGAACTACTGGCTTTTAAGTTACTAATGACCTTTCAATTGTTATATCCGATGGCTTTTTTCAGTCTTCATACTTGACCTTGTAGCAGCATTTTATAGTGTTAACCAGTGCAACGTTCTCCCTCCTCACTTCTACCTCCTGGCTTCCCTGATTTCCTTCAAGTCTTAGCTAGAGTCTCATGTGCAAGAAGCCTTTCCCAGTCCTTCTTAATTCTAGGACCTTCACTCTCCAACTTAGCCTGCATATGTCTTTTGTGTCCATATGTTTTGTCTCCTTCATTAGAACTATTGTCCCTTCCAAGCAGGAACTGTTTTTGTTGGTGCTGGTGGTAGTGATGGTATTTTATGACAATTGCATTTGTTTATATCCCAAGTGCCAGGCACATAGTAGTCACTTAAATTCTTGATATCATTTGACTTCACTTAAGTCAATAGACTTAAAAACAGTCCTCTTGAATGCTCTAAGATCTGGGCTTTTATACCACTGCTCTTTTTTTCTTTGTTCCTACTTCTTCGTCAGGTCAGCTCCTTCCCAGCCTGCTTTGCTTTATTATCATCCATATCATGCCTCCTAACCATGGGGATACAACAAGGCTCTCTCCTGGTCCCTATTTTCTTTCTTCTCTTGTCCTCTCTCTCTCTTTTTTTTTTCTTTAAGCAATTGGGGTTAAGTGACTTGCTCAAGGTTACACGGCCAGTTATTTCTGGGTGTGGTGCTGAGTATCTGAGCCTGGATTTGATCCAGGTCGTCCCAACACTGGAGCCGGTACTCTTACTCGCTGAGCCACCTGGCCACCCCTAAGCAATTAGGGTTAAGTAACTTGCTCAAGGTTACAAGGCCAGGTGTTTCTGGGTGGGTGCTAAGTGTCTGAGCCCGGGATTCGATCTCCAGGTCTTCTCAACACTGGAGCCGGTGCTCTTACTTGCTGTGCTACCTGGCCGCCCCTCTTGTCCTCTCTTTAGTTCATCAGCTGACATAGGTTCAATTATCATCTCTAGCCATACCCCCCATATGTATATATATATATATATATATGAGTATATACATATTATATACCTGTGTATGTATTTATATAAAACAAATACACAAGTATGATGTTTATGCATACTACAATATACATGTTTATGCATGTGTGTATAATATATAATATACACATATGTATATATTAGTATACATGCAACACACGCATGTTTCCCCAGCCCCAATCTATCTCCTGATTTCTGCTCCTACATCACCAAATGACCAGTTGCTTATTGGGGATATTGAGCGGAATGTCCCATAGGCATCACAAATTCAACATGTCAGAAGTAGAAATCATTATATTATCATTCCCCTAAACCCAGCACACCTCAAATTTTCCATTTCTTTATAGGGTGTCACTATTCCCCTAGTCACCAGGTTCTCAATTTGGGTGTCATCCCTTACTTCATCAATATTCTTTAATCCAAACATACCTTATCAAGTGCCATTTTTATTTTTCAAATCCATCCTCTTCTCTCAAGTTCTATAGTCACCATAGCTCATTTCAGGTCCTCATCTTCCCTCTATTGGAATGTTGAAATAGATTCTTTTAAATAATTGATCTCCTTTTCTCAATTTGCTCCCATCTCTAATCTATCCTGCACACAACTGTTAAAGTGACTTTCCAGGTCTGACCATGTCATTTCCCTACTTAATAAATTCCAACTCTGTTGCCTTTTAAAATCTCTCTCTCTCTCTCTCTCTCTCTTTCTTGTCCCTCGCCCTCTCAAGCTCTCTCCCCACACACATACACATGGATATATATTTGTTTGTGTGTCCACACACATACACACACACACACACACACACACACTTAAAGCCCTTTCCAACCTGATTCAAACCTCCATTTCTATCCATATTGAAAACATAAATCCCCTTCATGCTGTGACGGTCAAATTAGTCTTTCTTTCCCCGAATAACTAGCACTCTATTTTCATCTTCATTTTTTTTTTGCTTTTTGTAGAGCAATTGAGGTTAAATGACCTGCCCAAAATTGCACAGCTAGTAAGTGTGTCAAGTGTCTGAGGCTGGATTTGAACTCAGGTCCTCCTGACTACAGGGCCAGTGCTCTATTCACTGTGCCACTTAGCCACCCCTCATCTCCATTTTTTAAGACAGCTAGACAGCAAAATGGATACAATCTTGGGCTTCCTGTCAGGGACATCTGAGTTCAAATATGACCAGATGCTAAACTAGCTGTGCCTCTGGCCACATTAATTAACCCCTCATGACCTCAGCTTCCTGAACTACAAAATAGCGATAGTAACAGCACCTACTTGACAAGGTTGTTGAAAGATCAAATGAGATGATATTTGTAATGTGTGTATTAACATGGTGCCTGACACATAGTAGAGTGCCATCCTCTGAAATATTTTCTGATTCCCTGAATTTATACTCTCCCCCTAAGTTATGTTGTATCAGTATGATATATAGATAAGCATGTTGTTTCCTCCTACCCATGGAAAAGTATAGCTCTCCAAGGGCATGGACAACGCCACTTTTGTCTTTGTAGCTCCTGCCTTTTAGGCTCTCAATAAATGCATGTTGATTGTTTGTTTGACTGATTATGTAAAGAGCTTTGCACAGCTTAGAGCTTTATGTAAATGTCAGTTTTCATCATCTTTACAGTGGTATCTAAAATTAAATGGTTGAACTAGTTGATCTCTAAGATTCATTACACACACACACACACACCACACGTAAACATAACCTTGTATTTATGTAAATGAGAGGGGTGTGGCATAGCAGTTTATATGAAAAAAAACGGGATTTTAGTGAATTGAAAATAAAACACAAATCAACAGAAGCTAAAAAGCTTCTGTAAAAGCTAATGTAATATCAAGCAGCCTTATGAGAGGAAATTATCAGAATATTGGAAGATGATAATCATTCCACCTCATTGTTCCTTGGTTAGACAGCATCTAAAATGTTTGGTTTGGTTGCCACATTTTGAGAAGGATTTCGGTAAGTTATAGCATATCCAAAATAGACCAAAGAAGATGGTAAAAGTCCTCTTACTCATTTCATATTAGTATAAGGTGCTGCTGCATTTGGATTTGGGCAATTTTATTTCTGGAAAGGTAGCAGAACTAGAGACTGTTCTAATAGAACCTTTGAGAATTCAGTGTCTCAGAGAAAAAACAAAAACAAATCAACCAAAGAAATTTCTTTATATAGACAAAGATGGCTGGAGTCTTGTTTTCCATCAGTTAATTTATATCTATTATGGTTCTGAGGATGATAGCTGGGAAACTCTGATCATTACAATTTTTAACATAATATCATATATATGCATACATACATATACATCTATACACACATATGCTTTTGTGCTGCATCTGACTAGAAACAAGAGTTATTAAAAAGGACCTGTTTTGAAGCAGCAGTTTGTCAGTAACCAAAGGAGGGCAGAGAAGATGAAAAAAGTTGATTGGTTGAAAAGAGACTCAGAAGTCTGCATGCTACTTAAATAGTGCTATCTGTTCTCAATTGCTGGAAAGGAGGCAAGTACTGTGGTCTACTTGCTATTTATCACACACACACACACACACACACACACACACACACTGCTCCATCTGTCTCTTTCTTTGCATTGATCATCCCTTATATCTGAAATGTTCTTTCATCTCTTCCTTAGCTTCCTTCAAGGTCAAGTTCAAATGGTACCATCTTCAGGAGGTTTTTGTCACTCCTTTCCCTCCTTCAACTGCTAGTGTCTTTTTCTCTAGCGTTTTCTTGTGTTAATTTTGTATGCATCTTGTAAATATTTATTTAGATACATGTTATCCCCTTCATTAGAATGTAAACTCCTTGAGGGTAGGAGTTATTTTTTTAAAAAACTGCATTTCCAGAATATCACACATTGCATGGCACATTATAAGTGCTTGATAAATTCAGCTTGCTTCTCTCGAGAAATCTGACAGTTAAAGAAAGAACATATATAGAACAAGACCTTGAATGAATGACAGGGTCAAATGAGAGTTTTCTAAATCTAGAATAAACCTGTATATATCTTCAGGCAGTGTATGAAAAGTCAGTGGATAGAGAGAAACTGAAGAAGAGGGAGGAAATGATTAATGGGACGAGCTCCTAGAAGAGACAAAAGAGAATGGGAAAGAGGGTTCTAATGAAGAGTTGATCTCATCGAGGAGAAAGGCCACCTATTCCCTAGAGACTAGAGTAAAGGAGGAGAGTATCATTAAAGATGTGGAGAGGTTTTGATATATGTGAATGGGGGAAGAGTGACCTCATTGAGGATGGGCTCTATTACCTCAAAACAAAATTCATAGATAATGGCATCTACTAACAGGGGCTAAGGAAACACTGGAGTAGAACTGTGAATTGGTTCAGTCATTAGTGTTCTTATAACCTTTCCAATAATTGTCAATTTCATTGATTGATTTGTTTGTTTATTTTTGGTCATCTCTGCCAAAGTAATGAAAATGAAGAATTCCAGAGTTGCTTTAATTATGAGTGCTTTGGAACATTTTTTTCATATGGTTGTTGATAGCTTGGATTTCTTTTTTTGGAAAATTGTCTATCTATCTATCAGGACGTGGCTTTTGAAGAACAGATAAGTATCCATGTTTTTGCACATCTACAATTCTCCCCAACTCTCTCTTGCCAAACTTGATGGCAAATTATTCAGGCATGAATTTAATCAACTCTAACAGTAGGGGATTATAGAACTAATTACAGATTTAATATTCTTTAGTGGATAAGCTCCATGTAGACTTAAAAGCAGGACAGACTTTAAAAACCAGCAATAGTTAGTGCAGGATAATTACTCAAAGAATTGCCTAGTTACTAGCTAGCTCCCTGAAAGCCAATATCCCTCTCCCAATAATGTCCCTAAGTCTTTGACTACCTCTCACTAATGGACTTGCCTTTTGTAATTTCCTTCTTGATATCTCTCAGCCACTGTTCTTCATAACACCTTTCTGCATGTACTTGAATGGATATCCTTGCTCCTAAGCACATTCTGAAATTAGCAAAGGCATCATCCCACCTTCATCGTTGTCCTTCTTCCTCTAGCAAACACTGGACTAATGCTGGACAGAAAGCAAGCAATCAGTGAAAAATAATTTATTAAGAGACAGGTACTGTGGAAGGAAGGAAGGAAGGAAGGAAGGAAGGAAGGAAGGAAGGAAGGAAGGAAGGAAGGAAGGAAGGAAGGAAGGAAGGAAGGAAGGAAGGAAGGAAGGAAGGAAGGAAGGAAGGAAGGAAGGAAGAAAGGAAGGAAGGAAGGAAGGAAGGAAGGAAGGAAGGAAGGAAGGAAGAAAAGAAAGAATACCTTATGGAATTTAATACCACCTTTCTCATTCATCATTTATGACAGGAACCAGGCTAGCTTGGCCATGAAAGCACAGTCAAATTTCTTGTAAGAAAACTTGGAAATTATAATATCATAATCTAAATATAATGTCTGTAAATGCGGGGTAGGGAAGGGTGAAATATATAATTTGGAAGAAGTTTCTTTGGTGTAAACTTTTCTGACAGATTTTCATTCATTAATAAAATCAATCTAGGTCATAATTTTCTCAACAAGCTAGTAATTACAACTGAGTACAAGGTTGAAACACACTCTAGAATGTAAATGAATATACTATTAAATTCCAATTCCACTATCATCTTTCCAAAATAATAAAAACTAAATGAGGGGAAACTACAGAGGAAAACTTTGCTCATGATTTTGTTTGGTGTGTTTATTAGGTATGATCATATTCATATTGAATTTAATATGCATTATTGTTGTGCTGGGTGCCCTAAATTTCACTGTTCCATTAGTGACCTATTTCAGTTACTTGTAAACATTATAATCACATTTTTTTCTAACCTAAATCCATTTAATTGCAACTTGAGTCCATTTATTTTTGCTCTAGCCTGAGTGATAATGCTACACAGCTGGTCCCTATTCTTTGTATATTAACAATTCATATACAGTACCTGAAGTCAATTTAAGGTAAGCCTAGAAATTGTCACACACATCCTAAAATTAAGGCTTAGATGAATAGAGGATGATTTGTGAGCATACACAGAGGCACAAGGCTTACAATCAGTTCTCTATTTTTGCCAATCATTTGGTGCTTATTGAGCACACAATGGGTTTACAGAATTGCAAATTAACACCCTGCCAAGTGAATGCTGAGGGAAAACAGAAAAGGAGTATCATGGTATTAAGTAAAGGCCCATACTATAATCATTTGGGTTTATGTCAATGTGAGAAAATGGGACCTCAGATAGGAAAGGAGAGGAGCCAAACTTCATACATTTGGATTTTTCCAATCTTCCCTACCTTTTAAGAACCCCAAATGGTTGCCAGAAGTTATTGACTAGTTTGACCTACATGCCTCCTTTTCTTTTCTTTCTTTTCTTATTAAAACACTCAAATATGATGGTAGAGACCTTGAAAGTCAGTAGCATTTAACGTAAAGAAGTTAAACTAAAATGAACTATAGAATTGCTGAGTCACAAAGCTTGAGATTTTTCCCCCCAAAATATCCCCACACGAATCATAGAGATCAGCACAATTTTTCAAAGATATGTCATAGAAAATATAGTCAAATGAAAAGAGCACAGGACTAAGTCAAAGTACCTGGATTCTAGTTGCAGTTCTTCTACTACCAATTTGTGTAACCTTGAATATGTGACAACATTTTTGTACCTCAGTTTCCTCATCTTCAAAATGGAGATATAGAAAGTACTGTATTGGGGTGTCAAATACATAATATATGAGTCATATGAGACCCACCACACCCCACAACATCTTCCAAGTATGGTAGAACAAGATTAAAATACAATTGAGAAATGTTTAATGAAATTCTTTAAAATGCAATCAAATATAGGTAATATTACACTTAAAATTAAATCAAATCAGTCCATAGGGATCTTTATGTATGGTACAGTGGCCCTCATTTATACTTGAGTTGGCATCACTGGATTCTAAGATTCTTCACTGCTCTCAAATATAATGCTAATTCTCTCATTTCAATTCTCTTTTTGGTTCTGTCACCTTGACTCAAAGGTAAAACTTTGTACATTCTTTCACCAGATGAATGTCCATATTCTGTGGTTAAATAGGAAAACAAAATAAAACAAAACACAAACAAAAAGCTAACTTTGAATTCAAAGGACCTGGGTTCAAATCATATGTCTGTCATCTAGGGCATCTATTTAACTTTTCTTGACATCAATTTCCTCATCTGTAAGATAAAGGCATTAGAAAAACAGCCTGACCTTTCTATACTAAGAAGTAAGATGGATTCAGACCTTTAGTCATCACAAGGCTAGACTGAGCTGTAACATCAAGAGACTGTTTAGTCAGGGGATTTTCTTTTTTCTGTTGGTTTTTTTTTTGGCTTTTTGGAGGGTAATTGGGGTTAAGTGACTTGCCTAAGGTCCCACGGCTAGTTAAGTGTTAAGTGTCTGTGACTGCATTTGAACTCAGGTCCTCTTGACTCCAGGGCACATGCTCTATTCACTATGCCACCTAACTGCCCTGAGTCAGAGAATTTTTTTCCTCAACTTCTATAATCAGAAGAATGGCCAGCAGAGAATGACACTCTTTCTAGTCCTATCATCCTCTGTGGCAACATATTCCACTTTTTACTCTCTCAGTCTCTGTGATATTAGATACCCATTTAACCATACACCACTTCAGCATCCAATTCTCATTCTCATACCCATCTATCATAATGCTGTATCTTCTACATTGAGCTATAACTCTGCTATGCCTTCCACTCACTATGTGCTTAGGAATTGGGATCCCCCAGTAAATAAACTTTCTTTCATTCCTTCATACTTCTTGCATTTTCTAGAATACAAAGAAACCTAATTCTAAACTTTCTTCCTTCCCCAGAAAATACTGAATCCTTGACCATTCTTTCATGACACACTGGTACTGGAAGGGGTTATCGAATATTTCTTGCTTACCCATTACCATTTACAGATTCTCCATCAGTCAATCAGTCAGTCATTTAAAAAAGTATTTAATAAGCACTGACTATGTGTCAGGCACCATTCAAAACACAGGGAGTAAAGTGAAATCAGAAAATAATTGAGAAGTTCACAGTGTAATAGGGGAAATAAAATGCAAATAGATTAAGGAAAATCAAGGAAGGTTTCTTGGAGAAGGTGGGACTTCAGCTGAGACTTGCAGGGAGCCAGAGCAGTTAGAAGGCAGAGATGAGAAGAGAAGGAATTACAGGCATGGGGGGGGGGGACAGCTAGTGATAGAATAGCAGAGGCCAGGGACACTGAATGGCAGCATATGTGGAAGAAAACAATTCTAAGAAAACTAGGAACAGCCAAATTATGAAGATCTTTAAAAGTCAAACAGAGGATTTTATATTCGATCCTGGAAGTAATAAGGAGTCACTAGAATTGAATGAATAGAGTGTGTCATGGTCAAACTTGTGTTTTAGGAAGACTGTATTGACAGACAAGTGAAATATAGAAGTGAAATGAGGAAAGACGTGAGGCAGGGAGACCAATAGTCAGGCAACAGGAATAATCCAGGCCTGAAATGATGGAATGGCCTGCACCAGCATGATGGAACTGTCATAAGAGAGAAGGGGGCATACACAACTGATATAATAAAGGTAAAAGCAATAGGACTTTGCAATTCACTTTATATGGGGAGGTGAAAGTTCAGATTCAATGATGATTCCTATAGCTGGGAGCCTGAGTGACTAGAAGGATAATGATACCCTTGACCAGAGAGAGAAGTTAGGAGGAGAGGAGGTGGAGGTGGGGGAGGAGGGAAGATAATGAATTCAGTCTTTAACATGTGGAGTTTAAGAAGTATGACACATCTCATTTGGAATATCTAGTAGACAGTTGGAAATGTATGAATGGAGGTCAAGAGAGCAGTTAGGGTTAGACAAATAGAGCCAAGAATTATCTGCATAGAAATTATAATTGAATCGTTAGGATCTGATAGATCACAAAGTGAAATAATATAAAGTGAAAAAAGAAAAGAGAAAAGAGCCCAGGGCAGAGCCTTGGGGGATACTACTCTCCCATCTGCTCCCAACACTCTGTATTTTTTTCTCCTTTAAAATTCATTTTATCACAATATATTATGAAATATGTATCTTTTCATATATCATTTTCTTAATTTTTCATTTTTCTATTTTTTCTTTCTTTCTCTTGTCCCTTCCTTCCTTTCTCCTTTCCTTCTCCCTTCTTTCTCTCCTCTCCTCCTTCCCTCCCTTCCTTCCTTTTTTCCTTCCATTTCTTTCTCCTTCCTTCTCTCTCTCTCTCTCTCTCTCTCTCTCTCTCCCTCTCTTCCTCTCTCCCTCTTTCCCTCTACCTCTCTCTCTCTCTCCCAGAGTTCAGGGTTTGGCTCATGAGATCCCTCTCCACTCCAACTCCTGACCTTGTGCTAAGGAATTTTAATATATGTGTTGGTATTCCATCAAATAATCTAACCTCCAACTTCCTCAGTCTCCTCAATTCCCATGACTTATTCCTTCACTTATCCCCAGAGATACATAAGGTACGGGCATATCTTTGACATCAATATCACCCACAAGTGTATAATTTTCAAGGTCAAGCATTCAGAAACTCTTTAACTATAGCCACGTATCCTTTGAACTTTCCTTACATCTCACTCATCCTGAGCATATTCTTTTTCATCATGGACTCTTTTCCTGTCATCCCAAAATGGTGTCCAAGGCTGCCACTCCTGCTGTGGCTTCACTTCTTTCTTTTCCTAGGATCAACACTATATTTAACCAGTGTGATATTATTGTCCTCTACTTTTAAAACTCTTGGTATCCTGTCCATTCCCTGCTTGTGGCTTTTCAAAGTCAAGTTCTAGTTTTCTGACATCATTTGCCTCTTTCTCCTAATATTGTGCTGCTTAAAGTAGCTGGGAAATAATGCAAATTTGTGACTCAGTACACTACAAATATATGCTATTTAATCTCAACTGGATGCTCAGTGAAACAAAGCCATTCTTTTACTTAAACCTAATTGATTTCCCAATTCTATTTAAGCACTGGGTAAATATCAGTTATTATTATTGTTATTTCTAAGTATGATAATATTACTAATCATTGCAGAGGTTTGGGATTTTACAGGTTCTTTCAGGAAGACGGTTCACCTCAGGTTGTGGGGACATGCAACTCAGAAAGCCATTCTTCCAGGCCTACTTAAGGACCTCACTAACTGTTAAAACCTTATTTTCTCTTCAAAACTCCCACAACCCATCCCTACCCACACCCACCACCACCTTTTCCCCATCTGCACAAATAAGGATGTAGTCTCATACTTTACTCAGAAAACTGAGTCTGTTCACTTTGAGCTCTCTCTTCTGCTCTTCTCTACACTTCAAAATCCTCTGATGACATCTCCCATTTTCCCCTCTCCTTTATACCAGTCTTTGATAACAATGTCCTTCCCCTTTCCAGGACTAGCTGCTCTACTTGTATCCTTGATATCTTTGGCTCCAGGAGATTGCCTCCACAATCACTCTTTTTCTATCTCTGATCTTCACTATGTTCATTTCTATTGGCTTCTTCCTTAATGGTTATAATACATCTAGGTCTTCCTCCTCCTTAAAAAAAATCCTCACTGGAACCCACCAGGCTTTGAAGTCACTATCCTCTAGTTTTCCTACTTTTCTTAATCAAAAAGCTCTCACTCCTTTGATTCTACTGCCTCTCTTCTCAATAATCAACACATTGCAAATCTTACTTCTAACCTCTTCACTCACCTGAAACTGCGCCATCCAAAGCTTCTGCTGGAAACTTTCCTGGCAGATTAAATGGACTTTCCTCAGTGCTCATGCTTTTTGACCTCTCAGCACAGTTTTATATTAACGCCAACTCTCTCCCGGATACTGTCTTCCTTTTGCATTTTACTGACATTACTTCCTCTGAATTCTCCTGCCACCATTCTTACAACTCCATATTAATTTTCTTTCCTGAATCATCATCCATAATGCTGCCTGTTCCTATTAGTGAAATTAAATGCTTTTTTATACAACCTTTTCTCTTCTGTGTTTAATCTCTTGTTGACTTCGTCAGCTTACATGGGTTTAATGCACATGATTTTTTAGGTCCATATATTCAAAGCTAGTGTCTCTAATAAATTCCAGTTCCATACCCCGGATTCTCCTTTGGACATTTCAAACTGTACTAAAGGAATCTGAAATTCAATATTTTCAAATGAATTTTTTTTAACCCTTTCCTTCAGATATACCACTCTTCCAAAAATCCCTACTTCTGTTTAAGGCATCAGCATTTTTTCCCCTTGTAATTGTAATGGTAATGGAAATTTGAAGATCTTCCCTGCTCCTTAATAAACCTAATGGAATTAGAAGATTTTCTGTGTCTCCTAATAGGCAGATGTAATCACATGGAGGCCGTGGTAGGAGGAGTTTGCTGAAGGATGGAGCAGAGTCCACAGGAAGTTGGGAGTCAGAGCAGTTAGAACTGGAGGGAAGAGAGGACACACCCAAGGAGACAGCAAGGCTTGTGAGTATTTTTTACCCCCTGCTGGTTTGTGAGTGTTTGTGGGAACACTAAAGGATGATGTGACTCCCTGCTGTGCTATGGTGTGTTAACTTCTTTGTTACTATGATGGATTTGACTTCCTGGTGTTGGGATTTGGTTTTCTATGGTCCAAATGAATGTTTTGCTTCTGTCTTCAATATGGAGAGTCTGCCATATTTTGAGATTGAGAGCTATGCTGGCATAGTCATAATTACCATTGGTGCTGTGAATGTTGTGCTGCTACAGTCATTCAGGTCTACAATCTCAGTGTTATTGTCAATGTCTTACTCTCCTTCAAAAAATACATCCAATCAGTCACCAAATCTTGTCAATTGTAAATCCCTAATATTTTCCTCATCAGATCTCTTCTTCCTACTTCAAATGGCTATAATAGTAGTTTAGGCCTTCCTCACCTTTCACCTATGAAATTGTATTAGCACCTCATTGGTCTCCCTGACTACCTCCTATCTAACCCACATATCTGCCAAAATGTTATTCTTAAGACACATATCTAATTATTTTACTACCTTGATCAGTAAACTCTTAACGGTTTCCTGTTATTTCTAGGTCCAAATACCAGCTCCTCTGGAATTTAAAACCATTTACAATCTGTCTGCAACTATCCCCCTGTCCCCCACCATAATATTAATTATTATTCTCCTTACAGTTTCAAAAGCAGTGGTATCAAACTCATGATGAAATGAAAGGCTATTAAATGGCACATGAGGATCCCTGTGGTCAAATGTTGACTTAGTTTTAACATGAAGCAGTATCCATGTTTTGTTGTATTTTTATTTATTTTGTTAAATATTTTCCTTGCATTTTTATCTGGTTCAGATCAAGCTCAGGGGGAATTCTGGGCCTCATGCAAGCCTTGAACAGCATATTTGACACCCCATTCTGCTCTAAAGTACACTCAAATTAGTCTTGATCTTCTTTGTTACTTACAGACACTATATCCATATGCCTTTGCAGAAGCTATCTACCATACACTCCCCCTTCACCTCAACCTTTTAGAATTCCTATTTTCCTTCAAAATTCACTTCAAATATCACTTTCTAAATGAGGTCTTTCCTATACATGCCCACTAGAAACCAACGCCTTCACCTTAAAAAAAAAAAAAACGTTACCTTGTACTTTTTTTGTAGTTCGTATATTTTTAAGTATTAACATTTTTTCCCACTTCCTTATAAAATGTAATCACTTTGAAGGATTGTTTTTTTTTTACCTTTATCTTATTATTCCTTGTGTGTAGCACAGTGCCCCCAGCACATAATGGATGCTTATTATTTGTTTCAATTGAATGATTGACTAGGTGACCTGCAAGATCCCTTTCCATTCTACATACAATCCTTTTCTTCCCTTTGAACATAATATTTCTCATGTACCCTTCCACAAACTTTTGGAGTTTGTGCCCACTGTTCACCTGCCACGTTTACAACTTCTATCAACTTTGATTAGTGATGTTCTTATGCCCCTCCATGGAAATGTTTACCAAATTAAACAAAAATTCATATCACAAGCATGATATAATCACTTCCACAAAAATCCCCACAATCTTCAATCAGCCAAACAATCAATAATCTTTTATTAAGAGTTTATTATGTGTAGGAATGGTAAGAAAATATTCATTTTCTCATAGTCACACTTTAGTCTTTAGTCTTCAATATTCCCAGGAGGAAATGTTAATAAACATAGTACTGGGAGACTTTCCCAGATTGGAACCATGATATGAAAGAATATTAGTGATAGTGATGACTGAAGGAAAAGGATGAAGATTCTCTCATATCCTGAGTAGTCTGTTGAACTACCAAAGTGAATTGTAAGAAAAAGAATGAGAAGAAAAAGAAGAAGAAGAAGAAGAAGAAGAAGAAGAAGAAGAAGAAGAAGAA
>NW_027185809.1:45804167-45812439 GCF_028583685.1 Petaurus breviceps papuanus
AGAAGAAGAAGAAGAAGAAGAAGAAGAAGAAGAAGAAGAAGAAGAAGGAGAAGAAGGAGGAGGAGGAGGAGGAGAGAAGAAGAAGAAAGAAGAAATAGAAGTACAAGTTAATGAGGTGAACCTGTAAACAAAAGAAAGAATAAGTAAGAAAAAGGATATAGGTGGAAAGCCCTTACACATATATTTGCCAGTCAAGGGGAAATCTAGTGAACTGATAAAATACCATCTTGGCCCATGGAATAAGCAATGGTTTGACTTAACAATCCACAGTGAGTCTGAGATGTCATGCAATTCCCCATCTTTGTAACCCTGAGGTAGTCCAACCTGTCTTTCACGTCAATATCGTCTTTCAGGGTTTAGTATAGTATGAATTATTTGACATGATTAGAAAATAAAGAGAAGTATATTTGGATTAACTTACCCATTTCCTGCACTGACCTGAAACCTTGTTAATCAATTTTAAGGAACAAGCAAATGCATTTATTGTAATCAATCTCAAATGCATATTCTAGCATTTGGATTGAATTTAATATGCCAGTATGAAATTAAATGACATTATTGACAGTGCCTTGAATGTGTAATTGGTGATTTGTTATTGCAACTGCAGCTGTTGCCCAGGAACAATTTTCCAATAAGCTCAGCCACACAAGTCCACTTATGCATTCTCCTTGACAGTGGTGTGCAGAAGGCAGACAATTTATACTATGGTAGCTAATAACAATAATTATGAAGTTCTAAGACTTAGTTTCCATATTTTTATTTATTTATTTTATTTTTTGCCTTTTTTGGAGGGCAATTGTGGTTAAGTGACTTGCCCAAGGTCACACAGCAAGTTTTTGTATTAAGTGTCAGAGGCCAGATTTGGACTCAGGTCCTCTTG
This sequence comes from Petaurus breviceps papuanus, assembly GCF_028583685.1. Classification (NCBI taxonomy): domain Eukaryota; kingdom Metazoa; phylum Chordata; class Mammalia; order Diprotodontia; family Petauridae; genus Petaurus; species Petaurus breviceps. The sequence goes on from NW_027185809.1 coordinate 45,805,048, forward strand.
ACTCCAAGGCTGGTGCTCTATTCACTGTGCCTCCTAGCCACCCCATGTTTCCATATTTTTTCACTAGCTCGTGCTTTCACATCATATGCTGGGCATATAACAGTTGCTTAATAGGATTTTGTGTTTTCAATTATGAACTTCTGTGTTTAATTAAAAAAAAACACTAAAGCTATTGTCTAGTGTTTATGTATTAACTTGTTAATTATTTTATATATGAATATATATAATATTTGTGGCTCAAGATGAAATTCTTTGTGATATGTTTTGTAATATATTGTAGTATATTTCCTTTTTATCATAACTGTACTATAAGTTGAAATTGTAAGGAATCTCATACCCTATATATATATATATATATATATACCACTTATATATATCCTTTATATATGTATGTTTATATCATAAATGATATATGTGTGTATATGTACAGATAATGTTTGAGACATAACATCTATATATAAATTATTATATCTATATTATAAATTATTACATTTGAGATATGTAACACATATATCTCATAGCTAATCATTTAAAGGTATTCTGTACTCTATTATATATCTTATACCTGAATATGTTATTATACTTAAAAAATATGATGATATTTGAACTATATAATACCTATATAGTCCAAATATAATCATTTAAGGGTGTCTCAAATTATAATCATTAAGTAGCATCCCTAGGAATCCACATGAGTCAGTTTAGTGGAAAGATTTAGTGGAAGGAAAGATCTTGGAATTAAATACCAGCTCTGGTACTTACTAGCTGAGTAACCTTAGACAAATCATTTCACCTGTCTTGGCCTCAGTTGCTTGATATGTAAAGGAGATTGGACTACAATACTGATAAAAGTACTTCTAACTCTAAACTTAAACTTAAAATTACCCATATTTCAGCATTTGTAGCTTCTTAACTGCAGGACAAGTTCATGAAATTCTTGCACTGTTTGAGTAACATACACAATGTGACTTTCAGGTAATCTGATCTGGTTCAATAGAGGAGGATTGACGTGATCAATCTCTTCTTCTTGCTGTCTTTTCTCATCTTTCCCTTTACACTCTCCCTGCCACCAGAAAAAGTGAGGAGTTCAGGATGAAATGAAAGTGTGAATTATACAGTAGAATAAGTGGAATTTAATGTCACCTTCACTTGTTGCTTTTTACCTTTCAACTGTTGAAGTAAATTTGTTGCTATCAGATTTTCAGTTATTATTGCTCAGGCATAATTTTATATTGCCTAGAGACTAGAACACTGCTGGACATATAAGAGTTGCTTAATAGTGCTTTGTGTTTTCAATGATTAACATCTGTGTTTAATTTTAAAAACACTAAAACTATTGTCTAGTGTTTATGCATTAACTTGTTAATTGTTTTATATACATATATATGCCTCAAGATCATTCAAAGGGAAAGGAAGCAGCCACTTTTATGTATCAAACTGATATTGTTTTTATGTGTGTATATATATATATATATATATATATGAAGGAATTTGCATTGCAAAGGATACCACTAATGTCATAAAACTGTCACTCATAGTTTCATACACCTTGTGACCAGTGTCTATTGCTCAGGTATGCCAAACCAACTAATCCCTGTCTCCCTTTTTTCCCATTCTTATTCACTTTCTTTGATTAGTGACTCATTCCAATCTCCCACAGTCAACCTCTATAAAACTCTTAAATCATTCCAAATATTCCCTGTCCATCTGTGCCTCTTCCTTCCATACAGTCAGGTCAGTTTCTAAGTTGCAAAACAAGGAAGAACAATCTCAGGCTAGTTCCTGATGACTATAGTTTTCTGGGATAACATACAGCTGTAGTCCTCTGTGACCTCAGGTGCATATAACTCTTCCTTCTTTCCTGAACAACCCATAATATTCTGAATATTAGTATCAGGGATATCACCATGATATCTGGAAATAATAATAACTGCTGTCTCCTGGATATTTTGCTTAAAAGTTCACTATTTTACATTAGGTGATCAGAGGCTCATAACAAATGTGGGAGGCAACAAATGCTGGAGAGGATGTGGGCAAACTGGAACACTAATGCATTGTTGGTGGAGTTGTGAACTGATCCAGCCTTTCTGCAGAGCAATCTGGAATTATGCCCAAATGGCTATAAATACTTTCATACCCTTTGATCCAGCAATACCACTCCTAGGGTTATATCCCAAAGAGGTTATAGAAATGGGAGAAAGACCCATATGTACAAAAATGTTTATAGCAGCTCTTTTTGTTGTGGCAAAGAATTGGAAATTAAGGGGGTGCCCATCAATTGGGGAATGGCTGAACAAGTTGTGGTATATGCATGTTATGGAATACTATTGCGCCATAAGAAACGGGGAGCAGGTGGTCTTCATATGTACCTGGAGAGGCTTAAAAGAACTGATGCTGAATGAGAAGAGTAGAACCAGGAGGAATTTGTACACAATTACAGACACAACGTATGTGTGATGACCAACTTTGATAGACTGGACTCTTCTCAACAATACAGGGATATAAGTCAATCCCAAAAGACGCATGATGGAGAGAAAAACGTGCATCCAGAGAAAGAACTAGAAAGAACTAAATTTATATCCAGGTGGAAGCAAAATACCTGATCTTTTTTGTTCTCTTATTTGATTTTATGTCCTCTTTACCATTTTTCATTCCAGCTGGTACAATCCATCCTTATAACCTGACCATTGTATAATGTGAAAGTATTTACAGATCCTATACTTGATAATAAGCTGCCATGAGGCAGGGAGGGGAGGGAAGGGGACAAAATGTGAAATTCAAGGAATTGTGGAATTGAATCCTGTAAACTAAAAGGAAACAAACAAATTAATAAATTAAAGAATTTAAAAAAAAACAAATGTGGGAGACAGCTACTGCAGATACTATTATTCCTATTTTACCAATGAAGAAATTAAGTGTCAAAAAAGATTAAATGAGTTATCTAGTTCATATGTGTAATGTGAATAGGAATTTGAAGATCTTCCCTGCCCATGAATAGACTTCATGGGTGGAGTTTGAAGACCTCCCCTGCTTTGAAAGTAAACTCTGTCCCCTAATTGACTGAATATAGTCACATGGGGCCTGTAATGGAAGGAATTTGCAGAAGGGTGCAGCAGAGCCCACAGGAAGCTTCCCTGCTGTGAAGATAAATTCTATCTCATAATAGGCTAAATGTAGTCACATGGAGCCTGTGGTGGGAGGAGTTTGTTGAAGGGAAGCAGAGACCACAGGAAGCTTCTATGCTGTGAAGATAAACTCTGCCCCCTGATAGGCTGAATACAGTCACATGGAGCCTGTGGTGGGAGGAGTTTGCTGAAGGGAAGCAGAGCCCACAGGAAGCTGGTCAGAGCTAGCCAGATGGTGGGGGAGAGAGGAGGACCTCAGGCAAGGAGTCAGGTAGGCTCATGAGTAGATATTGATCTTGTATTGGTTTGTGGGAAGGCTGAAGGAAGCTGTGGCTCTCAGCATTATTATGGCTTCTGAATATCTTTGGTACTATGATGGAATCGGCTTACTGGTTTGGGGATTTGGTTCTCTGGTGTGGCAGTAAATGCTTCAGTTCTATCCTCTGTCTGGAGAGTTTGGTATATTTTGCAATCAAACGTTATGGGATACTTACAGTCACGGCCTTTATTGTGATCAGGGGCACTGTAAATATTGCATTGGTGCCACAATATGGTAAGTAGCAAATGCAGGATTATAAATCAGGTAGTCCTAGTTCTAGGACCAGTCCTCTAAGCAATACACTATACCAACTCTCAAAAGGAATCATGTCTCTCATAATATTTTCTGAATTAAATGCATATGCAAAGATATCATGGTAACAGTGGCCAACACAGCATTACTCATATGTAATCCTATCCAGTGACCTGTTAATAAGAAGCTGCCAGGTGCTGGCTATCTATTTTTTTCCTGAAAGCCAACATTCTATTTATTCTCATGGAATCTGGCCCAATGATGTTATGACCCCCTATCTGAGTCAATCCTACCAAATACTATCTTATCAGGTTTTTGCTATTATTTCCAATAGGTACTTGTACCCAAAGCCTTGTGTTAGGAAAGGTTGATGTCTAAGTCTTGAAATGATTAACATTGAAATATTGTAAGTTGGAATGAGAACAAACCCAAAGATAGCTGAACTCAGATTGATTACCAAGACCATTCTTGGTCCTGGAGAAAGATGATGACTTCCTTTTTGATGGACACTGTGTCACTTATGGTGTCAGATTCATTTGGCCATTCATTCATTCATTTATTTATAGATAGGTTTCAATGATTAGAATATATTGAGATGTATTTATATTTTAAGAAACTGAAGTCATTAAATCTATTAAAGAAAAATTCTGGCCAAGTATTAATTCTTCTCTTAATTCTATCATTCTGTGAAGTCTACAAACAGTGGCAATTATATCTAATCCAACCTGATAAGTGAAGTTCTAGTCTTAAATTTGAATAACTCCATAAAAAAAGCAATTCCAGGTTTTTGATGGGATAATTATAGTTTTTGCCTCACAATATTTAATCTAAAAACCTTGACTAGAGCTTCAATGTGTTATTCTCACTGATGGTAATAATTATTCCCTATTCTCTTTATGGCATCCACTTAAAGATTTGAGGACAGCCATCATATCTCCCATATTAATCTCACTTAATAATGACAGTTCAGATTTGTCTAGTGTGGTGACCCTTGAAAACCAGTGTTTATGAACGCTGCTTAACTTAACAGCAGAGATGAACAGAAGGAAAGCACTTAATCCTCTGTAATAACAACTGCTTGCTAGGCCAACCACAGCAGAGGAGCAGACACTTCATTTAACACATACCCATTTCTTCCTGTCAGCTCCCCCCAGACCACACTCCACATTTGATTTTCTTCCTTCCCAAATTAATCAGATGTAGGATAAACGTGTTCAAAGTGAAAAGTAACTCCAGGCTATACTTAACTATCAGTACTTACCTGTTCTATATTGTAAAATTAGGTAAAACCTCTTTTTGATATGAAGCTTTTAGCAAACCTGTTTGATATCCCACAGCTGATTTGTACAAGCCCCAAGTGTAAATCGACAAGAAGATATGATGCATGTAGCTTTATTCCCAGTCTTGAATAAAATAAAATTAACACACTAGTTCTTAACAATTATGAAATTCTACACACACAAGAAAAATTAATGCTCCCAAAATGAACTACCTGCTTTTAAAATAATTAAGGGAAGGAAACCTATAGTTCAAAGGTTATGTCAATTTTTTTAATGAATGCTTACAGGAGAATAATAATAATTATAATAAGCATTTAGGTGTTTTTAAAATCTCCAAAGCACTTTGTAAAAAAAATACATCATTAATCTTCCCAAACTGAAAGCAGGTTGCCAAATATTTCATTTTCCAACAGATGCAAATCATGAGGATTTCACTTGTTAATTTTCCTCAGGCTTTACTCAGTATATGTGAACAAATTAGGTTGGAAAAAATAAGAATGTATCTAAGACTCTCTTTTTCATGCAAATAAGCCTCTTTCTGTGGGAAAGAAATATTCAGTTGAAACTGAATATAGACCCAATTCTGTTGAGTTTATGTAATAAGAGCTATTATGTAGACATATGTGGTCAGCTGTTCTGCATCTTCGCTGGGATCGAAACAAGAAGAAATCGATTTAAACTGTAGTCAGCTAAGTAAATATAGGTTTAGATGGTAAGTGGAGTACAGTAATGGAATTCATGTAAAATAAAAACCTGCCTAAAGTATTCCTTCTTCAGAAATGAAGCTTGACTTTATTGTCTTGATGAAGTTGAGTTTGTTTTACCTCAGGTGCTTTTGGAAAATGTTTACATTGACACATCAGATCACACACACAAATCTGAACAGAAAAATCCTAATTTTGAAAACTTAGTGAATCACAGTAGGGCTCACCCTAAAGCAAAAATGTGAAATAGGTTCAATTAGGTATGAGATATTCATGTCCATCATCTGTTCAAAAACTTGCTCACCCATGTTTGCTGTTGTTCTATTCCTTCTTTAGGTGGTCTTGGAGTTGGATGGTAAAATTCCCCCCAAAAAAATGCTTTGATTTTAGATATAGGCTTATAATAAATGGAAAATTATAGAATTGATTTTTAGAGTAAATAGACCATAGTTTATGGAAGAACTCAAGAGAAGTCTAAAATGAGAACTTCCATATCACATCTTTTGTCATATGGTCAGGTTTTGTCACCAGAGTATTGGGAAATAAAGCGTGAACTTATTACCAGAGTGACCTAATTTCTATGACTTTTCTAAATTACTCATATTCATAATTTCTTACTTTATTACATTCATATGCCATACATTCAGTGATTTCCCATTCAGTGAACACTAATTTGCTCCCAGTTCTTTGAATATTTTTGTATATATTGGATCTTTTTATCTGTATTTGACTGTCTTGGGATATATACCCTGCAGTGTAATCACTGGGTTCAAAAGGTATGGGCAGTCTAATCACTTTTCTAACATAATTTTAAATTGCTATACAGGGTGTCCTAAATGTGTTAGTGCAGCTTTAAGTTATAAAACTTTAATAATATATTAAGGTTTAAAGTATCTTAAGTTTTAATAGCTTAAAACTGCACTAAGACCTTTGGGATATGTTATAGAGAAAAATTAGCACTCTTCACACCTCCTCTAACATTATAGTGGTATGTCTGTCATTCTACAGCCCCTCTAACACTGACAGTTTTCATTATTTGGTCATCTTTTCTAATTCATTTGGTACGCAGCAAAACCTCATAGTTATTTTAATTTTCCTTACTATTAGAAAAGTTGAGGGTATTTTAGGTAGTCATTTATAGTTTGTAATTCCTCTTTTGAAAACTGTTCATATATTTTCATTATACTTACTTTCATCACATATTTTTTACTATTGGGGAGTGACAGTGATATATGTTTATGTGAATTCTAAAAATATTTTTAATATTAGACTTTTATCAGTGATATTAGATGAAAATATTTCCCCTTCTACCATCTATCTTCTAATTTTGTCTACAGCCATGCTATTTGTGTAACAGCTTTTTGAAATTTTATATAATCATATTTCTCTATTTTGTCTTTCATGATTTCTATTCCTTGGTTAGTTAAGATTCTACCTCAATCATATTTGTGAAAGGCCCCTGACTTCATCCTTTTCTAATAAAAAAAATGATCCTTTATACATAGGTAACACATCTATTTTTTTAACTTTATTTTGTTTGTTTATTTAGTTTATAAATGTTGGTCTGAACTTATTTTTGCCAAGGGACTTTCCAGTTTTTCTGTTCATGATGTGAGTAAAATGTTGAAGGAAAAAAAGGAGGGAAAGAAAGAGGGAAGGAAGGAAAAGGAAGGAAGGAAGGAAGGAAGGAAGGAAGGAAGGAAGGAAGGAAG
>NW_027185809.1:45812449-45814567 GCF_028583685.1 Petaurus breviceps papuanus
AAGGAAGGAAGGAAGGAAGGAAGGAAGGAAGGAAGGAAGGAAGGAAGGAAGGAAGGAAGGAAGGAAGGAAGGAAGAAAAGAAGGAAGGAAGGAAGGAAAGAAGGAAGGAAGGAAAGGAGGAAGGAAAGGAGGAAGGAAGGAAAGAAAGGAGGAAGGAAGGGAGGAAGGAAGGAAAAAAGAAAGAAGAAAACTGAACCTTTGGTATCAGTAGTAGCATGCATGAGAGAAATCGGATAGAATCATTGAATTTACAACTTGTAAGAAACTATAGGAGTCCAATTCAACTCATAGAACAGTAGGGATCTGTAATAGAATATCCCTTACAATTGATAATGTAACATTTTCCTAAAGGATCACCACTCTTAAAAGTATAAAAATCGATGTTTTGTGTCCATTTTCTTCTTTTCTTACACTAAGCCAAAATCTACCTCTGTTATTCCTACTTATTGTTATTGGCCTCTAGGTCTAAGCAAAATAAGTCTAATTCTGCTTCCATGGAAGAGCTCTTCAAATACTTGAAGTGTTCTCTTCTCCCTACTATTAATGCTTCCAATTTGATAAATATACAGAAACAACTTCCTTGCATTCTCTCCATGCCTATCTCCTTATTTTAAAAATTATCAAAAACCATTATCTCTGAATGACCTATACTTGTAGAATCATGAAATAATAAATCTTGAATGAACCTCCATGACATCTACACCAATCCCATAAAACTCATAGAACTAGAAATAATTTAAAATGTGGGATTTTGCAAAATGATTTGAAGTAAATATGCAAGTATTTTTCCTACAAAAATTGCTTCATCTATTCTAATTTAACCTAGCCTAGCACATCCCAAACTCTCATAATTCTTTTTTTTTTTGGAAGGCAGAAGGCAGGACAGTTGGGGTTAAGTGACTTGCCCAAGGTCACATAGCTAGTTAAGTGTTAAGTGTCTGAGGCCAGATTTGAAATCAGATACAACTGACTTCAGGGTCAGCGCTCTATTCGCTGCACTACCTTGCTGCCCCCAAAATTCTTTGAATTATACTCATTTACTCTTTTAACAAATATTGTTCTGGATCTATTTTTAAAAATAATAATAAAAAGGCCATTGGGACCTAAATGTACCCAATATTCAATTATATATATATTTAAGTGGAATGTTCTGTGTGGTGAATGTAGCCGAAGCAGGTAGGGATTATAAAAGCACTAGATGCAACTCATATTATATTTAAATCAGGGGTCATGAATGAAAATGAGGAAAGTTTTCAAGTCAGAGAATCCTCCCCCTTCAAAAAAAATGTGTCATTAGTGCCTGATAATGTGCTGTACTATCTGGATTCAAATTCTGCTCCAGGCAACTAGCTGTGTGATTCTAGGGAAATCATTGACTCTCTCTTTTCTTGTTGATTTTCTTCAGTAAAATGAGTATAATAATAATATCCACCCCATAAGTTTATTGTATCACATTAAATTATGAACTTATAAAGTTCCTAAGACAAAGATTCATTTTACAAGTTAGCAATTATCATGATATTAATGATATTGAATCTGATTTTATTAAGCCATTGGTGGTTCTAGTCGTGTTCTTAAATTTAATGTAAGAAATAGTTGAAGCTCTTAGCAAAGTGTGAATTTGCCTTTAATATGCATAAGCACTTTTCATCTGGACATCTGGCATCACTCAGGTAGAACCCTGTTCAACTATGATATGTATCTCATTAATTTTGCAAAATTATAGCATTAGCATTTCAATTTTGAGTCAGCATTTTCCATTGAACTTTTCTTTCTTTTTTTTTCTAATTTAAATTCTTTATTAACTGCTGATTTACATCATTCGTTTCTGCCAGATTTTGAGTTACAAAGTTTCTCCCTGTTTTTCCCCCACCCATCCCCCCAAAACAGCAGTCCCACAGGATATCCCACCTCCAATCTGCTCTCTCCCATATTTTCTCCCATACCCGTTTCAACTTTTCCAGTGGATCTCTATGCCTCAGTGCCTGTATATCTTTTTTCTTAATTACATGTAAGATGGTATTAATAATAGTATACACACACACACACATACATATATATATATATATATATATTTGAATATTTGATTTTAAAACTTTCAGTTCCAGATTCATTCCC
>NW_027185809.1:45814667-45903363 GCF_028583685.1 Petaurus breviceps papuanus
TACATGTGTGGCTAATGCAAAACAATAACATAGTAGATGTATTGTAAGAGACTGACTATTTTTCCCTCCCTCCTATCCCACCTCCCACTTGTTCTATTCTCTACTTTGATTATGTCCCTTTTCAAAAGTGGGTGCTTCCAACTTCCCTCCCCCCCAGCCTGTCCTCCCTTCCATCATTCCCCCTCACATCCCCTTCCCCCCCTATTCTCCTGGAGGGTGAGATCCCCAAATTAGTGCGTATTTCCCTCCCTTCTCAAGCCAGATTCAATAGGAATAAGGTTGACCCATTCCCTTTTGCCTTCCTATTCTTCCCCTCCATTGTAACCACTTTCCCTTGCCTCTTCTGTATGAGATAGTTTGCCCCACTCTGTCTCTCCCCATCTGTGATAGTAATGGCATTTAAAGATTCCCCCTGTATTGGCTTGGTTTTCAAATTGATTGTGTTAAAACCCAGAGCTTGTTAATCCCACCTGTGGGATGGACTTGTTGATGTGAAAAGAAAGTCCTGAACTGGGAGGAGCTGGTGACATAGATTTGGAGAGACAAGAGAGAGGCAGAAGAACTTTTTTTGGAAGCAGCACCTCGTGGAGGGAGAGAGACTAAGAGAATTGCTGGTGGCTGCTTTGAATTGCACTGGACTTTTGAGACCTGCCCCCTGAGCTGCCAAGGACTGAGGAGACATGGCTGTTTTGCTGGTACTTTGTCTGTCTGTTTTGATGTTGTTTTGCCAGATTTGTCCACTGGTGAAAGACAGTCCTTTTGTTGAAGAAGTCCTGGAACCTGGCTTTTCACTAAGAAGCCCTGAGACTGTCCTGCAGACAGAGAGTGAATACTGTCCACTGGTGAAGGACAGTGCTGTTGTTGCAGGGGTCTGGGAACCTTTCTGTTGGTTCCGAAGCCCTGAAGAAGGATTTTCTTGTTGTATGTTTACAGAAATCCTGGGAGAGGGCTTTGCCAATGTTTTCAGGGGTTCTAGGACTGTTCTACAGACAGAGGATGAATTAATGAAGGGACTGGCAACGTATCTTGTGGCCTTGCTAAGCCTTGTCTCCCCAGGAACTAAGATTGCTGAGAACTTGCCTCATGTCAAGAGGAAGAAAAGACCTCCATTTGGGTATTAAATGCTGTGTTTAAACTTGATGTAACTCTGGGGTAGATTCAATTGTAATACAGGGGTGGGGAACTTTTGACCTTTTTGTGCTCTGTGATTGACAAATAAAGGTATAGCCTAGGAGTGGAGAAGTATTTAGACCAGAGACTGTAATTGATTGAGTGATTGGAAAGTCCTGCGGTGGGGTAGTCCTTGGAGATTATTTAATCACATTTAGGAAATGCTGTATTTGGAATGATGTCATGTTTTGATCTTCTCTGTTCTTGGTTGGTCACTGAATAAAATGGAGAGCACCTATGCTGGTATTTTGAACCTTGGGAAGTTGCCTTTCCTTGGCATTACATTACAGTACACCATCTCCTCTCATTATATTCCTCTCACCTCTTAATTTCACCTTTTAACTATCATCCCTTCCTGTTAAATTGGTCCCGTGCCCTCTATCTATGTATACCTGTAAACGTATATATACACATTCACATATGTATTCATATGCCCGCATACCCTCATATAAAGACATATATATATATATATATATATATATATATATATATATATATATATTTCTAATCCCTTCAAATACTGAGAAAAGTTTCATAGGTTACAATTATTGTTTATCCATGTAGGAATGTTAATAGTTCAACCTTGGCCAGGTGGCTCAGCAAGCAAGAGCACCAGCTCCAGTGCCGGGACTACCCGTATCAAATCCAGGCCCAGAGACTCAGCACCACACCCAGAAACAACAAGTGGCCATGCAACCCCAAACAAGCCACTCAACCCCGATTGTTTCAAAAAAAAATAGTTCAACTTTGATAAGTTCCTTATGATTTCTTTTCCCTGTTTACCTTCTCATGCTTCTCTTGCTTCTTGTATCTGAATGTCAAATTTTCTATTCAACTCTGGTTTTTTCAGCAAGAATGCTTGAAAGTCCTGTATTCCACTGAATGACCATATTTTCCCCTGAAACATGATACTCAGTTTTGCTGGGTAGGTGACTCTTGGTTTTGATCCCAGCTCCCTTGACCTCCGGAATATCACATTCCAGGCCCTTCGATCCCTCAGGGTAGAAGCTGCCAGATCCTGGGTTATCCTCATTGTGTTTCCACAATATTCAAATTGTTTCTTCCTGGCTGCTTGTAATATTCTCTCCTTAATCTGGGAATTCTGGAACCTGGCTATAATATTCCTAGGAGTTTTCTTTTTGGGATCTTTTTCAGGAGGTGATCGGTGGATTCTTTCAACCTCTATTTTGCCCTCTGGTTCTAAAACATCAGGGCAGTTTTCTTTGAGGACTTCCTGGAGGATGCTTTCCAGGCTCTTACTTTGGTCATGGCTCTCAGGCAGTCCAATAATTTTTAAATTATCTCTCCTGGATCTATTTTCCAGGTCAGTGGTTTTTCCCATGAGATATTTCACATTGCCTTCTATTCTTTCATTTGTTTGGATCTGTTTGACAACATCTTGATTTCTCATAAAGTCATTAGCTTCCATTTGCTCCAATCTAATTCTGAAGCAATGATTCTCCTCAGTGAGCTTTTGAGATTCTTTTTCCATCTGGCAAATTCGACTTTTTAAGGCATTCTTCTCCTCATTGCCTTTTTGAGCCTCCTTTGCCACTTGAGTCAGTCTGTTTTTTAAGGTATTATTTTCTTCAGTTAGGCTGTTGATTCTCATTTCATAATTTTCTTGCATTGTTCTCATTTCTCTTCCCATTTTTTCCTCCACTTCTCTTATTTGCTTCTTAAGGTCCTCTATGGCCTGTAACCAGCTTGTATTTTCCTTTGAAGCTTTTGGTGCAGGACTTCTGACTTCACTGTTTTCCTCCTGTTCCATGCCTTGCTCCTTCTTATCCCCAAAATAGGACTGTAATGTTGGAATCTTCTGTCTGCTTTGTTTCCTTTGCTTGCTCATTTTGCCACTCAATGATTTGACTTTTGGGCTTTTTGCCACAGTAGGACTCTGCCACCAGACAGGGGAGTTTTCTTCCCAAATGCTGGGGTTTTCTCAGCTGCCGGAGGTATTAGATGGGTGCCCTCTCTGAGGTCTCCACATGCTCTGGCAAGCTGGACACACACCCCAGGACCTCCACCCTAGACTGCAATCCAGATCCAAGCAGGCTAAAACAAGAGCGATGACCCCTCAGACTGGTGCTTGGTCCCCCTACACTCTGCAGGCCAGGAGCTGAAGCCGCCACGTGGAGCTGGCAGGCTGTGCTGGCCTCTCAGCAGTTTCTCGCTCCGGGGGTAAAAGCCACGCACTCCCACTTCCTGGGTCCCAAAGTCCAGACTGCACTGGCCTCTCACCTTGTCCTTCCCATCTATGTATTAATAAATCTGGAAATGGCCACAGCTGCTTCTGATCTGGAGTCCCTCTGGCTGGCGGCTGGTCAGGCCCGCCCTCGGGCTAAAGCCTCGGCGTGGTGCTGGGCTTGGCTCCCAGAGATCTGCGCTGGCCGATTCCTGCCGGCCTGCCAGGCTGTCCTCAGCGGGAGGTTAGCTTCTCTGTGTCATTTTGTGGGTTCTGCAGCTCCAAAGTTTGTTTGGAGTCCCCTTTTTACATGAATTGGGGAGGGTGGAAGCTGGAGCCCCAGGAAGGTCGTGCTTCTACTCCGCCATCTTGGCTCTGCCCCCGAACTTTTCTTTCTTTAAAAATATTTATTTAATAGGAATTTCTCATGGTTGGCATCACTTTGGTTAGTTACAGGCTTTTACTAAGTGTTCTGAATGGGGCTAAAGAACAATTTAACTTTACACCACAAACTTTTTCTAACTTTCTAGTTTTAAAGAAACAGATCTGACTTGGAATTTTGAGGAAATTTGACCTCTCAGATAAGTTGAATTAGAGTACATTGAAGTAACGAGGTTTAGAAAATACTTGTTTATTTTCTGGGCAGGTGATTCCCTATTTAAATAAAGAAAATCCCATTTCAGAAAAGAAATCATTCCTTCCTTAATTTATTTATCCCTTCATTCCGTGTGCACACACACATACACACACACACATACATGCAGAGTCACATACACAGGGCAACGGTGCTGTTCTAGGTGCTAAAAGTGATATAAACATAGGTCAGCAGTTTCAAAGGAGCTTATAATCTAGAAGTGATAAAACATAAGTTTGTTATCTTGTAAGCACCTTAATTACAGAGACAGTTGTCCATCTTTGTATCCCCATCACCTAGAGTAGCATTCTAATAAAATGAATGGAAGAACTAACTTTAGAGATAAAAAGGCCTATGCTAAGTCTAGCTTTTGATCCTATAAGATGTGTGAACATGAGAAAGTCATACCCTCATAGACAAATCTTTCTAATGTATAGACTTATTGATATGAATCAGTGAAGGGAATTTCTATACCAGGAGTTTTCCATACCGATGAGGTCATAGGTCCAAATCTCACTCGCCCTCTGACCCTTAAAGTATAAATAAAATCCCAGAATTTAGCACATAACAATAATACACTTAAAAAATATTAGATGAAGTGAAGACAAAATTTGTGAAACAAATTCTAATACTACTTCACATTTTATAGCAGCTCACATCTTATTAGGATTTTAAAATTGAAGTTCTTTCCCTACAAAGCTCTGAAGTAGTTTGTATAAGGATAATTTTACTAATTTTATAGTTAAGGAAACTGAGACTTAGAAAAGTATATCAATTTGTTCGAAGTCATATTGTTTGTAAAAGTCTGGATTTAAATCCAGATGTTTTGATTGCACTTCAATGTCGCTTGCACTACACCATGCTGTTTTGAGAGAGAGACAGAGATAGAGAGAGACAGAGACAGAGAGACAGAGAAAAAGAGAGAGATTCAAATGAAAGATAATTTTACCTGGGACCAGTTGAGCTATACCTGCAAGGATGGAGCCTGTAATAGAGCCTCACAAGATAAGGTAACAGGAGAGAGAAGATGTTAAAGAATGAGAAAAGATGTGAGCAAAGTCACTGAGTTTGAAAAATGCAGCATGATTAGAATTAGAGGAGAGGTGAAGAGTTAGCTGAAATGAAGAATATTTAAGGAGTGATAGATAGTATTAACCAAGGCTGAAAAGATTTGTTAGAGTATGGATAGGATACTCCAATATATGAGACTTTTGCTTATCTGGTTGAAATGTCCTAGATAAACATGTCCTTATCAAACAAGCAAACAAACAAAGAAAGCAACAAGAAAGCAAAACCAAAATTCTGACAGAGACTGCATCAAATGAGTTCTTAAAATGAAGAAAAAGATTTAGCCCTCTAACCAAATCCCCATTCAATTGGTGCAAGTGGTAATTTTACAAGCATTTTATGAATGAAATGTGTGTGGGAGACTTCTCTTAACTATATTACAATATACTATAAAGAAGAAAAAAAGGCTCAAGTTAGGTTGCTGTAACAGAATTCCATATTATTTTTTTTTCTAATTAAATTAAACGCTTATTAAACATTTTCAGCAAAGCATTCTCTTATGTGCTTTGGATTCAAAGAGAAAAAAATATCACATGGGAGCTTACTTTCTAATAAAGTAAATGTGGCCCATAGACAATCAAGTTTTTTTTTTTCCATTGTCCACTTCTGGTATTGTTTTTTTTTTCAGGAGGACATGTTCTCTTCCTAAATAGATAACTTTGGGTAAATAATTTAAAATATCTAAAATTTAGTTTACACATAGTATATGTTGGGAAGAAAATACTTTTTATAACTTAATATATAAATAAACTGTGGTTATTATTGTTGATATTGGTGTTATTATTAGTGATTAAAACACTAATTTTCCTAGTCAACTTCCTCTCCTATTACTTCTCCATTTCTCTAGCCTCTGGGAAATAGAAAATTTTTACCATTAGAATAGTGATCATTACCAGAGGAAGTTCACTAGTTCAGAAAATAAATTATGTTGACTGTATGCACCAGTATGAGGCATGCAAAGCATTGTGCTTATCTCATTTGATCCTCCTTACAGCCCTTTGAGGTAGGTGCTATCAGTATCCCAATCCCCATTCAGAAAAACAATCTAAGATTACAGATTCTTGTTTAATTGGAAAGAAATCCACTGACATGGTCCTGGTTGGGCTACCACTCTGAGTCTTCTCCAGAAAAACTAAAGAATTGAATGGCTTTGAATATTTCTATCCAGTTTGCCATGTTCAATGCCAGGGCCCCACTTCTGCCAAGACCTGTCTTCATTGTTTTACCAGCCCTTCCGTGCTATTTACCAATTCAAATATGAAATTATCAGCTCTCTCTTGTAATCAGAAAAGGAATTGCTATGGTGGATTACAATATCAGAGCCTGGCATATGAATGACTACCTCCCCAAACAATGACATAGCTTTCAGCATTTTGATGCACCAGGACATAACACAGAGTTGAATATAGGCATCCTTGTGGATGGTAACATTTCTAGCAGCTTTTTGTTTAAATTTCCATTGTCCACTTCTGGTATTGTTTTTTTTCAGGAGGACATGTTCTCTTCCTAAATAGATAACTTTGGGTAAATAATTTAAAATATCTAAAATTTAGTTTAGTTTAGTTTTTGTTGCAATAAACCAGTCACCAGTATGAAAAAAAATAGTTTAACAACAACAACAAACAACAGATCAACAAAATGACATGAAGCTCATGAGGACATAGTGATTTGTTATTTTAAAGACCATATTTAAAATATGACACTAATATGCACAAATCTATAGAGTCTTTCATTTTTATTCAAAATAGATAGTATATTTAAAGTGCTTTGCAAACCTTAAAGCACTGTATAGATATGAATTATTGTTATTGATGTTATACATGTTGGGTGATAAATGTGTGAATTAAAGAAAGTGTAGTGAGTGTTTTCCCAACAGTTAGGAAAAGAGGAAAGGTGTCCCACTTGAAAATGCCAAGAATGTAACTTTCTTGAGAGCTAGGATTATTTTCTTTTTCTTTTTTTTTTCTTTTTTTACTTAACATCTAACAAAGTAGAGATAGGAACAGGAAGTGAACATGTGATTTCATTAGTATTGGGAATTTCCAGCTAAAGAAACTTCATTTATCACCCAAGGGAGCACCTTTTTGTTGGGGAACTGGGTGGGGGAGGGGGAAAAGGGGGCAGGCACAGGGGAAGTTTAAAGTCCTAAAGAATTGTCTAAAGCCATTAGTACTTAATTGCCTTGCCCAGATTCACATATGCAGTATGTGTCAGAGTCAGGACTTGAACTCAGTTCTTTTTCACTGTGAAGTCAATTCTCTATTCACTACAGCAGGCTTTCATTCTTTGCACAAAATGAGAATTTAATATATTTATGTTGTTGTTATTTTCCTTGAAGTTTTTCTTTTTTTTTGGCCAAATATTTTATTTTTTTTTTCATTTATCAAATGCTTGATTAACTTCTGATTTACATCATTCATTTCCAACATATTTTGAGTTACAAATTTTCTCCTGTTTTTCCCCTACCCACCACCCCAAAATAGCAGTCTCACAAAATATCCCCTCCTCTAATCTGCTCTCTCCCATATTTTCTCCCATACCCCTCTCAACTTTTCCAGTGGATCTCTGTGCCCCAGTGTAATAGTAATGGAATATAAAGATCCCCCTGTATTGGTTTGGTTTTCAAATTGATTGTGTTAAAACCCAGAGATTGTGAATCCCACTTGTGGGATGGACTTGGTGACGTGAAAAGAGAGGGATGAACTGGGAGGAGCTAGTGACATAAATTTAGAGAGACACAAGAAAAGAGAGAGGCAGAAGAACTTTTTGGAAGCAGCACCTTGGAGCCAGAGAGAGACTGAGAGGATTGCTGAGGGCCAGTTTGAATTGCCCAGGACTTTTGACAGCTGCCACCCAGAGTTGCCAAGGACTGAGGAGACATGTCTGTTATGCTGGTACTTTGTCTGTCTGTTTTGATGTTGTTTTGCCAGATTTGTCCATGGGTGAAAGAGAGTCCTGTTGTTGCAGAGGCCTTGGAACCTTGCTGTTGGTTCAGAGCTCCTGAGACTGTTCTGCAGACAGAGAGTGAATTCTGTCCACTGGTGAAGGACAGTGCTGTTGTTGCAGAGGGCTTGGAACCTTGATGTTGGTTCAGAAGCCCTGAAGGAGGATTTTCTTGTTGTATGTTTACAGAAATACTGGAAGAGGGTTTTGCTAATGTTTTGAGGGGTCCTAGGACTGTTCTGCAGACATACAATGAATTAATGAAGACACTGGCAATGTATCTTGTGGCCTTGCTAAGCTTTGTCTCCCCAGGAACAAAGATTGCTGAGAAGTTGCTTCATGTCAAGATGAAGAAAAAACCTCCATTTGGGTATTAAATGCTGTGCTTAAGCTTGTTGTAACTCTGGGGTAGATTCAATTGTGATCCAAGGGTGGGGAACTTTTGACCTTTTTGTGCTCTGTGATTGAACAAATGAATATACTTTACTTATGATTGGAAACTAATCTCCATTTGAGAAGAGGGGCTTTGTGATGGACTAAATGAATGTAATGTCCAGGGGTGGGGTAGTACTTGATTAAATCACACTTGGTAAATGCTGTATTTTGAATTATGCTATATGTTGATTCTCTCTGTTCTTAATTTGTCACTAAATAAAATGGAGAGCACCTATGCTGGTATTTTGAACCTTGGGAAGTTACCTTTGCTTGGCATTACTCCCAGTGCCTGTATATCTTATATCCCAATTACATGTAAAATAATATTAATAATAGTGTATACATATATATATGATATATATATATATATATACATGAATATTTGATTTTAAAACTTTGAATTCCAGATTCATTCCCTTCCTCCCTTTTCCACCACCATTACTGGGAAGATAAGCAGTTCAGTATAGGTTGTACATGAGTGGCTAATGCAAAACAATAACCTAGTAGATATATTGCAAAAGACTGACTATATTTCCCTCCCTCCTGTCCCACCTCCCACTTGTTTTATTCTCTACTTTGATCCCATCCCTTTTCAAAAGTGGGTGCTTCCAACTTCCCTCCCCCCCAGCCTGTCCTCCCTTCCATCATCCCCCCTCTCATCCCCTTCCCCCCCTACTCTCCTGGAAGGTGAGATACCCTATTTAGTGTGTATTTCATTCCCTACTCAAGCCAAATTCAATGGGAATAAGATTGACCCATTCCCTTTTGCCTTCCTATTCTTCCCCTCCATTGTAACCATTTTCCCTTGCATCTTCTATATGAGATACTTTACCACATTCTGTCTCTCCCCATCTCCTCTCATTATATTCCCCTCTCACCTCTTAATTTCAACTTTTAAGTATCATCCCTTCCTGTTAAATTGGTCCTGTGCCCACTATGTATACCTATAAATATGTATACACACATTCACATATGAATTCATATGCCCATATACCCTCATATACAGACATATATATATATATATTTCTATTCCCTTCAACTACTGAGAAAAGTTTCATAAGTTACTTATTGTTTTTCCATGTAGGAATGTTAATAGTTCAATTTTAATAAGTTCCTTATGATTCCTTTTCCCTGTTTACCTTCTCATGCTTCTCTTGCTTCTTGTATCTGAAAGTCTGATTTTCTGTTCAACTCTGTTTTTTTTCAGCAAGAATGCTTGAAAGTCCTCTATTACATTGAATGACAATATTTTCCCCTGAAACATGATACTCAGTTTTTCTGGGTAGGTGACTCTTGGTTTTAATCCCAGCTCCTTTGACCTCTAGAATATCATATTCCAAGTCCTTCAATCCCTCAGTGTAGAAGCTGCCAGATCCTTGGTTATCCTGATTGTGTTTCCACAATATTCAAATTGCTTCTTCCTGTCTTCTTGTAATATTCTCTCCTTAATCTGGGAATTCCAGAACCTGGCTATAACGTTCCTAGGAGTTTTCTTTTTGGGATCTTTTACAGGAGGTGATCGGTGGATTCTTTCAACCTCTATTTTGCCCTCTGGTTCTAAAACATCAGGGCAGTTTTCTTTGAGAACTTCCTGGAGGATGATTTCTAGGTTCTTACATTGATCATGGCTTTCAAGTAGTCCAATAATTTTAAAATCATCTCTCCTGGATCTATTCTCCAGGTCAGTGGTTCTTTCCATGAGATATTTCACATTGCCTTCTATTCTTTCATTTGTATGGATCTGTTTAACAGCATCTTGATTTCTCATAAAGTCATTAGCTTCCATTTGCTCCAATCTAATTCTGAAGCAATGATTGTCCTCATTGAGCTTTTGAGATTCTTTTTCCATCTGGCGAATTCGGCTTTTTAAGGCATTCTTCTCCTCATTTCCTTTTTGAGCCTCTTTTGCCATTTGAGTTAGTCTGTTTTTTAAGGTGTTATTTTCCTCAGTCAGGCTGTTGACTCTCATTTCATAATTTTCTTGCATTGTTCTCATTTCTCTACCTAGTTTTTCCTCTACTTCTCTTACCTGCTTCTTAAGGTCCTCTATGGCCTGTAACCAGCTCATATTTTCCTTTAAACCTTTTGGTACAGGAGTTCTGACTTCACTCTCTTCCTCCTGTTCCATGCTTTGCTCCTTTTTGTCCCCAGAATAGGAGTCTAATGTTGGAATCTTCTGTCTCCTTTGTTTTCTTTGCCAGGTCATGTCACCCCTCAGTCACTTGACCTTTTGCCACCGTAGGACTTTGCCACCAGACAGGGGAGATTTCATCCCAAACGCTGAGGTTTTCTCAGCTGCCAGAGTTATTAGTTTGATGCCCTCTCTGAGGGCTCCACATGCTCTGGCAAGCTGGACACACACTCCAGGACCTCCACCCTAGACTGCATTCCAGATCCAAGATCTTAAAGCAAGAGCAATTACCCCTCAGACTGGTACTTGGTCCCCCTACCCTCTGCAGGCTAGGGGTTGAAGCTGCCACATAGTGATCGCTGGCTGTGCCTGCATCTCAGAGGCTTCTCGCCCCAGGGGCAAAAGCCAAGCACTTCCACTTAATGGGTCCCAAAGTCCAGACTGCACTGACCTCTCGCTGTCCTTTGCGTGTATGTGTTGATAAATCTGGAAATGGCCACAGCTGCTGATCTGGAGTCCTCTGGCTGCTGGTCAGGCATGCCCTGGGGCTCGCCTCAGTGTGGGGCTGGGCTAGGCTCCCGGAGTATTTTGCTGGCTCATTCCTGCAGGCCTGCCCTGCTGTCCTCAGCAGGAGTTTATCTTCTCTGTGTCATTTTGTGGGTTCTGCAGCTCCAGAGTTTGTTTAGAGTCCCATTTTTACATGGATTGGGGAAGATGGAAGCCGGAGCAGCAGGGAGGTCCTGCTTATTCTGCCATCTTGACTCTGCCCCTCACTTTCAAGCATTTTTGATGAAAAAGCAGAGTTGAATAGAAAAGTTGACATTCAGACATTAGAAACAGGAGAAGCTTGAGAAGGTAAACAGGGTAAAGAAATCATAAGTAACATCATACACTTTTCTTTTTAGAGATATTCTCCTCACTATAATGTTTTTTCTAATTCTGCTATTTTGGTTTTGAGAGAATTATTCATTTTGTCTTCTATATCTCTCATTTTGATTTCAAAGTTCCTTTTGATCTTATCTAGGAGAGCTTTCTGTGCTTGGGACCCATTCCCTGTTTATGTTTTAGCTGTGGGTGTGGAATCCACATTGTCTCCCTCTGAGTTTGGTTCCTCCCTCTCATGATAGTAGGACTCCAGGTCTTTGTCTTTGTAGTGTGCTTTCTACCCATTTTGAGGCTGGGCCCTAGCCACGCCCTTTTTCTAGGGATCCCAAGCTTTTACTATAGAGGTTTTTGCCCTGGGGCAAGAGTTAAGATGTTTTCAGGGTCAGAGGGGGCGTTTGGAGCAATTGAGGTTCACTCTGTCATCTTGGTCTTTGGAGGTACTGAAAGGGACTTTTTTTAAAGTTTCTGGGCTACGAAGTGGTAGCCCCAGGAGTGTTTGCTGTCCGGGACAGGGGCCCCTGTATTTGCTTCTTACCTTGCTCTTTCCAGTCCCAGCTCTTTGGTGATAGGCCTGGTAGTGGCCCTTGTGGTTGGTGGGAAGACTTGTCCTTCGAATCGATCAGGCCCCTTCCAAGCCTGCCTGTGCATCTGAAAAGCAACTTATCAAAGTTGAACTATTTACATTCATAAATGGAAAAATGATAAGTGTAACTTATGAAACTTTTCTCAGTATGAGAATAGTTGAAGAGAATAGTAATGTGTATATATATATGTATATGTATATATATGTATACATACATATATGTCTATATAGGATGGTATATTAGAGTATGAATACATATTTGAGTTTGTGTATATATGTGTACATGTATACATAGAGAGGGCACAGGACCATTTTAATAAGAAGGGATGATACTTAAAAGGTGAAATTAAGAACTGAGAGAGGAATATAATGAGAAGAGATGGAGAGAGACAGAAGGGGGTAAATTATATAGAAGAGGCAAGGGAAAACTGTTACAATGGAGGGGAAGAACAGCAAGGCAAAAGAGAATGAGTCAACCTTATTCTCATTGAATTTGGCTTAGGGAGGGAATGACATACACACTAAATAGGGTATCTCACCCTACAGAAGAGTAGGGGGGGAAGGGGATGAGAGGGGAGATGATGGAAGGGAGGGCAGGCTGGGGCAGGGAGGGAATTTGGAAGTACACACTATTGAAAAGGAACAGGATCAGAGTAGATAATAGAACAAGTGGGGGGCGGGATAGGATGGAGGGAAATGTAGTCAGTCTTTCACAATATATCCGTTATATGTTTTGCATAGCTACACATGTACAACCTATATTGTATTGCTTATCTTCCCAGTAAGGGTGGGTGATGAGGGAGGAAGGGAAAGAATCTTTAATTCAAAGTTTTAAAATCAAATGTTTAAATATATATATTATTATTTTACATGCAACTAGGAAATAAAATATTGTTTCTGAGGCATAGAAATCCAACATGCCCTACGGAAAGTCGGAAGGGGAATGGGGGAAGATATGGGAAAGAGCAGATTGGGGGAGGGGATGTTCATTGGGATCGCTGTTTTGTGGTGGTGGGTAGGGGAAAAATGGGAAGAAAATGTGTAACTCAAAATCTTGTGGAAATGATTGATGTAACCTAAAAAATAAAAAAGAGAAAAATATTTTGATAACTTTTAAAAATATTCTAACATTTGAACTACTAGTACCTGTCTAAAACTGAGTTTGAACTCAGGTCTTTGTGACTCCAACCTGGCACTCTATCACCTAACCGCCCCTATAAAGACAATATACATCAATCAATAAAGCATTTTTTAAAAAGTAATCTGGTGTGGGGGTGGCATTAACACCTGGGGAGATCAATAAGTTTATCTCGTTGAATGTTGCATCTGACCTGAGCTGTGGAGAAAGATTGGAATTCTAACAAATTGTCCAGGCTTAGGGGATAGCTGACACCAAGTTTCAGACATAGGAGGAGGAGTCTCTTGTATAAGGAATAGTGAGAGGAGTTGTTTGACTGGACCATAGCATGTATGATGGGGAGTAATATATTATAGAGCTATATTCTCTTTGTGGGTTCCCACTGAGTTTCTCTGCAGGTGAGGGATACCATGGAGCATGGTATCTCTGGATGAGGGAAGAAAACCTGCTTCTTCAAACTCCTGACATACTCTTTAACCCAGAAGAAAATAAATGTGTTGAAAACCCCATATCCTTTCCAGAATTTTTAGAAATCTCCAGGAGAGTCTGTGTCCTCAGCATTCTTGTTGGATACTTCTTTGTTAGCCTAGATTCTGTAATCCACTGGCAGATTATTAGACCTTGGATTGGCTGTTGATATGACCTCAAATTTATTGTAAGATCTGTGAAACAGCTATTGGATTAGCTAGCATTGTAATAGCCTACGTGCATGTTAGAAGTAAAAAATAATAATAATAAATAAACTACAGCATTGATAAATAGCAGTCATTACTTCCTATTTCTATGTATTAGATTCTTTGAGGATTACCAACCAGGTTTTATATGTGAACTATTTTATGAATTGGCAAACATTATAACGTTAACGTTTCCATTCCTGAAGATATCTAGTAATTGTTTAGAAAATTTTGTCAGATATGGAAACACAATGATGATATACGTAGAATTAGCTTTATGAAAATTTGTTATCACCACTTTAGAGATGAGGAAATTGAGGCAGATGGAAGTTAAATGATTTGTCCACATTTGAACTCAGGTCTTCCCAACTTTATTAACAGTGCTCTATTATGACACCCAGTGACTCAAATGCCACTTTACTTTTCATACCTATAGCCATGTGTGAGGGGGAAACAAAAGATCTCCCACCTCTACTTCTATTCCTACATGCCTATTAGAGATAGATAGGCAACTAGATGTCACATTGGCTGGACCTGGAGTTAAGAAGACCTGAATTCAAATACAGCATCTCAGACTCACTAGCTGTGTAACCATGGGCAAATCACTTGTTCTCTATATGCCTACATTTCCTCCTGTAAAATGTGGATAATAATAGGAATAACCTCCTAGGACTATGGTGACGTTCAAATGAGATCATGTATGAAAAGTGCTTATAAACCTTTAAGCACTATATAACTGCTAGTTATTTGTGATGATGATGATGACGATAATACTTTCACAGCACCCTAATCACCTACCATGTAGCCTGAAATTCCACCACTGTATATTCATTTCAGAAAGTGGGAAATAATATTGAAAGTTTTCATTTTTTCCAATTTTCAAAAATTTAAGAATAAAATGCAGTACTTCACGAGAAATGACGCTTTAAGCTTTAACTTGCTTTTATGGGAAACAAAATGTAATAATGCTAATAACTTATGTTTATAGATATGGTACCTTAAGTTTTGTGAATCACTTTACATGTATGATCTCCTTTGGATATCACAAAAACTCAATAATCAAGTACTGTTATCGACATTTTACAGATGAGGAAACTGAGATTTACAATGTTTAAGTGATATTGTTGATTTCAGATAGCTATTAAGCTCCAGAAGAGCTGTCTGAAACTGTTCTTGATTCTGGAGCCCACACTATATTCTACTCTGCTGCTTCTTTTCATGTTCAAGGCCCTGTGAGGATCAAATTAACATAGAAATAGAACACAGGATTGACACCTAGGGGAGAAGAATGAGGAAACAGCAGAACATGCTAAAGTCAAATTTTGCTTCCTTCATAATTTTTCACAGGGCTAGTCTGAAATGCATATGTCCTTTTGGGCCATATACATTCTTCCTGGTTCTTTGATCCTAGGAATGGAAGTTTTAGTTACTCACAAAATTAGTTAGCCATAATCCAAGAAACTATATCTGTGGGGGGAGTTTTGTCAGCTATAAAAATTCTTTAAAGATAGTGAACTCTTCTAATTTTCTAGATACTTTGTTCTTTGAGATACATCAAAATCATCACAGGGACAATAGCTTGGGGGAAAATTCTCTCTCTCTCTCTCTCTCTCTCTCTCTCTCTCTCTCTCTCTCTCTCTCTCTCTCTCCATATATATATATAAAACTCAGTTATCTTTTCAAAACAGACCTAACCCACTGTAATTACACAATAGTAGTAGTAGAAGTAGTACTAGTAATACTAGTACTGGTGGTGGTGGTAGTGGTAGAAGTAGTAGTAGTAGTATTAGTACTGGTGGTGGTGGTAGTGGTAGAAGTGGTGATAGTAATATTAGTGGCAGTAAAGGTAGTAGTAGTGTAGTAGTGGTGGTGTTGGTGAAACTTTAAGGTTTACAAAGCCCTCTACTAATATTATTTTATCTTCAAAATAAACACGAGACAGGTGCTATCATTTCCACCTTTTATTTATTTTTATTTTTTGAAGCAATCAGGGTTAAGTAACTTGCTCAAGGTTACATGACCAGTTATTTTTTTGTGGGTGCCGAGTATCTGAGGCCAGAACTGAACCCAGGTCTCCCGACTCTAGGGGCGGTGCTCTTACTCACTGTGCCACCTGGCTGTCCCTTCCCCCCCCTTTTTAAATCAAATGCTTTATTAACTTCTAGTTTACATCATTCATTTCTGCAAGATTTTGAGTTACAAATTTTCTCCCTGATTTTCTCCTACCCACCACCCCAAAATATCCCCTCCTCCAATCTGCTCTCCCATATCTTCTCCCATACCCCCTCCCTCCAATTTTCTAGTAGGGAACTGTAGATCTCTATGCCCCAGTGCCTGTATGTCTTATTTCCCAGTTACATATAAAATAATATTAATAATAGTATATATATATATATATATGTTTTTAATATTTGATTTTAAAACTTTGAATTCCAGATTTATTCCCTTTCACCCTTGTCACCCACCCTTACTGGGAAGATAAGCAATTCAGTATAGGTTGTACATGTGTAGCTATGCAAAACATTTCCATAGTGGATATGTTGTGAAAGATTGACTATATTTCCTTCCCTCTTATCCCACCTCCCACTTGTTCTATTCTCTACTTTGATCCTGTGCCTTTTCAAAAGTAGGTGCTTCCAACTTCCCTCCCCCCCAGCCTACCCACCTTTCCATCATCCCCTCTCTCATCCCCTTCCCCCATACTCTCCTATAGGGTGAGATACCGTATTTAGTGTGTATGTCATTCCCTCAATAAGCCAAATTCAATGGGAATAAGGTTGATCCATTCCCTTTTGTTTCCTGTTCTTCCCCTCCATTGTAACCTTTTTCCCTTGCCACTTCTATATGAGAAAGTTTACCCCATTCTGTCTCTCCCCATGTCCTCTCATTATATTCCTCTCTCACCTCTTAATTTCACCTTTTAAGTATCATCCCTTCTTATTAAATTGGTCCTGTGCCCTCTATCTATGGATACCTGTACACATATATACACACATTCACATATGTATTCATATGCCCATATACCCTCCTATACAGACATATATGTACCGGTATGTATACATAAATATACAGTTTTCTATTCCCTTCAACTATTCTCATATGAAGAAAAGTTTCATACATTACAATTATTGTTTTTCTACGTAGGGATGTAAATAGTTATACTCTGACAAATTCCTTATAATTTCTTTTCCCTGTTTACCTTCTCATGCTACTTTTGCTTCTTGTATCTGAATGTCACATTTTCTATTCAACTCTGGTTTTTTTCATCAAGAATGCTTGAAAGTCCTCTAGAGATTCCATGGAATGACCATATTTTCCCCTGAAACATGATACTCAGTTTTGCTGGGTAGGTGATTCTAGGTTTTAATTCCAGCTCCTTTGACCTCTGGAACATCATATTCCAAGCCCTTCGATCCTTCAGTGTAGAAGCTGCCAGATCCTGTGTTATCCTGATTATGTTTCCACAGTATTAAAATTGTTTCTTCCTGGCTGCTTGTAATATTTTCTTCTTGATTTGGGAAGTCCATAACTTGGCTTTAATATTCCTAGGAGTTTTCTTTTTGGGATCTTTTTTAGGAGGTGATTGGTGGATTCTTTCAACTTCTGTTTTGCCCTCTAGTTCTAAAACATCAGGGCAGTTTTCCTTGAGAATTTATTGAAGGATGATTTCTATGTTCTTTTTTTCGATTATGGCTTTCAGGTAGTCCAATAATTTTTTTAAATTATCTCTCCTGGATCTATTTTCCAGGTCAGTGGTTTTCCCAATGAGATATTTCACATTGCCTTCTAATTTTTCATTTGTTTGGATCTGTTTAATAGTATCTTGATTTCTCATAAATTCACTAACTTCCATTTGCTCCAATCTAATTCTGAAGGAATGATTCTCTTCAGTGAGCTTTTGAGATTCTTTTTCTATCTGGCAAATTTGGCTTTTTAAGGCATTCTTCCCCTCATTGCCTTTTTGAGCATCTTTTGCCATTTGAGTTAGTCTATTTTCTAAGGTGTTGACACTCATTTCATAATTTTGTTGCCTCATTCTCATTTCTTTTCCCAATTTTTCCTCCACTTCTCTTATTTACTTTTCACAATTCTTCTTAAGGTCCTCTATGGCCTGTAACCAGCTCGTATTTTTCTTTGAAGCTTTTGGTGCAGGAGTTCTGACTTTACTGTCTTCCTCCTGTTCCATGCTTTGATCCTTTTTGTCCCCAAAATAGGGTGCAAAGTTGGGTTGCTCTGTTTATTTTGCTTCCCTTGTTGGCTCATGTTGCCACTCAATTGCTTGACTTTTGGGCTTTTTGCCAGAGTAGGACGCTGCTACCAGACAGGAGAACTTTAAAGCAAAGGCTGGGGTTTTCTCAGCTGCCAAAGGTATTAGTTGGGTGCCTTCTCTGAAACCTCCATACACTCTGGCAAGCTGGTCACACATCCCAGGACCTCCACCCTAGACAGCAATCCAGATCCAATCAGGTTAAAGCAAGAGCGATCACCCTTCAGACTGGTTGCTTGCTTCCCTTACCCTCTGCAGGCCAGGAGCTGAAGCTGCTATGTGGGGGAGGCTGTACGGCCCGGTGCCTCAGTGGCTTCTTGCCCCAGGGGCAGAGGCCTACCGCACTCCCAACTACAGGATTCCAAAGTCCACACTGCACTGACCTCTCACTTTGTCCTTAGCATCTATATGTTGATAATTCTGGAATTCGCCACAGTTGCTAGTGATCTGAAGTCCCTCTAGCTGGTGGCTCGTCAGGCCTGCTATGCGGCTAAATCCTCGGGCTTGAGTGGGGCTTGGGTTGGCTCCCAAAATGCTACACTGGCTCCTCCCTGCTGGCCTTCTGGGCTGTTCTCAGCTTGAGGTTAGCGTCTCTCTGTCACTTTGCATGTTCTGTAGCTGCAAAGTTTGTTCACAGTCACCTTTTATATGAATTGGAGGACATGAGAGCTGGAGCCCTGCGGAAGTCCTGTTTCTACTCCACCATCTTGATTCTGTCCTATATCCTCCTTTTTACAGAAGAGGAAATTTAGGCAGAAGTTAAGTAACTTGCTCAAGGTCACACAGATAATGTGTCTGAAACTAGATTTGAATTGAGGTCTTCCTGACCCTGTGTACAATGCTCTATCTACTGCAGAATCTGATGATTCAAATGGAATTTTATTTTTGATACCTATAGACTTGCTTTAGGAAAAATAAGACCTCTGACTTGCTACATTTTATTTGCAGTGTGGAGGTAGCTTCTACTAAAGTCATATCTTATCATGCAGTGGACACTATACGTACAAAGTATCACTCTAGAAACACCTACCACAGGACCAGAGACTTGTAGAGTCAAAAAGTACCTCTGCATTTATCCAGGCTGTTTCTTATTCCTCCCATAAAACTTCTCATACAACACACCCAGTAAATGATTATTCAGGCTCTACCTGAAGACTGATATTTAAGAGCATCCCTTCCAAGGCAGTCCATTCTGCTTTAGATAACTAACTCTAATTTTTAATGTTTGCTTTTTTTTGTTTATTTATTGTTATTGTTTATTTCCTTACATCATGCCTAAGTGTAATGTCAATCAAAGAAGTACTTAGCAACTTATTTCAATTCAAGTTTCTTTTGAGCCTTGCCCATGATTATATGAAGTCTTTGTTAAGAAACAGAACTTGTGGAACCCACAGGAGAAGGAACTTGCTGATGCAACAAGAAGGGGCAGAACAGGGAGGAGCTAATGACCAGATATAAGGAGAAGCCCAAGCTGGGAAAGAGCAGAACTGAGAGGGAGGATGGTTGAGGAGGCCAGCACTCTGTTTGTCTGTTCTGTCTGTGTTGATTTTTGTTTGTAATACTTTGTGCAGAAGCCCTGGTACCTTTCTGTAAGCACTGAAAGAGGATTTTCTTGTTGTCTGTTTGCAGAAGTCCTGGAGGAGGGTTTCAGAGGTCCTGGGACTGTACTGGTGATGTGTGTTGAGTTCTCAGACCTTGTTGGTGTGTCTGTGTTGATTTCACAGGCAGATAGTGAATTGATGATGGTGCCATCAATGCATGTGAATGTTTTTGTGGCTCCGTTAAGCTTTGTCTTCCCAGAAACAGAAACTGCAAAGGACTTGAGGTAGACTGGACACTGTGAGCTTCAATATGGAACTGGACCAGGAGCTGATAGCTGCCTATCTTTGAATCCAGGTGACAATTGGGTAGATTCAGGCTGGAGCTGGACCATTGGAAGAGGAACCATGGAATTTGGAGGCCAGCCTGGAGTAAAGATGAAAGGCCCTCTCCTTGGTTACTTAATGCTGATTGAGAAAATCACGATTTACTGAGGCCTGGGGGTAGGAGAACTGTGTACTCTTGTGACTTGTACCTCTTACTGATGATTGAGTTAAGGATGATTGGAAACTAATCTCCAATCAAGAAGAAAGAAGACTTTTTGACTAAGAGATTAAGACAATGTGACCTAGAGGTGGAGAACTTTGACTTTGTTCTTTGTGTCCCTTAAGGAGGCTTGTTCCTTAAGGATGACTGACTTAAAGACTTACTAAATGATATCTTTTATTTAAAACTATGTGGCCACTTTGGTGAAAACTCTGTGGCCACTTTATTGATAAGTTGTTATATTATAACATCGTAAATTCTGTACTTTGGTTTCTGTGAATGTTTTGCTTTAAGTTTACGGCTGAATAGAGAGTTCACTATACTACATGATCAGAACCTTTAAGTTGTTCACAGCAACAGTCCTCTGGAAAGCTGCATCATCCTTGGCTTACACTAACCTTGCCTCTTTGCAAATTCTCCCCATTGTTCGTGTTTCTTCCCTTTATGACCAAATAGAACAAATCTAGCACCCCTATAGGGCCCTCTGAGCTTCTGCCTCTGGGTAAAGTCCTTAAATCAATTCTCCTATTACAGAGACTCCAGGTTCTTTACATTCCTGGTTAATCTCCTCTGGAGTCTTTCCACTTTACTAAGCTAGGAAAGATTTATGTACAGTTGAAAAGATGGATTGTAGGTCTATTTTTGGAGGAACAACTTATATAAGTTATGAGAAGTTCATTACCAGAACATGTTTGTGAACACAATAGTTCATGAAGATGTTTTACTAAGGCAGTGAGGGACTGATGGTCATAGTATAATAAATAAAGTTTAAATCCTGAAATCTTGAAGTGAAAATTTGCCGTCTTTAATTATATAAACAGTAGTCATTAAGATAGGAATTAGTCTTCTGGAACCTGTTCCTAGATAGCCCCTGTCCTCTAGATGCTTATATTCATATTTATTTGTATCCCCAATGCTTGCTTAGTAGGTTGCCTTGCATACACAGTGTAATAATTTGTTACTTGAATTAAAGTAAAGTACTCTGCTCTTCAAATATTTGATGCAAGTTTCCACCCAAAGCTTTCTCTTATCCATTAGAAGAAACTCCAGTTCTTCAACCTTCACATAATTTGGTTTCATGATCTTTTATCATTCTGGTTGCCTTTCTCTGAATATGCACTAGTTGGTCATAATTCCATCTAAACTGTGTTACCCATAACCAGATACTATAACATGGTATTTGGATGTGATTTGATCAGGGCAGAGCAACATAGGACCACCATTTCCCTCATTCTAGACAGTATATTAATATTTATACATCCTCAGATGACACCAGCTGTTTTGAAACAGTTGCCTCATATTGAGTTTATAGTCAAACTAATCCCCGACCCTATGTCTTTTTTCATATTGACTCTTCTCTTTTTGGATATCACTTATTTATCCTATATTTATATGGTTATTGGTCTTTTTGTTTGTTTCTTTTCTTTTTTTTTTCTTTTTGGATGGCAATTGGGGTTAAGTGACTTGCCCAAGGATCACACAGCTAGTTTTTGTGTTAAGTGTCTGAGTCCGGATTTGAACTCAGGTCCTCCTGACTCCAGGGCCAGTGCTCTATTAACTGTGTCACCTAGCCGTCCCAATATTTGTTTATTTTCAAGGAAACCAAAAGACTTTGCATGTATTGTTATTAAATTTCATCATTTCATTCTAAGAGGTCTGTGCTTTTTACACCTGGATGGGATTCTTAGGGTCAGGTGCAGCCGTGCACAAGTCAACAACTTGAGGTACTTCTCCTGTAAAGAGTATCTTCTGTCTTTAAGGAAATGTTTTAAAACATACAAATTCTACCTTAGGATAATGCTGGAGATCCCTCGCCTAAACACAATTCATTTCCAACCTTTGCAGAATATTTCAACCAGCTTCCTCAGATGTCCTAAGGTACAATGTACCTCATTGTCTTGCAAAGACTAGATGTTAATACTTAACAGTTATACATTCCTATTAGTATGGATAATAAATCCCATAAAGTAGTCATATTATTGGAATCTGCACTTCATTAGACTGTAATCAATTACAATTATTTTACTTATATATAATTTCAAATAGCACATATTTAAATATACTTCAAGAATTAATTATCTTAACTGATTGGGACTTAGCTGTATGCTCCAAAATGTCTCAAACAATTAAGCCTAGGAGTAACTTAAAAGAATTTTAGAGAATCCGTGACTGTTTAACAGTGTTGGTTACAAAGTGCTTTACATATGTGATAGCTTGCTTATGCATGTATGTGGGCATACTTATAAGTATAAATACACTCACCATTCACAAAGTTTTCTATATATGTTATCTCATTTGATCCTTGCAGCATTCCTATGAGGCAAGTACAATTATTATTTTTAGTTTACAGATAAAGAAACTGAGACTGAGAGAAGTTCATTAATTTGTGTTTGAAGTAGAATTTGAACTCAGGTCTTCCTGACTCAAAATCCAGCATTAACATCACTGTGCTACCTACTTGTCTATAACTTGTTGTTTTTCAGCCTTTCAGTCATATCCAATTCTTTGTGACCCCATGGACCACAACAAGCCAGTCCTCCATAGGGTTTTCTTGGCAAGATACTAAAGCGTTTTGTCATTTCCTTTTTTAGTGAATTAAGACAAACAGAAGTTAAGTGACTTGCTCACACAACTACTGAGTGTCTGAGGCAGGATTTTAACTCAGATCTTCCTGGCTCCAGGATCTATCTACTGAGCTACCTAGTTGTTTATAATCACTCAAAGCAATTATGTATCAATAGGGTAGAATTGAAGCTATTACAAGATAACAAAAGGAGAGCAGAGAAAATAGGATGATATCTCTTACCTACCAACCAACATCATAAAGTTTCTTAGAAGAAATAACTCAAGGTAGTATAAAAAAGAAATAACTAAAATGGATCTAGGAAAAGAAATAAACTTAGAACAAGGAGGTCTGTACACAAGTCAGTTTCCCAAAAGTTAAATCCTAGCAGCTGAAAGAAGAAAACTATCTCAACTATATTCTTCCCAGTACAGGAGAAAAAATTAAGAAGTAATTGAAAAAATAAATTAAAAAAAAACATAAAAAGGAAGTTGTACTCCCTCTGGGTGCTGATGAGATAGCAGAGTAGAAAATAAGGGTTCCATGAGGCTTTCCCTTGCTTTCAGGTCCAGCTTACTTTCCAAGAAACCATGGCTGTGGGTGGCCTAAAAATATACCTAAGAGCCCGTCTGACCTCATAATGCTTTATTTTTGTCTCCCAAGTTAATATATTTTCCTTTCCTCAATGGAAAGAAAGCACTAACGTATAACTAAATAAACTAAGAGCAATATACAAGTATGAGTGTTTTGCATAAATATTTACTAAAAAAATCTTTCTAAGATCCTTCTCTTTTAATAAAGCTGCTCAAAATTAAACAGTCACATTTTGGAATCTCTCTTTATGTGCATAGCTTTCTATTTCTTGTCCATGTAATTATGATTATCCAAGTTGTGTGATAACATGTATTAAATAAAACTTGCCAGGTTCTGACACTTATTCATCTGAATTAAAAGTAGTATCAAGATACAATTGAAGTCAAATGTCTTCAAGGTCCAGAATAATTTTTAATCATTTCCAACAATGGAATTTAATTTTTTCCCTCTTTTCTTCCTAAAAAACAAGCATTTCCAATATGCCTGTGAAAAAGGCAGAT
Organism: Petaurus breviceps papuanus; assembly: GCF_028583685.1. Taxonomy (NCBI): domain Eukaryota; kingdom Metazoa; phylum Chordata; class Mammalia; order Diprotodontia; family Petauridae; genus Petaurus; species Petaurus breviceps. The sequence goes on from NW_027185809.1 coordinate 45,838,523, forward strand.
GCCTCCAAATTCTTTCCCTGAAGTAAAGGGATTTATTGTTCCAGCACATTTCTCTTGGGATAAGATGGGATTGGGAGCATAATTCAATGGAATAAACATGGCCAAAATGCCTAACATAAGAGATGTTGTAGGTCATAATCGTAGCCACGCCAATAACTTCTTGTTCAATAGCCTGACCTCTCCAGCTATAAATTGATAGCAAAAACATTTCCTCCTCCAGATTGGTTATGGAGAGGATCGAGTGAAGCAATATAGAAAAGCACTAAAAAAAATATGTCATCTGAAGTGCTGAATGCCAGATTTATCATTCCATAGAAGGTTCCTCTCTGAAGGGCTCCAGAAGATACTTTTATTGAAAATCTATGGTTTTACCTCATATATTTCTTTCTTTTCTTTTCTATCTATTAGTGTTTTACCTTTTTTTCCTACTCCATATCTCCTTTTCCATTCCATAAATTAGAAGCAATAGATTAGTCCTGCTGAACGAACTCAGGCCTCAAAATACTCATATTCCAGCATAGGTTCCTGTATTAAAGGTACAGCATGAATATTACAGATGCCTTAATATTATTCTTTTCTGTTTCAGACATAACTTACCTCTTGATTTGAGACAATTATTTTCAATACTCAGTACTTATGTTTAGCCCTGCATGATCCCCTAGAATTGAATTGGTTTATGCCAGGAGGTAGCAGAATTGAACTATTTGTCCAAGTGGCTTCCAAGCTTAGTTCTTTCTTCAAAGCCCTCCTTCTCTGATAGTATGGGAAAAATAGCACTGGACTTAGAATCAAAAAACTTGACTTTAAATATGTTACCTGCCACTTAACTAGCTCCATGACCTTCAACAAATCATTTTACCTTTAGGGACTTTAATTCTTCATCTACAAAATGAGAGAGTTGGACTACAAAAGTGGCATCAAACTCAAATAGAAATGGGAACTATTAATCTGGATGTAAGAATCTCTACAGGTCACATATTCCCTTAGTTTTAAAATATAATATTATCTATGTTTTATTGTATTTTTATTTAATTTTAAAAATCTAATTTATGTGGTTCTTGGGATTGTGGCAGGTGGGCTATATTTCTAACACCTTTGTACTAGGTAACCACAACCTTCTCTAGTATTCTGTAATTCTGCATTTGGGGATATCTCAAAAGTTCCACATTAATGTGACCTTTTCTTCTGCTCCTCACCCCACAACCCCACCCAACACTGCTGAGTTTTCTAACCAATGAAATGACGAATAATGATGATGGTATGAAAGGAATGTAATAACAGATGACAAAGACTCATATGACAAAATATCCTTGAGGACTCCACCATTAATCTATAATGAAAGCAGAGAATTTTCACAGAGAGAACTGTTATCCACTATTGCTAGGATAGATTACTTGTCCACAAAATCTTAAATAACAATGTTTTAAATGCATGCCATTATCTTCAAGCTGCATGGAATAACAACAAAAAAAAACACTTTAAAAGTATAGAGACCTAGAAAAAAATACCAAAATAAGGATTAGAAAAAAAAGCAAAAAAAAAAAAAAAATAAGGAATAGGATAAAATACGTATCATCCCTGTTTTTCCTGACTGCTATACTGTAAAGGAGCTGAGGTTCCTTTCAGTGAATCTACAAAGAATGAGCTTCCATCCTAATTCTCTACTATAAAAAAATCATTTTACTATACTTACTTGTACAAGTGAACATTAAACATGTATCTATATATGCATACGTGTATTTATGTCTGTATGTATACATAATAAAATAGTAACTTTTCCCAGGACTATTTATATCTGAACCCCAATATAGATGAAAACCAGTTAATAATAATCCTTCATTCCTCTATAGAAACTCAAGATTTATAAAACACTGTCTTTGTAATTAAAGGGAAGAGGTAATAATGTATTTACCTCAGAAAATCATACCTTCAGTTTGTATATTTCCTGTAGTGATACTCAAAGAATCCTATAGAGCTGGAAGGTGTATCAGATAAAATCTGGTTCAAATCTCATTTTACATAAGAGGAAACTGAAACTCAGGGAAGTTAGGTGAAAGTTAAGTGACTTGCCCCTGCATATACAGTTAGTAAATGGCAAAGGTTAGATTTGAACTCAGGCCTTTTGACTGTATATCTAAGGTATATTTTCACTTTATTACCTTGCTGTTCAGATTGCAACTACTCTAAAATTTTTTAGTTTTTCATGAGTTCATTTCCTGGGCCAAAAGTATCAGTCTGTGATCAGTCTCAGACTATTATTTTTTCTCTCTAAATTAACAACAGTACAAATATGTTTTCTTTTTTCTTTACCTGAAATATAAATGATCAAAATACTTAGATTAAAATACTATGGTGATAGTACTTAAAACTTTCCCCTTGTCCAGTCTCTTGATTCTATTTCAAGTCCTACAAAATCACCTTTCAATAATTTAGGCAGCATTCCAAGAATTCCAGATTCTGGGCCTGATCAGCAAATGTGCAAAAATCTCATTTCCATAGACCATGCTCCCCAATGTTAGCCATGGTGCAAATGTACTACAGTAATATGGAAAGAAGTGAACAAAACAAAACAAAATCCTGCCTCACAATATCCTCATATAAATTATAACGAATTAGTTAAGGATAAAGGGTTTTTATATTTCATTCAGGTTGTTTACTTATATTTCCAATTGACTTACTCTGGATAGTAGAATTATGTGGATCAGTCTTGCTTACGCTTCTCATTGACTTAAAAATGATTTTGCCTATTGAATCTGTTTCCCAGAGGCATTTTGCCTTAGTTCATCAATATTTACCGAAAGTTCTTTTGTATGCTGTTATGACAAACACTCTGCATTTTTTAAACAAAGTCTAAATTTCGGGAAAAATCCTAAAACTCTTAAAGTTATACTTAAAAGATATTAAAATGCTTAACCTACATTTAAAATTGTCACAGTTTTATTTTATTTGTATATATAAATACTGATACTTCCTTCCAAAAGAAAGTGAAATGCCACTGAAATTAAACAAAAATATGGTAAAAAAAATCTTTCAAAGTTTCTCTCCCATTGAAGAGAAATCTCTTTGAAAATTCTATTCTTTTAGATTATACTTAAATTACTGTGACAACTTATTTTTTAAAAATAATCAAGGTAGCATATCTCTTTTTCTTTTCTCCTATTACTTTTCCACCTGGCAAACCCTTTACAAAACTAAGTAAAATACATGTTTGGAGGAAATCTTTCCCATTTCAGCACTTCTTTTATCTTTTGTCAAGCTTCTCAGTGCCTTTCCCATACAATTTCTCCTCCACTTCAGCTTATCTCTGGCAACAACCTCCTCTGTCTGAATTACCTCAAGTCCTATACCTCAGGGCATTGTCAGTGGTTGCCTAGGTTATCGAAGAAATTGATTATGTTAAGCATCATTGAGTAGAAATGACCTATTCTAATGAGCTGTGGATTTTAATATGAATTTTAAATGTTTTTACCCAAAGAAATGGTCGATACAAGTCAACTGGGCTTAGAAAAAAAACCTTTTAATATCACAGTCATCTATTAATCTTGTATTTCATTTATTTTTATTTATTCATTCATTCATTTATTTTTGGAAGGCGGAAGGCAAGGTAATTGGGATGAAGTAAGTTGCCCAAAGACACACAGCTAGTTAAGAGTCAAGTATCTGAGGCTTCATTTGAACTCCAGTCCTCTTAACTCCACAGTGCTCTATTCACTGCGCCAATAGCTGCCCCTATTCATGTATTTTTTAATAATCTAATTGGATATATTCTCCAAAATCTTTAAGAATTTAAAGTATAGAACCATAGGTTGTTTGAGCTAAAAGAAACCTTGGCAATCATCTGACCTAATTGCTTCCTTTCACAGATGAAGATCAAATCCAGACTGAAAAAGGGACTTAGCCAAGTCAGTGGCAGAATAGGAATTTCAAACTGGTCAGTTTAGCTCCCTTTTTATTACACCAAAGTGCCAAATACTACTATTTTTATTTCTATTTTTTCCTTTATCACGTAATTGGTTATGCAGATGCTTTTGGTATAAATCTCCATTTCTTCTATATTTTCTCTACTTTTTAATAACCATAGTGAATGGAAAAGTTATCCCAATCCAATGAACCCGGAAGCATTTAATAATTCAGAGTCTTACATATGTTATCACCGCTCAAACAATTTTACCTGGAAGAGCATAAGACTTTGTTGAATAAAGAAATGGAAAAATATATATATCTATAATATATATATTATATTGGAAATATATATTATAATGGAAAAATATATAATCATTCATGGTATTCCTCACTATATTAAAAGCAGATGGTGTGCGTGGGGATTGGGGAGGATGGGTCATAAAATAAATGATGCACAGGATCTACCCTCAAAGACTTTATACTTTAGTAGAAAAAAGTAGATTAGAATTGCATCTATCTTTTTATCTAAACTCATTAAAATTCTCTCAAATTCTAAAGTACATATCAGAATATGCTAGACATATTTCCCTTTTTGTGTTATCGCAGTCCAAGTTCACCTAGTCCCTTCCTTTCATGATTGTTACTTAAGGAACTAGCTCTTGATTTTTTCAAGTTAAGGCTAGCCTAGCAATTGCTCTCATACCAACTTACACTTCCTGAATAATAAAATTATTACCAAGGAATTTTTTTTATTAGTTCTACTTTAGCAGAAAGCATCAAAAGATGTGCAGAAACTTGAAATCACATATCTTTCCTTCTATGCTGTCACTGTCTACTTTTGGATGTCATCATCCAATTCTTCCCTCCGTCCAGAAATTCAGTTAAATATGATATTACTTCAATTGTTTTTTCTTTTCACTGACATCAAGATACTTTACACTATACTTACCTGCCCTATCTATTCCATTGACTTACCCTCAGGACTCTAACCTCTTGGTGTACAATGCCACCTGATTCATGAAATCCATGGGAAAACTGTATTTAATGGAAACAATGCTGGTCAAAAAGAAACTATATTTGAATACCACCTTTAATTTCAACAAGTTATGATAATAATGAGTCAACATGGGGTGACCAGGTAGCACAGCAAGTAAGAGCACCGGCTCCAGTATCGGGATGACCTGGGGATCGAATCCTGGGCTCAAACACTTAGCACCCACCCAGAAACACCTGGCCATGTAACCTTGAGCAAGTTACTTAACCCCAATTGCTTAGGGGCAGGCAGATGGCTCAGCGAGTAAGAGCACTGGCTCCAGTGTCAGGATGACCTGGGGATCAAATCTGGGCTCAGATACTCAGCACCACACCCAGAAATAACTGGCCATATAACCTTGAGCAAGTTACTTAACCCCGATTGCTTAAAAAAAAATGAGTCAACATCTCTGAATTTCAGTTTCTTTACTTATAAAATAATGATATTATAATGCTGTGTGGTAATGCATTATTGTTAGAATCAAAGAAAATGATATGTGAAAAGCAGTGCTATACAAATGTCAGCTGTTATAAATAATCTGGTCCTTTTGAATAAAACTTTCAATCATAGTGTATTTATTATTGGTCCCTACCTCATCACAAAAGGTTGAAGAAGTCCTATGTAGATGTAGTATCTCATATACTATAATTATGTATCATAATCACATATTTTATTGAAATTAGTAAAATGAGAGGTAAAATAAAATAAATACCTCCTTTGTGGAGTCATCTGGCTCCAGTCATTGTATCCTCCTCTCATCTTCTCTCTAGATCGTAGGGGACAGCAGAAGGACATTTTAAAATCATCTGTACCCACAGTTCTTAGAAAGGAGTAAAGGAAGGGATGTATGCATTTAGGATCCAGATCACATGTCTGGATCATATACTATGGAAAGAGAAATTGGGAAGAACAGTGCTAGAGTAGAAATCTGTCTCCTTCTTCCCCTGCCTCAATATCCCAAGTTAATACACAATAACTGGTAGTTTCAAAACTTGGTATTTCCTCTTATTATAGACCCTGCCTCCATACTTGCTATAAGTTCAAAATATTTCTCATAGTTCTAGTCATTGGCCAGTAGAATCAGTAAAATGAAGATTTTCAATTACATGATCTCAAGTTCTCTTCTAAAATTAGAGGTAAAATCCCATCTCTCGACATAGTTATTGTTGTTTAGTCATGTCTGAATCTTTGTGACCCCATTTGAGGTCTTCTCTGCTAAGACACCAGAGTGGTTTGTCATTTCCTTCTCCAGCTCATGTTTAAGTGACTTGCCTAGGATCACACACTTAGTAAGTTAACTGAGGCCAAATTTGAACTCAGAAATATGAATCTTCTAGACACAGAGCTCTATCCACCTAGCTGCCTCATCTTGACACAGACTGTCTCCCACAACTGGACTCCTCTCCCTCCTCATCTGTGCATCTAGAAATATCTAACTCCCATGAAGGCTCAATTTTTGTCCTACCCCTGAATACAGTTTCCTTGATTCCTTTAGTTGTTTGTGCCCTATCTGCCTCAAATATAGTACTTTATGTGTAACTTGTATAATAAGTTTTGTTTGATTTCTTCTCTCTGATTTCCTTTGATATAGTCTGTGATGTAGAAGAAAAACATAACTATATATTCCTATAAAAACAAAACTACACACACACACACACACACACACATGTGTGTGTGTATTCGTTTCATTGCTCCTTTTCAAAAGTTATAGGTGTGAGTGGTTCTGGAAATTCCTATTACCAAACCCTAAAAATCTGAGAAAGCAAGGTGGAATTGGGTTGAGGTAGACAGGTACTTGACTTACTATCATTTTTGTTATGTTTGATAAATTATGTCATCATGACATGCAAAATACTTGAATCATACCCATGAGAGTCATAGTTCAGAGAAATAGAAGAGTCTTAATATGGCTTGGTCATTCTAAAGCTGTGTACAGGCTATAGATCTTATGTTTTCTTTTCTTTTCTTTTTAATATCTTATAGCTAGACAGCAATGTCAGTTGAAACTACAGACTTTTGAGTGGAGGTTTTAAAGACTGGGTACCTTGTGATGGGGACATGGAGCCCCATAGGAACATTATACCATGATTGTGCCAGAGAGAATTGGGACTAATGACACAAGAGGATAACCTGTGATTCAACCAAATACTGTACTGACTCACTGGATAAGTGATTCATTGTGATGTTGCTTTTTTATAGACTTAAGGAATTTTAAGGTGAACATATTGACTATTTAAAGTGACGCTAATATTAATTGTGCCATATATTTATCTATGTGCATGAAATATCTACTCAGTATAATACAAATCTTATTGATGGGAGAGAATGTTTCATTTAAAAAATTAATTTTTCCTACACATAGCATAGTACACATAGAAGATGTCTAATATATGCTTTTTATTATTTATTTTTAATTAAACTTTATGTTCATTTCCACAAGATTTTGAGTTACAAATTTTCTCCCTCTCTTTTCTCTACCCACAACCCCAAAACAGCAATCCCGCTGTATACCCCCTCCTCCAATCTGCTCTCTTCTATATCCTCCTCCATCCCCCTCTGACTTTCCAGTAAGGCAAGATGGATCTCCATACCCCAGTGCCTGTGTATCTTATTTCCCAGTTGCATGTAAATAATAATAATAATGAATTTTTTTAAACATTCTATTTAAAAATTTTGAATTCCAGATTCTTTTCCTTCCTCCCTCATCACCCACCCTTACTGGGAAGATAAGCAATTCGATATAGATTGTATATATGTAGCTATGTAAAACATTTCCATAGTGGATATATTGTGAAAGACTGACAATATTTCCCTCTCTCCTCTCCTGCCCCACACTTGTTCTGTTCTCTACTTTGACCCTAACCCTTTTCAAAAGTGTGTGCTTCTAACTACCCTTCCCCGCAACCTGACCTCCCCTTCATCGTCCTCTTTCTCATCCCCTTCCTGTTACTCTCCTGTAGGGCGAGATACCCTATATTAGTGTGTATGTCATTCCCTCCCTAAGCCAAATTCAATGACAGTAAGGTTGACTCATTTCCTTTTGCCTTCCTGTTCTTCCCCTCTGTTGTAAAAGTTTTCCCTTGCCTTTTCTATATGAGATAATTTATCCCATTCTGTCTCTCCCTATCTCCTCTCATATTTCTCTCTCACCTCTCAGTTTCACCTTGTAAGTATCATCCCTTCCTATTCAATTGGTCCTGTGCCCTCTATGTATAGCTGTACACATATATACACATACTCACATATATATTCATGCACACATATACCCTCCTATATAAACATATGTATGTATATATATATATGTATGTATATACACACACACACATTTATATCCCCTTCAACTATCTTCATACTGAGAAGAGTTTCATAAGTTAAAATTATTGTTTTTCCATGTAGGAATGTAAATAGTTCAACTTTGATAAGTTCCTTATGATTTATTTTCCTTGTTTACCTTCTCATGCTTGCTTTTTTGTATCTGAATGCCAAATTTTCTATTCAACTCTAGTTTTTTTCATCAAGAATACTTGAAAGTCCTCTATTTCACTGAATGACCATATTTTCCCCTGAAACATGATACTCACTTCTTCCATGTAGGTGATCCTTGGTTTTAATCCCAGCTCCTTTGACCTCCAGAATATCACATTCTAAGCCCTTTGATCCCTCGGTGTAGAAGCTGCCAAATCCTGTGTTATACTGATTATGTTTCCATAATGTTCAAATTTTTTTTTTCTTGGCTGCTTGTAATACTTTCTTCTTGATACGTGAACTCTGGAACCTGACTATAATATAATAATATAATACTAGGAGTATTCTTTTTGGGATCTTTTTCAAGAGGTGATTGGTGGATTCTTTCAACCTCTATTTTGCCCTCTGGTTCTAAAACTTCAGGGCAATTTTCCTTGAGAATTTCATGAAAGATGATAATTTTTAAATTTTCTCACCTGGATTTATTTTCCAGGTCAGTGGTTTTTCCAGTGAGATAGTTCGCATTGCCTTCTATTTTTTCATTTGTTGGGATCTGTTTAATAGTATCTTGATTTCTCATAAAGTCATTAGCTTCCATTTGCTCCAATCTAATTCTGAAGGAGTGATTCTTTTCAGTGAGCTTTTGAGATTCTTTTTCCATCTGGCAAATTCAGCTTTTTAAGGCATTCTTCTCCTCGTTGGCTTTTTCAGCCTCTTTTGCCATTTGAGTTAGTCTATTTTTTAAGGTGTTATTTTCTTCAGTCAGGTTATTGACTCTCTTTTCATGATTTTCTTGCATCATTCTCATATCTCTTCCCAGTTTTTCCTCACCTTCTCTTATTTGGTTTTCAAAATCCTTCTTAAGATCCTCTATGGCCTGTAAGCAGTTCATATTTTTCTTGAAAGCTTTTGGTACAGGAGTTCTGACTTCATTGTCTTCCTCCCACTCCATGCCTTGATCCTTTTTGTCCCCAAAATAGGAATCTAAGGTTTGACTGCTGTTCTTGCTTTGCTTCATTTGCTTGCTCATGTTGCCACTTAATTACTTGACTTTTGAGCTTTTTGCCATGGTACATCTCTGCTTCCAGAGAGGATAGCTTTGTCCCAGATTGCTGGGATTTTTGCAGCTGCCGGAGCTATTAGTTGGGTAACCTCTCAGAAGCCTCCATAGCCTCTGGCACCTGGTCACACCTCCCAGTACCTCCACCCAAGGCAATGATCCAGATCCAAGCAGGTTAAAGCAAGAGCGATTACTCCTCAGAATGGTCACTTGGTCCCCCTACAATCTGTAGGCCAGGAGGTCTGAAGCAGCCCTGACAGCAGCCCCCACACTTCAGCTGTTTCTCGCTCTGGGGGCAGAGGCTGGACTGCACTCCCAGACCCCTGTTCCCAAATGCCACACTGATCTTTTACTTTGCCTTTGGCATTTATGGGTTGATAATTCTGGAAACCTCCACAGCTGCTGGTGTGGACTCTTCCAAAGTCCCTTCACCTGTGCCTATGGGGCCGCCCTGAGGCTAAAACCGAAGGCTTAGGTGGGTGTGGGGTCTGCTCCCAGCCCACTGCAATGAACCCTTCCTGCCAGCCTGCTGGGCTGCCTTCATTGAGTGATTTGTTTCTCTCTTATCACTTTGTGGGCTCTGTAGTTCTAAAATTTGTTTAGAGTCATATTTTATAGGTTGAGGTGGTTATGGGGGGAGTGCAAGGAGTTTTCCTGTTTCTACATCACCATCTTGGCTCCATCCCTAATTTGTGCTTTTGAATATATATTATGAATACATAGCAAAATTAAAAAAAATTTAAACTATATCCTTATTCTTTCACTGCATACCCCCAAAATATTTTCCCCTTTCTGTTTAATGAACTTTTACATTAATATAGAGAAGTCATTAAAATTTAAATTAAAGGCAACCTAAGCAGGGAATTGAATGTGTGGAGTAGGTGTGGAAGAGAGACACAAAACCAGAAAGTTGTAACCCAACATATTAGTTTAGGAGAATAGAGACAAAGGTGACAAGGAGGGGCATGTAGCTTATTCAGATGAAAAGTCATACCTACATAATACAGTTTTAATACCTGACACAATATTTGTTTGTGGTCATGTGGAAATAGTTTAGGAGATCAAAAGGGATTCATAACATATCATTATTTTATGTTTTTTTCAATGTGTAGATCTTAAGAAAAATGCAATTGAATCCTCAATATTGATGAGCAGACAAGGAATGATTTGTGCAAAGAAAGCCTATTATTTCCACTTCACATTTTATGAAATGATATATACTTTCTAATTTACCTGAGAATTATCTGGTTCTATGTAATATTTATTAACAAAGTAGGTTATTTTAGCTAAATAATTAGTTATATCCCTGTATAAAAAATACAAACTAAATCTTCCTCCTCGAGGATCATATCATTATAAGCCATAGTTACACTGTCATTTTGAGGAAGATTATGAAGATCTAACCATGGAGAGAAATTCAAGAACAAAAGTCAAGCATGTATTTGACATCAGAGGAAGAGATAATTCCAAAGATATTATAAATTTGCCTATTTCTAACTATCCTCCTTCACCGAAGTTTTCATAAATAGTTTCTGCAATTATTTTAATATCATCTTATGACTGAGAATCAACAATTTCATGGGTTTTCAAGGATATTTCTATATTATACTATATGTACTATAATATTACTATATTATACTTATTAATACATATACTCTTTCCCATAACTGGATGAATGGTTTCCACATTATACTGTTATGGAAACCTAAAATTAGAAAGAACTTCAGAGGTCATCTTATATGATGCAAAAATGTTAGCAACATTTGTGTTCATTGTTATGAAATAAAGAATTTGGAATATATGCCTAAACAACCCCCTAATTATTTAGCTTTTTCTACCCAACTTCATCCTAAATCTTTCCTCCAGATACATTGGTTACAGAAGATACTTCTTTTTTCTTAGAACCCAGAATGTTAATACTCCATCATAGTTAGTGGACCCTTATGTTGCAGAAGCAAATACAAAATGATCTAGCATTCAAAGCCCTTCATAATTTCATATTCTCTTTTTTATAATGTTTCTTATCACTTTTCCCCCAATATTTACTCCTTGACTCAGTGACGCTGACTTCCCTGGATGTTCTATAAGCAAGACACTGCATCTCTTAGCTAAAAGCATTTTCTTTGGTTGGCCCCATGAAATGCTCTCCCTCCTTTCCTCCAACTGCAAAATTCTCAGGCTTCCTTTAAATTCCAACTTAAAAAGGAAGCTTTCACTTTGTTGTTCAACCATTTCAGTTACATCCAGCTCTGTGACTCCATTTGAGGTTTTCTTGGCAGAGATACTGGAGTGGTTTGCCATTTCCTTCTCCAGCTCATTTTATAGATGAGTAAACTGATGAAAACAAGATTAAGTAACTTACTTAGGATCACACAACCAGTAAGTGTCAGAGGCCAGATGTGAACTCTCCCTCTCTTAGCACAGTGCCCAGCATATAGCAGGTGCTTAATAAATGTTTATTGAGTCATTCATTATTTTCTATGTATGTTGAACAAGGTGTCTCCATGACAGTGGTCAACACTTTTATGAATTGATTTCAAAAGCTTTTCTCTTTCATGCCAATCTAATACAGGATATACCTATGACTGTGCATAACAGAGTATCATCATATCAGAAGATAAAAATTGTCAATTATGCAAAGAACAATGACGAGATATATATCAAGTTTAAGCATACTGAAGCAAGTTGTGGACCATGACGCTCCTGGGTAAAGTGGAGTAAGAGATTTTATTGAAGAAAAATATGCCTGGAGTAGGAAGTGAGATGAACATAAAACAATAACAATGTGAAAAATAACAAACCTATCAATTTTACATTTGTAAGATCTATTATATACTCCTCTTCTGATACTGCCACCACTCCAGAGCAAGCTGTCATCACCTCATCCCTGAACTATTGGAATAGACTATTGGTTGGTCTCCTTACATCTAGTCTTTTCCCACTCCGATCTACCCTCCACTCTTTATGACCTCATTTGGATTTTGTTGGCAAAGATACTGAAGTGGTTCTCTCTCTCTCTCTCTCTCTCTCTCTCTCTCTCTCCATATATGTATGTATGTATATGTGTGTATAGATATGTATATACACATATATATTCATATTTGTATACATATATTCATATATGTACACATATATACCCATGTGTATATTATATATAATATATAGGAAACAGTATTGTATGTATAATTTAGGACATGTGTGATATGTAAGACTGATTTACCATATTCTCTTTTTATTTTTTTATTTTAAATTCATTTACTTTTTTAAAAAAACTTTTTAATGTGAAAGCACTTGACTTGCTCTCCAAACACTCAATTAATTTAGCTGGTTGGGTCCCCAATGTTCACTTGCTGATCCTTTGTCCCTTTGCAATCTAGCAGTAGCTTTGAAATACTTGGAGTTATATCTTCAAGTTTCATTGTCTGTTTTTCATTTACCATAATATCAAGTAGGATACTTCAGCCCATTTTCCCTCCAGGACCCTCTTTTAAGAGAACTGTCATCACTAGAGTCCTCCATACCCTGAAATATCCTACCCTGCCTACAGCCTCCTAACCCTAGAATATCTTTCAGGAAATACCCCTTGCTCTTCTGCCACTGGTAAATTCTTCCTGAAACCTCCATTTTGTAAAGGACCCCAAACCAACTTGTCTTCATCCCTCATCTAGACCTGTTCCTGACTTTCTCTGGACTTCAAAATTATGCCCCCATGCATATAGCTTTATTTTTCCCTTTTCCTTTTATGCCCCCTTTTGCTTATAGTAAGAAGAGACTTTCTTAATTTTTTGCTTTCATTTCATTTGAACTTTCCTCTTTTCTTCCTTCCTTCCCGCCTTCCTTCTTGTCTTCCTAACTTCTATTGCCTTCTGGATTAATACCAGCTCCTGCTCAACATTGTGTGTGTTCATGTCTATGTATAAATATCTCTATCTATCATCTATCTATCCATCTATATAATCTATTTATCTATCCATACCTACACATACAGACATACATATGTAAACATACACATATATATGTATGTATATAATTATGGATATCACTATGGAATTGAAATTTTCCTGAAAATTCAATGAGAATTTCTAAGTTTTAACTAGGTTACCCTCCCTAGTTATATGGTCGCTACATTCCCCTTAAATTTGGTATAATGTGGTGACAGGGGCAAGGTAGTAGCAAGACATAAAATGCACTAGTAGGAATTCAAATAGTCACATCTTATGAGAAACTATGAAAAGAAGTCTCACAGTATACACTAAAAATCTTGAAAGACTCATGCCAAGTTGTAGGGCTGGCACAAGATCTAAATCTGCCTTCCCTAATGAATGTTTTGTATTCATAAGCTAAACAGTTTCAATTATGCACGTGGGCAAAGATGTGCTTTTCATTGAGATTAGGGAGAAAAGAAAGGAAATGGGGAGGGGAGAAAAATAGACTCTGGGCTTTGTTTTCTTCATATGGTTAGTAAAAGTCTCCAATGAAAAAAAGTGAAAGCTTTGTTTCAGAATAACTATAAATAAAACAAGAGAAAAAGGCAGAGAAACCACAGAAAGAGATGATTTATCCTTCATTTAGTGAGCTCAGGTTCCATCAAGTGACATTGTTTGGAGAGTGGGTAGCATTAAATGAACCACAGTGTTCCTTCGTACTATGTTCAGCATGGCTAGCAATAAATTATGGAGTAAATCAATGTGGCGAACCATACCTACTGTCTTTCACACTTCTCCTTCATATACCCCTTCATTCAAAGTTCAATTTTTCTAACTCTTTTATTCGCCATCTTGGATAGACCTCATTTCTTTTTCCAGGTCCTATTAGGACCTAAACAGATAGACATAGATTAGGACTCTTTGACATGTCAGTGTGGCTTTTGTACAGTCAATGAACTATAGATGTGATACCAAGGCAGGTGGGGCGGGGGGAAGAGAAACATGGCACACCTAATTGTACCATAATATTCATGTAGAGGATTTTTTTTCCCCCTCGACCCCCATAGGCCATCAGCTTGTGCCCTGAAAAACTAGATTCGATGGTCGATATAATTACTTTTGCTTTCATAGTTACAGATGTTATTACTGGCTATAAAATTAGCCAGACTTTTAAAGAATCCATCCAGAGTATTTGACTTGATGACCTTCTCTTACAATGTAAGCCACAGGTTGACTATAGTGATATTTTCTTTTATTGGTTTCAAATTTACCTTTTAAAATGTAATTGAATGCCTTTTATTTGCAGGTTACTGAAGGGCACAGAGTGGTTTACTGTGTGCTCTCCATAATTTCTAGTCTCTAGATTTAAGTCCAATAAAGTGCTCTCCTCTTTCTCATTTTAACTTAATCTTTGTAATGTCCCTAGAAATAAGCTAAAACATTTCTCTCTAAGCACTGTTTGTTACCCTGAATAACAATCAACATATCATCAATAATAATATCTTACAAAATATTGTACCTCAGGTTGTCCTGAAGACAAAAGTCAATTGGTCATCATTACTGGTAAACTCATTACTGTCTGACCCAGCAAAAAACACGAAATATAATCAAAACATATTTCCAAAGTAACATGTAATAAATCAGTCAAAATTAATATGCTAGGAATCATGTACATGAGTACTGCATGATAATTATCAGAACCGGTCAGCCAGTAAGGTGATATTTCAACTACTTTAAAGGTCTGCAATGTGGTACAATAGAATGCATGTAGAATCAGAGGGACCTGTATTTAATTCCTAGCTCTATCCATTATTCCCTGTTCAGCTTTGACCACACCAAAAAATTGGCCTTTTCTGGTTCTTAGTTTCCTCTCTTATAAAATACAGAAATTGGATTGGAAGGTCTCTAAAGTACTTTCCAGTTCTATAGCTCTGATTAGGAAAGGAAAGGAAAGGATTAGGTCAAAGATAGGGATTATCTTATTATTAAAGGCCACTCTCCATGGCTCCAAGCCCTAATCATTTCTACATTAACCCTAGGGAATATTAACAACAAATATACAGTGTACATGATACCTTGGTAGCAATTCTCCAGACCATTGCAATCAACTTTAACCTTCTTCTTCAG
Source organism: Petaurus breviceps papuanus (assembly GCF_028583685.1). NCBI lineage: Eukaryota > Metazoa > Chordata > Mammalia > Diprotodontia > Petauridae > Petaurus > Petaurus breviceps. The sequence continues at coordinate 45,854,037 of NW_027185809.1, forward strand.
GTTGCCCTCTGGACTTCCTCTACTATGCCCCAATTCTTCATTCTGAAACCTCACTTCAACCCTGGAATTCATACTTTGAAAGAATCCTTTGTCCTGTGCTTTCTCCCCCTGATTGGATAACTCCTCACAGAACCTCTAGTTAAAAAAAGGATCTGAGGCTGAGCACATCTCATTTCTCTCCAGGGTGCAATACTGAGTTTCTCTACCTACCATATCACATGCCTGGTATCTATGTGACCTACCCCTGAAAAACACTCTTTTCAGCTTCCTTTCATGTTTAAATTCTTTTTTCTTCCTTCATTGCCTTTTGAGGCACTGATTACATCTCTACTTATTTTTGTAATCTCAGTGGTTACCTCAGTGCACTTAATAAATATTTGTTGATTGAATGATGGATTTTTTGTTGAAATCCTAAATTGAACCTATGAATCACTGTTGGTATAGTTGCATAGTTGCTTCATTGCAAGGATATCTAATTAGATAGTTTCATTACAAAAAACTGAGAAATGATAACATTTAAATAAAAATTTCAAGGATAATCATAGATAGTACCTGACACAGCTTAATACTTCCTCCCCTTTGTGACCATTGCTTCGTAAAAACTTGTTTGTTTTATAAAAATCTTTAATTTTCTCTTACTCCTAAATCCCTGACTATTCACGTCTCTATGTCAGCCTCTTACTGTCTTGTTATAAGCTATGAGTTCCATGTTGAAACTTGCTATCTCATCAATCTATTAATCAATAAACATTTATTAAGCAACCACAATATGTCAGGCACTGTGCTAAGTGCTGGGAATACAAAAAGAGGCAAAAGATAGTCCCTGGTCTCAAGGAAGACGTTGAGGGGAACCATTGTGCCAGCAGTGTTTTAAAATAGAAAAATGGTTTCAATTCTGCCTCTGATACTTATTTCCTGTTTGAACTTGGACAAATTACTTTTCCTTCCTGGACCTCAGTTTTATCATCAATAAAAGGAGAAGGTTTGAGTGGATGACATCTGACACACTTTTCACCTCTAGCATCTTGACTCTATAAAGCAGTTTAGAGAGTATAGTTGTACCAGCAAAGCTCTATCATCCTTCATTTTTTTCCTGAACTCTCCCATAAGTTGTCTCCTCAAAATGGTAGTGGTAAAGTCCCTGCAACTGCATGGCTGGAGTGTACCCAAATAGACCAGGACCTTTATACATAAAATATCTGCCTCTTCTGTCTAGTTATTCTGTTCTTACTTTGTGACTTTTGTGTATTTTTTTATACTCTACTCCTATCCCTCCAGATGTGGGAATTTCAATATAATGGGGCAAAACATCTGTCATCTCTTGGCCTCTCGGTTTCCTAACTCCAACTGCTTCATAAAGGAAAAAAAAAAGTTACATTATCTGAATGTAGCTAACATAACAAAAACAAATTTTGATGTACCAGATAATAAGAAAGCTGTAAGTGTAGAGTTTAATTTAGCTTTTTTAAAAAATTATTTCAAAATCCAGATAAGATTCCATTATCAGAACCTTTAATTATTGAGTAAAAAAATGTTCACACTTATGCAGAAAATATGTGTCCTCTCCAAAGCTGTAATGTAATGATTTGAAGATTCTTTTTTGTTGTTGTTATATTGTGGATTTGAATTCAAAATCTACAGCATGAAAAAAGAAATTAAACATTCATAAAATCTAATTTCATTCAACTCATCAAGCACTTATTTAGTTACTGCTGTATGCTAAACACAAGCTTACCCTCATCATTAGGAGGTGAGGTGCAACTTCCTTTCTTTAGCTACAGAATGACAAGAACGGATCTGTATATCCAATTTGCCTTAGTTCCCAAGTCATTTAAATCCAGAGGGAACCACTTGTGTATAAGCAAGTGAATAATATGAATGGCATTTATCTTAATTTGTTTGTACTTGTTTGTGCAATCTTTTCAGTTTCTCTTTGAGCTAATGAATACTAGGTGAAAATGAAATGTGTGTAAACATTGTAAAAAGTAGGGAGAAAAAAGTATACAAAAATCACACTCCACAGCAGGACCTTCCATTAGCTCTCTCAGAGTATTGAAAAGAATAAATTAATTATCAATTAGGAGAGAAAATTGCATAAAAGAATGACAAACTACATAGCAACCAGAGCACCAGAATATCAAAGGAAAAACAAATGCAGTAATATTTATCTCCAAGTACCTGTACAAGAAGTTCTCTAAGGTTGCTTCTGATTCTAAATACAGAACTTTTGTTCCCTGGGTCAAACTGCCTGCGGCAAATAGCACAAAGCAATTCTTCAGTTTAGGTGTGGGACAATAAAGGGTAACCCATGATTTGGTTGCGTCTATCATTTTGAGTAACTCTTACAAACTAGATGCTAAGTACTGTTGTTTGTATAACATATGTTGTTGTTCAGTCACATTGACCTTTCATGACACCATTTGCAGTTTTCTTAGCAAAGATACTGGAGTGATTTTCCATTTCTTTCTCCAGTAGATTAAAACAAACCAACATTAAATGACTTGACCAGGGTCACACAGGTAGTGCATGTCTGAGGCCAGATTTGAATTAAGGTATTTTCTACTCCAGGCCCAGTGTTCTATCCTCTAAGCAACCTAGCTGCCTCCTATGTATGGATTACTGATTTAAAATGATTCCAGTCTCCTCTAAAAGTTCAGCCTGGAACAAAACTCTAGTCACTCTACCCTTGTTATACCACTATTAAGTCTTGTAAGAATCATTTTAAACATATAAATACACATACATAAAGAATAAGTACTGGTACTTTCTCTCCCACTCTTCAAAAGATACAGAAGTACATTTCAACAAATCATATGGATAATAAACTGTAGGGCATCTAGGTAGTGTACTGACTAGTGCACTGGCCCTGGAGTCAGGAGGACCTGAGTTCAAATGCAGCCTTAGACACTTAACACTTACTAGCTGTGTGACCTTGGGCAAGTCACAACCCCAATTGCCCTGCCTTCCTCCTACAAAAAGACAATAAATAAATAAACTGTACCTAGAACTTCTGTTCTGAATTAAACATCATGAAAATTATGTTCCTAATCAAATGACATTGAAGGATTTGAATAATGATAACAATTTATACTTATATAACTCTGCATAGTTTATAAAATATCTTCTTGACTATCCACTGAATTAAGTACTGAGTAAATTTAATGTAGAATGACCTTTGAGACTGGGAATTAGTAATTAGTGAATCTGTAATTAGTGAATCTGTAATTCACTACCAGTATGAGGAATCTTCCACTTCCATTTCAAGTCAATACCTTCTGCATAACTCAGAGTGTCAAAGAATTCAGGTTAAGCAACTTGCTGCAGGTGACAGAACCAGTTTGTGTCAGAGGCAACAACTGGTGCCAGATCTTTTTAGTTCCTTTTGAAATTACTGTTATCTCTCATATTTTCTTTCTTTCGTTGGTTTTGCTTCTCCCCAAATCTGTTGCATTGTTTTGTTTGTTATGGTTGACAACAAAGAGAACCATAACAGTTAATTGAAGGTTTTAGTTAATTGTATTCTATTTAACCAAAGGTGTGTTTTGTGTGTTTGTTTTTTAAGAGCCCCAAAGCACATATTTGTCTAATAAGAAAACACAACTTGATAGCATCTACAAACCTGTGTTAAGGCAAGGGAAAGGATTTGTTATGTTATTAAAAAGCACACAACAGTGAAATTATGATTAATAGCACAAATAGCATTAATTGTGAGACCTGAAACTACTATATATTACTGTAAATCATATTATAGCATCATATTTTGTTTTGTTTTGGAATGGCATAAGGACATTGTGCTGGTCTCAAATTCAGGAAATCCTCTGTTGAAATATTGCCTCTTAGAAGCAATGTGACTATGGATAACTCATATAATCTCTTACTGCCCTAAGCAATTCTCTAAAATTATAATTAGAAATGAGTTGTTCCATAGATATAGAGGTAGTTTCCACTATGGGAATACTTTTCACTGGTGACATCATAGGTCCAGGCAACTATCTCCATTAAATTAAGGTATTAGTTTAGAGTTAATAAAGATTAAATCAAGAGTTTAAATAGGCTAATGTGCTTTTACTTAAGAAATTATAGAAATGGAAAGATCATTTGCAAGAGATCTTAAGTAACTTCTCATATAAAATCCTATAAATTATCATATCATTATAATTCCCATGATCTCCAAGTAAATTGTTCATCCACAATACATATGACAGAGGCCTCTGCAACTCTTGCCTGTCTGAGGTTGAAGTGGGAAATTTATGATTCCACTGGGCTCCATGCCCACACTTACCACCCCTAAATTAATAAGCTAGTCCCCGTACCCTTACCAGAATTTTTCTAACCACAAGGATCAAAGTAGATCCCCAGTGGGTCATATTTGCTTCCATCCACTCTCCAAATACTAGAGCTCCATTTTATTGAGCAAAGAACTGAGGATTCAATTTAAATGTTGTAATCCCTCTCTCATCCCTAAATAGTGCCCATAGATCCTACCAGGAAGTGGAAAAAGTCATCTGCTCCTCTAGTCTGGTGTCAGCAAAGGAATCTCTTCTTTACTGAGGCAAGAATATGAATGAACTAATGCTTAAACACATTGTGCTGACCCTTTGCTTTTTTTCACTGGGGCTCAAAATGGCTCAACCCTTGGAAAAAATGCAGCCTCTGAAGTCAATACAAACTAACAGCTCCCTAAAATAAAGATATGCATTACCATTACACCATGAACCAATAAAATGAAACTGAGTGGGTGGAGAACTTGAAACTTATCAGTAGGATATCTAGGGGAGAAAATTAAGTTTTGTCTCTTAATTCATCACATTTTCCACTCTGTTCAATAAGTTTTCTTTCCAGGTGGCTTCTCTAAGATCATTCTCTCCACCCAGATCTACTTCATCTTTACCACACCCTTCTCTGCACCCAGGGCTGGTAGAGGGGAGGGCAGGAATTAGCCGAGTTACTATTGGATGACAATCAAAACCAAATTCTTGCACCTGGTCTCCAGATATACAAAGCCATATGATAAAAGAAACACCAATGCCAGTTTCTTCAGTGAAGTTGTGCCAAAAGAGAATACAAAATGAAGAAAGACTACTGAATTGTTCCAGAAATGTTTCCCCTTATTTTCATTGACTGGATTGCTTTAGACCTGTGCTGTCAGTTTCCTTTACTGACCTCACAGCATTCCCTTGATCTTTGCAAGCCATTTTTTTTGGCTTTGCTTGGCCATTGCTTATGTAAAGTTTCAACCTGCCATAACTGGGAGCCAATGTTTAAATGTGTGTGTGTGTGTGTGTGTGTCTGTGTGTGTGTGTCTGTGTGTCTGTGTGTGTTGTTTAGCAAAACAGTAGACTAGGACTTGTGCAATCTGGCACCTAGTCCCAGTTATATCCCCACACTAACTAGTTCTGTAACCAGACTCAATCTGTCTAGTTACAAATTTCCTCATCTATAAATTGAGAGAGAGGGTTGAATAGATGATCCTTCCAGTTCTAAAATCTAAAGGTTTTAACGTACATACAGTCAAAGCTATATTAGCTAACACTTGATTACCTTGATTGTTTTTCTTATCTCTCTCCATTTTTTGTTCTTTTTCTCAGATCATCTTACATTACTGAAATAAACTTTCCCTGCTGATCTCCATCTGCCAAACTGGAAGTGACGCTTCAAAGATAATGTTTTCCCTAATTATCTCTCACCCTCCAACAAGGCACATGGAAAGTAATCTCGGCAATGGCTCATTAGTAAACTCGATTTTTGCATGTATGTATGTGTCTTCATATTTTTGCATGCACATATCTGTCTATGTGACAATAAGCCCAATCTTTATAAGGGTTCGCTGATGGATGCATTCCCAAGGTAAATTTTGTAGCATGCACAGACATTCTGTAGCTGGTTCTACTCTGCTAACTAGATGAGAAAGAGATGGACATTTGAATGGCTAACTGATAAGCAATTGGGCTGCATTCAAAAGACATTAAAAGCAAAAGTGAGGTTTTTGGCTTTTGTTTTCTCTTTCCTAACTGGTTACACCTGAGAAAAAGTCACATACTGTAAATTTCTAGAAAAAGAAAAGTCAAATGCCAATCTTAATCTAGGGCCAACATGTAGACCATGAATATGGGCCTTTTTTTCTTTGCCTCATTGTGTCTTCTCTTTCCTGTTTGGGGATGAATGATATGGAGACTATTGTTCTCTTTATGTTTATTCAGTGCATTTATTGTGAAATGGAATTTGAGACAGCTATGAAATTATAAGAATCAAAAAGATGAAACAGAGCAATGAGAAGAGTCCACACCTCAGATCCGTGCTGGATTTGGCAGCCAGCCCTTCCTGGAGCTTTGTTGTTGTCTTTTGTTTTGTTTTGTTTTAGTGCAGCTCAGTGGTGGATTAACTTCCACACCCATCTCTCAGACCAAGATGGTGTAGCTATGTTGTCCTGGCTTTAATGGCGCAGAGTCAGCGTAAATAACAATTGTTTCTGTTTTGGCCAGAAACTCTGAGAGTCTTCCCCTCCCAGATTCATTCTTTTTGGAAGTTTTGCTTCAATTCTTGCCTAGCCATTAATCACTGAATGGGTTTTGCCTCCAACAAACTGAGACCTGGGAAAGACCTTAGTTTATAAAGGCCAGGGTCTCCCACGGCATCCTCAAACATTACCAGTGGTCTTGACCTATATCTTGCAATGACACTTATGATTATGGAAGAGAGTGAGCCTGGTGACTTTGCATGGCCCTGCCTCACTTAAATCCACTTCATTTGCAAGTCAGGACATCATCCTCACAATGTCATTGGTCCTCTTTGAAAATAAAGGATTGATAACAACAACAATAATTTTGTCCATTGGCTACCCAGATTTGAAAATAATGGGAAAAATGCCTTGTAGAAACTATATTAAGTTTTAGCCCACTCATCCCAGCAACTGAGATGATAGGTGGGGAAGATGTGGCCACCCCAGTCTGGTGAGAGCAAGGGAAGGGTAGGCATGGTGGGAGAAGGTCAGTGCTTCTGCTCTTGCTTTATCTTCTGAATAAATATCCCTCTGTAAAATTGTTTAATACTAATTGTTTAAAAGATGTTAGCATCATTTAGTCACTAGCAGTTGATATTGGGAAGAACACCCTGGAATAGGGCCTTGAGCATATAGCATTAAAGACAGATAACCCTAACCTCCCATGGGTACTCCTGGATTCCTGAGTAGGAGATAAAGCTGGTCTTGCTTTGGAAGCATGTTTCCAGTGCTGCCCATGTACTTTGAATTAGCATAATTATACTAAGATGCTGAGGAGAAGGACATTCTAACAAAGATATGGGAGAAAGGAAGAGGAATAGAGAAGGGAAAAGATGAAAAACCTAGATCACCAGTTTTTAGTACAATTTAAAATTCATTTAAAAATTTTTAAAACCTTATAACCATTTTATATTCAATATATCTTTCTAGTCTCACTGGGCACTACTCATCCTCCTGAACTCAGCAATCCAACCAAACTGATTTTTCTCTGTTCCTTACAGGACGTTTCATCTCCTATATTCCTGCTTTTTCACTGGCATATCTCATACTTGGAATGTAATTCATCCTTACCTCTCCATAAAATCTCTTTCTTCAAGATGCTACTCAAATATCATTTTCTATATGAAACCTTTCCTGATTCCTTCAACTGCTAGAACCCTTACTCTCAAACTACCTCATATTTAATTTTCATGAATTTGTACTATTCTCATTATATTTGTTCTTCAGTTAGTCATACAGACCCCCACAGTAAACTCATCTTCCTCCCTACACACAGGGAAGGGAAAAAGGACCAAGGTGCCCCCAAATGGGTTTTCTCTGTGCCATCTCAATAACTAATACAAATTTTTTTCTTCACCACATGCTTAGCTGACCAGAAACAGTCATAACTGCACATTCCCTACAATGGACTACAGGTCTTTCCAATACACACCATCCCACAGGGCTAGTAGCAAGTTCAGTTAAAGGAAAGCCTGCCTTCTAATGATCTGAAAAAAGCAGAGCTAACTGTACATGCTCTAAGGAAAGATCTCCCATTGGCCAGTCACATTTACACTCATATATGTCTTTCCTATCTCCTCTGTTATAAGCTTCTTGAGATTAAGGATTGCTTCTTTTGTAACATTTGTAACATTACTTCAAGATGCTACTCAAATATCATTTTCTATATGAAACTTTTCCTGATTCCTTCAACTGCTAGAAGCTTGCACATTTTGCACGTTTATTGCATAGGTATCTCCAGAACCTAATACAGTCCTTAGCACATGATAGATGCTTAAAAATGCTTTTTGATTGGTTTATTGATTAATTTTATAAATTAAGAGGGAAAAAAGACAGGAGGCAAGAGAAGAGAAGGAAAAGGGACAAAAGAAGTAAAAATGGAAAGCAGTAGGTGAGGAGGAAAGGAGAAAGAAGGAGAGAATTTCATAACTTGTTTAAACTATTCAATCAGGAGAAGAGCATAGGCTTCTTAATTATTCACTGTGTCTATAGCTTTTATTAGCAGGAAGGCCCAGAGCAGACTCTAAAGATCTAATCCATGGTGGAAAACAGCAAAAGAATAAATAAAGAATCAGATAATCCAGACTGTCCCACCTCTTGCTTAGCCAATTTGAATGTAATAGAAATTTTCTCCAGGCTGAATTCTGGAGTATGTTTTTTTTTTCTCCAAGAGGAAAGACAAAACAAAACAAAAAACCTCAGGTCTTTTTGCAAATTGATTATTCCTCTGTGAAGAGCATCAAGTGTCAGGAATTTTAGCAAACATTCTTCATTCTGTCATTGTCAAAACCACAAAAATACTGAAGAATGTAAGAACAGGCTAAAAGTACAAAAAACTCTCAGATCCAGTATTAAACCAACAAATGCACTTTTAATCAATCAGAGCTTTAACCACATGAGACAGTTTTCCAAATACATACATAATGACCGTCTAATGGAGGGATAAATACAAACCTAGTAGTTTTCAAGAATGATGTGAAAAGACATTTCCATCCAGCTGTTCATGGAAAGCAGAATGATACACTGAGTTTTTGAAGAAGCTTTATGAACTACAAAAAGAACCCAAAGTAGAAGTTAGAAAAAAACAAAAACCTTCTTATCAGTTCTTACTCCTCCCAAGATGAAAAATGTGCCAAATGAGACTTAGCAACTGGTTTTCTATCCAAGTAAGAACTTCAAAAGTGGAATTCATAACCTTAGTCAGAAGGGAAGTTCATGTGAAAAATTGCAAACTATATGGGATTAGTGAACTTTCACCCCCTGCAGTATATTGTTGCATTCTCTCATCTCATGCAGTGTGACAGATATTGCTATTCAAGCTTATTAGTACTATAATAGCATTAGTACTATAAAAATGATGTCCTCTTATTCACTGGAATTCAGTTAAAATTATCCTGTGAGAGGTCACTACATTGATATCCTATTAAAATATCCTGTATACTATTGCACAGGTTGGTAAATTCAGACTTTTGTAAAGAGATGTATTAAGTAAAATCACCTTCTAAAGTCTTACCAAGAGCATAATCACTATAACTTTAGGAGCAAATAGAAGGACAAGGATTATACACGCCTCATTTTGTTCCCCTTTGACTTTTTTTTCCTGATAAATTAAAATCTTTTGAAGGTTTTTTATTACACAGAACTTAGAAGTTATATGTATTTGGAATGGGAACAATTATTCAAAATATCATTCTTAAGTTTTTATGCATCAATGTTATGTCTGAACAATGGCAGAAAACAGTTCAGTGTATGGTGATGTTTTGGTTTTCATGTAGTTTACTGCCTTAGTTGTCAAGGACTTTTAAAGATTTTTATTTTTACTATGGTGTATGGTAATAATAGTAGTATTATTACTACTGTTAATATTTATTACTATTTTATTTAATATTTTTAAATATTATAAATAAATATTTGGTGGTTGCAGGTTTTTGTTTGTTTTTTTCTTCCTGCTATGATAGGTTTCACAGGGTTTTCTGTTTGTTTTGTTTTGTTTTTTTCTTTGACCAATCTTTTGTATAAACTGCATTGATCATTATGTTCAGACTTTTTAATAATAACACTTCACAATTACTGTTGATGATGACCTCATCCTAAATTGCCATTAGAAATCCCTTTATTTACACAAAAAATATTCTTATTACTAAACTATTTGTCCAATACTCCTTTGTTGGTATACTTATTAGGTGAGTCCATGTATAGGGTCCATTTTGTGATCTAATCTTTGGAACTCTGGAATTTAGATGCTACCTGAGAGTAATATACTTTTGGTTACATTTAACAAATGCAATGGCTTATTCCCTGTTTCTGAGTGAAGTGGAGTATGCCTGTCCCAAATGTATTTATTTCTTTAGATTTTGACAAGTTGATCTTGTTCTCTGAACAAAATTATTTTTCTTTCAACTTGCTTTGAGGAAGTCTTAATCTTTCTACAGCTGCCTTAGTTTGATAATTCCTGTGTTTTATTATTTTACATATTTCTTTATATTCAGATATGCTTCAAATATGTTGTGATATATTTTTTTTTAGCTCCAAAGGTATAGAGTAAGACTGGTATTGTGTAGCTCTTATTTTTTTTAACTTTTTTTTTTATGAGGAATCGGGGTTAAGTAACTTGCTCAAGATTACACGGCCAGTTATTTCTGGGTGTGGTGCTAAGTGTCAGATCCCGGATTCAATCCCCAGGTCATCCCAACACTGGAGCTAGTGCTCTTACTCACTGAGCCACCTGGCCACCCCTATTGTGTAGCTTTTAACACATTCTTCCCACTGAACTTTGACTTCAGGATGCTATGATATGAGCAATTTTATTAATAGAAAAGTACATCAGCAAGGACAGCTGTGAGAGAAACATTGAAAAAAACAATAAATTGAGAAAAGACTTTCACTCAGAGTAAAGATGACCAAAGTATACTACTTCCTAGTATCTGGTTTGCAAAATTCAAAGTTAAAAAATATGAAAACTTGATACTGTTTGGTGACTATAGAACAACTGTTTTGAGACTGATAATGTTGTCAGATGCTGCTTTATTCTAGATATGAGCATATCCAAGGATTTTCAAGCTGTTCACCTTGCTTTTCTATAAGAAGAAACTGAGGGGCAGGTTATGGTTTCTAGCCAATTTGTTCTCCTAAAATTAAGGGGAAAAAAAAATGAACATGACAAAAAGATTATAATGAACTTTATCTCTGCCAGATTTTTCCTGGTGAACACCCATAATGAATGAAGTTGTGAGAATACCTCCAGAATTCAACTGTGGTATAATGATATCATATTTTTCTTTTGCTCTGTCAGAATTGATTTATGGTTATCAAAGTCAGTAGGCCATCTAAAAGAGAAATAAAATTATAATTTCTGATATCATCCATTATTAGATGTTCAGTGGCAAGGATCACTGCTTTTTTCTTCAGGTCTTTATACCAAATTATCTATTATAACAAAAAGCAGAATATCCCAACCCAAATGGTAACTAGCTGCACAAACAACTATATGAACACTTCAAAAGCTTATAGCAATTTGAATGAAATTCCCAATGACTATCCAGAAAGGACCCAGGGAACAAGAGTAGAAAATTAGGAGGAGCCCCTTTCAAACATATTTTAAATTTCCTTTTTCTGAGTTGACTTAACGAAACACTAATATTTGAATATATAAGGAAGGGGAAAAAGAGAGCATTGTGTTCAAAATCATGAACTTCATTTACATTATTATAATTGTTGTTTTGTTGAGTTTTTTGTTCATATTTTAAACAGAAAAAAGGAGGTTACACATTCTAATTGGTGAATACAATGCATATAGTGTAGTGGCAGCAAAGGACATATGTTTTGTTCATGGTCATTAAAAGTATGAGGAGTTTACTTGAATTCTCTACAAAGAATTCTATATCTGTTTTCTGAGGGTAACCCTACATAAGTTCTGAAATTCTTATCACAAGAAGGTTGATTATAAGGGATGGCTAGGTGGTGCAATGGCCCTGGAATGGGGAAGACCTGAGTTCAAATCCAATCTCAGACACAACACTTACTAGCTGTGTGACCTTGAGCAAGTCACTTAACTCCAATTGCCCTCCCCCCCCTCCAAAAAAGCAAAAGTAAAAAGTTTGATTATATATATGATTTTTTTCAATCACAGAATAGTAATAATAATTAATAATTAATAATAATAGTAATAAATAAATAGTAATTCTAATATTAATGACAGGTAATGTCTATATAGTGCTTATTATATGCCAGACACTATACTAAGCACTTCATCTCATTTAATCCTCACAACACTCCTGAGACAAAGGTGTTATTAATATTTCCATTTTACAAATGAGGAAACTGAAGCAAACAGAGGCTAAATGACTTACCCAGGGTAGCACAGCTAGGAAGTGTCATGAGCCTGGATAATTAATTCAAGTCTTCCTGCTTGCAGGACCTGCACTCTACTACATGACCTAGCTACACCCAAAGAAATTCAAAAAGATTATGTCCTAAGGCATAAAATGCAGTATGCATCAGGGCAGGGAGTATGCACACCAATATAAAGTGCTATCTTTAAAGTATTGACATTTAATAATTCTAATTTTAGAAACAATATGGCATAGTAGATAGAAAGTCTGGTTCAGAATTAGGAAGACCTCAGTTCCAGTTCTATATCTGACACATATTGGCCGTGTGACCCTGGACAAGTTACTCATCCTTCCAGCATCCCAGTGTTTCTAAGACAATAAATTACAAAACAATGGCTACATTGGTAAAATTTCCTCATTAGAAATTTCCTAAACTATTATATTTACAGATGTGGTACAAATAGCAAGCGTGGCAAGTATGATGGTTTATGTTTGCATAGTTTTGTGGAGTTTAAAAAACATTGCCCTTGTATCATCCTGTGAGGCAGAAAGTATAAGCATTATTTTACAGCTGAGAACTTGATCCCATAGCTAGTTGGAGGCAGATCTGGAAATTGAATTCTTGCCTTCTGGATCTAAGTTATCACCATTTAAAAGAGTTAAGATTTCCCACACAGGTCTAGAGAGATAGATTGTAACACTAGTTCAATACCCTGTATGGATAAGCAGCCTGAATAGTATCTGAATTGCCTATTGTCCTGTAACAGCAGGTACCCTAGCATACCCAGGATGGCTGCTAGCACAGGTTCTTTGATCTGCTTTTCTAAAGGAAAGCAACTCAAAAAGGGTTAACAATCTTACTTTCATCAACATATATCATTTACCTAGTTCAGGGGGAAAAGTCAACACCCTGAACTTCAGAAGTTAGAAGCAGACAAAAAATATGGACAGAGAAAACAACACAATTCAACAAACCAACAGACAGGGCTTCTTGCTATCTGACCATTACATACATAGAATTAGTTATAGAGAGAATCACCAACCTCTGGGTTTTCAAAGCCGGGGGGCTCAATGGCTGCCCAGAGTCTCATATGGCCAAATCATACAACTCTTCCCATAAGTGATCTCCAAAGCAAAGCCTCGCCTCAGAGGTGTATATATAGTCTTCTCCAGGATCAGAGAACATCACAACCCTTGTGATCCACTGCCTAATTACAAATTAACAAGGTGTGGGCATTCCTGAAAAACAAGTCTCCTTTAAACAAGCTTCTCCTGTGAGCTCTGCTCCACCTTTCGACAAACTCTTCCCACCACAGGCTCCATGTGACCATATTCAACCTATTAGGGGGCAGAATATATTTAGAAAAAAGGGAAGATTGTCAGCCCATTGTCATTACATTTCCCCACTGTTCTTTTCCTTGAAATCTAATGATATAATAATAGTGAGCAACCTGCTGTTCTTTGCACAGGACACTCAATGTCCTGTTGCCCCCATGCCTGTAAACACTCCCTATCACTTCTGCTTTTTGGAAATCCATGTTCTCCATCAAGTGGCACCTGCTATTTAAAGTCCTTCTGGTGCCTTCCCTCCCATTACCACCTTGTATTAATTTTGTATGTATTTTGTACAAGGTAGGTGGTGCAGTAGATAAAGTACCAGGTGTGGAGTCAGGAAGACCAGAATTCAAATCCAGACTCAGACATTTTCTAGCTGTGTGATTCTGAGCAAGTTATTTAACCCTATATGCCTCAGTTTCCTTATATGGAAAATAAGCTGGCAAAGGAAATGATAAACCACTCCAGTATCTTTGCCAAGAAAATTCTAAATGATATGAAAAGTCAGACAAGACAGAAACGACTGAACAACAACACAATATATGTATGCATATATATGTATTCATATATATATATATATATATATATACACACACACACACACATCATCTTCACAATTAGAATATAAACTGCTTGAGAGCAAGAACTATTTCATTTTTATCTGGTAATTGATCAACAAATTCTCCCTAGACACCTACTATGGACCAGGAGCTATATTATTGCTGGGGGAGGGGGGAGATTAAGGGTTGAAGAATGAAATAATTACCATTTATGAGCTTGCATAATGTCTTTGTATCCAGAAAATTTTGAGTGGTGCCTGGTGAATAGTCAATCAATCAACAAGCAAATATTAAGACCCTTCTATATGCAAAGTGGTATCCTAAGCATTGGGAATACAAATAACAAACAAGAAAAACACAATGCCTATCTTCAAGGGTCTTATATTCTAAAGGGGCAGGCAACACATAAAACCTGAGAAGGAGAAGAGGGTAGAGAAGGTGGCCAATATGCAGGCATGATAGAGAAGTTCAGAGAAATACAGCTTGGTGGGAAATGAAGATATGTCTGGTTGTAGCACCAATGCAATATTTACACACCCACAGTCATGATAGAGATTGTGACTGTAAGTATTGCATGGTGTCTGATCACAAAATATGTCAGTCTCTCCAGATAGAAGATAAAGTTGAAGGATTTATTTAAACACCAGAAAACTGAATCCCCAAACCAGTAAGCCAGAATACCAAAGGTATTTAAAAACCATAATCATGCTGAGCCACAGAATCCTTTAGCCTTCCCACAAACCAATACAAGATCAATATTTACTCATGAGCCTATATTTCCTAGCCTAAGCTCTTCTGTCCCCAACTGTCTCCAACTGTCAAACATCCTCTCTCCCAGCTTCTCTGTGGGCTCTGCTTCTCCTCAGCAAACTCCTCCCACCACAAGCTCCATGTAACTACCTTCAGCCTATAAGGGGGCAGAGTTTATCTTCACATCAGGGAAGGTCTTCAAACTTCCCCCTAGGTCTATTAAGGGGCAGAGAAGATCTTCAAATTCCCATTCTACTATGCTGGTCTGGGCAGCTTCCTTAAATAGAGGTTCTGAGATGAGCCCTACAACCATTAATCAGAGGGATGAATTCCAGAGGCAGAGGACACTTCTAAGGTATGAATTCCAGGCTTAAAATGATCTTCCAAAGAAAAGTTCCCAGAGGCATGATAGAGAAGGCTAAAGGAGAAAACATTTCTGTGGGAAGTACTGAATACTTAACACAATCTTATTGGTTGATTTATGGATTGAATATGATGAATTGATCTCCATAGAAGATACCTCACATTGCCAGAGGTTGGGGAAGAACATATACATGTAATAATTTTATCTATCCCCTTATTCCAGTTATCCTTTTAGTATATCCCCAACAAAAGCACATAAAGATGATGATTTGGGGAAGACCCCTTAGGATATCTGGCACACAACTGCAACTGTCTTTTTTTTAATGTTTAACTAAGACAACTACATTCTCTTTTTATTTTTTTATTACTGTTTAAAATTTATTTTTATTTTCAGTTCAAATTCTATCCATCCTGTCATCTACCTGAGAAAGAAAGAAATATAATATCCATGATACCTAAGAAGTCTTGCAAAATATATTTTCACATTAGCCATGTTCCAGGGGGGAAAAAAAGAAAGGAAAATATGCCTTAGTCTACCTCTGAATCCATCAGTTCTCTATCTGGAGGTGGAAATATATATTACATTATGAGTCCTTTGGAATTGTGGTGGATAATTGTATTCAGAATTACAAAGTTTTCCACAGTTGATTATCTTTATGATATTGCTGTTTCTGTGTAAATTTTTCTCTTGGTTCAGCTCACTTCATTATTCATCAGTTCATATGTTTTGTTTTTTCCTGAAACCTACCCCTTCAAAATTTCTCACAGAAAAATGCCATCCCATCATATTCATATACCATAATTTGTTTAGCCATTCCCCAACTGATGGGCATCCCCTCAGTTTCCATTTTCTTATGATATTACCCTTTATTACTAAGTAATGAACCCATTTTTTAGCTTACCTTGTTATACAGTGTGTGATATTGGTCTAGTCCTAGTTTCTGGTAGACTGTTTTTCAGTTTTTGTAGAAGTTACTGTCAAATAATGAGCTCTTTCTCAGATATCTTGGAGCTTTGAATTTACCAAAAACTAGGTTACTATGGTTATTTACTTCTTAATATTTTGTGCTTCATTTTTATCATTGATCAACTATTGTAATTCTTAGTGAGTACCAGATTGTTTTGATGATTATCACTTTGTAGAATAGTTTCAGATCTGGTACTGCCAGGCCACCTTCCTTTGCTTTTTTTCCCATTGATTCCCTTGATATTCCTTACTTTTTCTTCTTCCAGATGAATTTTGTTAATATTTTTTCTATCTTTATAAACTAATTATTTGGTAGTATGATTGGTGGACACTGGATAAGTAAATTTATTTAGATAGTATTGTCATTTTTATATTATATGACAGTCTACCCTAGAACAATTAATGTTTTTTCCATTTGTTCATATCGGACTTTATTTCTGTGTGAAGTATTTTGTAATTGTGTTCATATAGTTCCTATGTGTCCCAAATACTTCCAAGTATTTTATACTGTCTGCAGTTATTTTAAATGCAATTTTCCTTCTTTCTCTTCAACCTGGGCTTCATTTTTGATACATAGAAATGCTGATGACTTTCATTTTTTTGTCCTGCAATTTTGCTACAATTTTTCATTATTTCAGCTAATTTATCAGTTGACTTTCTAGGTTTCTCTAAGTATACCCTTTTACTATCTGCTAAAAGAGATAGTCTTGTGTTCTTTTTGTTCATGCTTATTCCTTAAATTTCTTTTTCTTATCTTATTGCTAATGCTACATTTCTAGTAAAATACTGAATAGTAATAGTGATGATGGACAACCTTGTTTCCCCTGTTCTTATTTTGGAAGGCTTCTAGTTTATCCCTATTAAGGATAATTCTTTCTTGTAGTTTTATATAGACACCATTTATCATTTTAAGAAAAGTTTAATTTATTTCTATGATATTTTTTACTGTTTTAATAGGAATTGGTATTATATTTAGCAAAACATTTTATAAATCTATTGAGATAATCATGTCTTTCGTTGGGTTTCCTATTCATGTGGTCAATTATGCTTAGAGTTTCCCTAATATTGAACCAAACCGGCATTCCTGGTATAAATCCCGCCTCGTCATATTGTGTGATATTTCTGATATATTGTTGTAGTTTCTTTGCTAGTATTTTATTTACAATTTTTGCATCAATATTTATTGGGGAAATTGGTCTATAGTTTTCTTTCTCTCTTTATGCCCTCTCTGGTTTAGTTATCAAAACTATATTTGTGTCATAGAAAGCATTTAATAGGACTCCTTCTTTACTTATTTTTCCAATTTATATAAAATAAGAAATTATTGTTCTTTAAATCTTTGGTAGAATTTGCTTATAAATCCATCTGGTCCTAAGGATTTGTTTTTCTTAGGGAATCTCATTTTTTGGCTCCTTCAGTTACTTTTTTTCTAAGATAGAGTTATTCAAGTACTTTATTTCTTTTGTTAATCTGAGCAATACAGGTTTATTAATATTCATCCACTTCATTTAGAATTATAGTTCTATTCATGTATTGTTGAGCAAAATAGCTCCTGATAACTATTTTAATTCATTTTCATTGGTTGTACATTCATCCTTTTCATTTTTGAGAGAGATGTTTGATTTTCTTCTTTCATTAAAAAGTATCAAATTAACCAATGTTTTGTCTATTTTACTTTTCACTTAAATTAGCTCCTAGTTTTATCTGCTAGTTTAATGTTTCTTTTTTTATTTTTAACTTTATTAATCTTTACAATGATTTTCAGGATTTCTAATTTGTTGTTTAATTTGAAATTTTAAGTTTGTTTTTTTTCTATTTTTTATAGTTGCATGCAAAATTCATTAATCTGCTCTTCATCTTTTTTTTTAATAAATATAAGCATTTAGAAATATATATCCTTCCCCCAACCCCCCATACTGCTTCTGTTGCATCTTTCTGACCAGATGTTTACTTTGCTTATGCCCTGGGGATCTTGGTGCTGTCCTTGCTGTTGTTGTTGCTGCTGTCTGAGGTGCTACCAGTGCCTACAGGCCCCACAAAAGGTACTGATTCCTCCATAAGCAGTCCTGTCCAGCTCCTCCTATGATGTCCCAGGCTGGAGAAATCAGATTGTGTGTGTGTGTACGTACATTTGTACATGCAGTTATTCTGCTCAGAATTTCATTTGAACCTTTAAAAAAACAGTTTAGAGAATTGCATTAAGAAACCTCAACAGAAATTCCCAATTCCCTTTACCATCTTGTCTTTATCCCAATCTCGAATTTAGATATCACTATATCAATATCTATATGTCTCTCCATGTACATATATTTATAGGATTATAACAGTAGACATGAACAAATATCAGTTCTAGTTTTTAAATATTTACAAATTTTTAATTTTAGGAGAGTGATTCACAGAGCTTCATGAACTCATAATGACCATTTGGTTCACAATGGATATAGATATAAGCTTTGCTCATTTCTTTGACCTAAGTTTTGAACATAGATATAAAAATAAATGAATGTGATAGATTCCAAAGCTTATCAAAAATTCCCCCAGTCACTCAGTTATCTCAGAAGTGGTGTCTTGTTATTATAAAACAGATCAAGGACAATTATTCATATGATTTAAAAGTATGAATCTTTGTTAGAACATTTTTTGGTAATTAATGGAACTTTCTTCCTGTTTTAA
The DNA here is from genome assembly GCF_028583685.1 of Petaurus breviceps papuanus. NCBI lineage: Eukaryota > Metazoa > Chordata > Mammalia > Diprotodontia > Petauridae > Petaurus > Petaurus breviceps. Next base: position 45,873,015 of record NW_027185809.1, read on the forward strand.
ATCTTTATATCTTTCTACATTTTCAAGAAAAATTGCTCCCCACTCCTTACACTGCATTCTTATGTAAATGATCCCTTAACTTAATGTGTTTATGATCATTAAATGCCATGTGTTGGTCTTCTGTGCTATAATAAAAGCATATCTCTGCCTTCTGCAGTTCTCTGGTTTTGTGTCCTCTGCTCTCCAATCAGGGTCTGCAAATGTAACCAATTAAATCTGATCCTACTGTCTGGATCAGTTATATAGATAAAAGGCAGTCAAGATCTGAGCCCTGATCCATATGGGACCTTCTTAATACTTCCCCCCAGAGTGAGCATGGTTCCTCTTAGGAGAAGTGTCTGTTTTTTGTTTCTTTCACTCATTCTTTATCTACTCCCATGTCTCTTCCTGGATTCTTGCAAACCTCTGTCTTAAGCAGGAACCAATTATACTGAATTTAACCAAAGAGTTTCTAAAATTCAAACAGTCATAACATATGTACTGTCATTCTCAACCTTGTTGGTACTACCTCAGATTGGAAAGGAAATGGAAGAGGTTAGCATTTTCCCTTAGACTCAACCTATACTTTCTCATCCCTGGATAAAAAACTGCCCTTGAATGAATAGCCATGTCCAATTTACTTTCTATCTTTAATGGTTAAAAATAAATATGAAGAACATGGAATGGCTCTAAAAATCTACCAAGTTTCTAGAAACCCCATGTATTGTACTTATCTTTCTTATTATATTTTTTCTTCAAATGGAATATTTTTACCTTGACCACTTCCTTACAGTTGTCACTAACTGAGACTGGCAGATTCAGCTAATAAAATGAACACTAAAGATACACAGTGACAGATTTTTGTTTTGTTTTGTTTTGTGTTTTTACTTAGTTACAAGATTTGCCTCAGGCAAGGCATTGGTTGTGGTTCCAGCTGGGGCTACTGTTGAATAGTATACAAGCTTTTATTGGATATGGGGTCATGAGAAATTCATTACATTTATCATCAAGCATTGTTACTGTACATCACTTACTATCTGCCTATGGAATTGAGGATACAATTTAAGTCATTTTTAATGGAGCTCCCAGACATTTGCTTCATTATTTTGGTGCTTAAGATTTCTTAGGTTGGTACAGTGGCCTTAATCATTATAGCAATAAAGATTATGAGACAGTATAATGGTATAAAGAGATAGTGTGATGGCATACTTCTCTTTGAAGATGAAAAGTTTCATGCAGTGGTGGTTGGAAGGAAAATTAACTTTGAGCTTTGGGTCTGATGACAGACCACCTCACATCTTTTTTTTTTTTTGATGGCGAAGAGAAAAGGGGGTCAGTCAACCAGTGTTTGCTAACAGCCTAATGTATGTCAGACACACATGCTGAACATTGTATGGTGGTGGGGCAGGGGAGAGATACTATTGGTATTTTGGTGCTCCAGTTGATGCCTTTTTGTTTCTCTCAAGACCTGTTATACATGATAAGTGAGGATGCGTGACTTATCAAGTTAAAGAACCGAGAAAAGTCAAATCCCAAAGAGGTCTTCTTCAAGAGATGTCAGGTTTGTAGGGTTGGCCATGTGGGACTAGGGGTCACTTAGATATACTGGGCCTGTGTTGAAGGACTAGAGGATAGAAGCTATGCCTAGATCAAAAGTATGAGTTAGCTCAGTTTGAGAAGTGGATGAAGAGATCTTTAGATGGTCAGGAAGGATTGATACTTTTGTTAAATTTCTCTTATACACTATATTTACATATTAAAGATTCTGTCCAGTTATAGTTTCCACAACATAAACTCATATTGTTTAAGGTAAAACTATATTAGATTGCAACAAGAGGGTCTTTAAACATCACATATGTGTTAGAGTCCTATTGTTACAAATAAGGAAAGTGAAGCCCAGGAAAGAAATCACTTTCTTAATATAGCTAATCTCAGACAATGGATGGAGAAATTGTAAGTCAATCTTCTACCATATGGAGTATGGCAAGGGGGGGGTATACTTTTTGTTCACCTGTGATTGTTTTCAATTAATTTTATAATTAATAGCTGATGGCTTCTATGATCAATTATAATTTGTATTAGGATGTGTTTGTTTTTAGAATGTTGTAAAATCACATACTATCATTTCTCTGGGTGATGCAAATCAATCATTTCCATTTTCTTATAGAAAATATGTAGGTTATTAGGATCTTGTACAATGAAATGTATTCTCTTGCAACAGATTCTCAAATCTTTCATGTCGAATCCCACCAGAAAAAAAATTGCAAGCTTCAAACAGCTTAGATCCTTATTTGAAAAAACCCAAGGACATCTTCCTGTAATGGACCAAATGAGTTAGATGTAAAACTCCCTGATAAAAAATAATAATCATATTGACTACTAGCCTGTATGAATAGGTGGTTGGAATCAATTCTCTTTTTCTTTTCTTGTACCCCTAAAACCAGTCAAGAATGTCTTTCCCTATCTTCCAATTATAACTTCATTGATTAATATCTACCTTGGCCCAAACAAATTCACAGCATATGTAGGATAAGTGAATGAACAAATGAAACATTATATGCAAAATATTATGGAAACACATTCAAATAACGATAACAACACATATTTAAGCTATTAGGTACAAATCAGATGGAAAAGTTCCATAATTCTTTAAGTTTAACAGCAAAGCACATGTCAATGATTCTCTTTGAATGTCATTTCCACTCATAAAATGAACTGAATTTCTGATTTTGAGCCAGTTAACTCTTCCAAGGACTTGGGTGACAAGAACTTGTCTAGGTCTTCAATAGTTGTAGTTGTAGCGCCTTCAGGAACAGTAGCCAGGCTCCATCACCATGGAATTTATTTTTTAGGGCTTAGGGCAATGGGCTAGAAACATTACTATCTCAAAGGTTCTTGGATTCAGAGTCCTGGTTGTCTCCATAAGGATCTGAGGGGTAATGGTGATCAGGGATGTTGTGGTGGTCCTACTTGCTTGGAACATGCTATCTTCTGTCTCTTATTCAGGGTTCCTTGCTGCTCCACCAAATCTGGCTTGCTTGTCCTCTGTGTATAACTTGGTTGACAGTTATTAGAGATAGATGAGTCTTCCTATATAGAAATTACTTCTCTAATAGATAACTCCGAGGGGTAGGCTGAAAATAGGAATGATGGTGTGAGAAGAGCTATCCCTCCCGGGGGCTTATCTGATTTTCTAAAGGCAGGTGGCCAGCAGTTGTCTCTGTGGTTAAGAAGGTTCACCTTCTCTTCATAATGATTTCTCCCATTACTGAAGGATACGAAAATATCAGGTCTGTTGGTTTGTGGAATGTTACTACCTATAAGGATGCTGAGCTATCTTCACTAACCATACAGAAAAAAAATGTGGTCAAGGTAGTACTACATATTTGGCTTGCTTGGAACATGATGCCTTCTGTCTTTCCCTTATGGTGTCTTGCTGCTTGAACTAGATTGGCTTTTCTGACCTTTGTGTGGCATTATTAATTGACTGCTATCCTGTATAAATAGGTTGGAATCAATTCTCATTTTCTCTTACCCTAAAGCCAGTCAAGAAGGTCTCTCCATGTTGTCCAATTATAACTTCAATGATTAGTATCTACCTTGGCAGTTAATGGAGATAGCTGACCCGTTCTCTATAGGAGTTATTTTCTCATTTATTGTCAACTTTGAGTAGATTGGGAAACATTTTAGCATAACATTATCATCCCCCTCGGTCAATTACAGCACTCAAAAATGACCAAGATTTGGAAGAGGAGGTCGTAATATCCTCTTCCCCACCAATTATCATGCTTGTTGTTCTCAAAAAGAAGGAGTGTTTCTAACAAGTTAGAATTCTTATCACCTGTTAATGCATGATAGCAGGATGAGACTTTTCCTGTGAAGCCCTGCCAAGAAGAGATACAACAACATCACTCAATACCCTTACAGATTTGGAAAACCACAGCCCTCCCCCTCTCCCAGCACCAGTGACTTCCCTGCCTCCTCATCCTCTTACCAACTTTGCAGGGACTTCATGTTCTTTTTTAAATTGGACGTAAGGTTCATGAATGGATTTTTTTTTGCTTTTTTTCACTATAGATACCGAGTTACCACACAACCAGTCATTTGGAAAGGCCTTTTCCACCAAATATAGGAATTAGAATTGGTAGGAGAAACTAATCAAATATCAAACCAAACCGATTCACACAGAGAATATTCATTCAAATTTAATACAGTAAGAGGCACTAGTTCAGAATTTCTCTCATATACTAGGTGAATGCAGTTCTATCATGAAAAGTGTCCAAACTCTATTACTAAGTATAATTTTCATGGACATTCCATTACATAAATGATATCTGAAGTATTATATTCAATTTTGGCATTATACTTTAAGAGGCACAATGACAATTTGGAACATATCCAGGGTATCATGACCAGGCTGATATGAGAACTTGAGAACATGCCCTATAATTATCACTTGAAGAAATTAGGAATGTTTAACCCGGATAAGAACATAACTTAAGGGGACATGATAGCTTTCTTCAAGTATTTAACAGGAATTAGATGTTCTTTGCAGTTCTAAAAAGGAAAGTAAAAGATGAAATTTTTATATCATCAGATCCTGACTGGATAGAAGGAAGAATATTGTTAATAATAAGAATACCCCTCAAATGGATTGTAGTGTCCATCCCTGGAAAATTTTATGCAGATATTTGTAATAACATGTCAAGGATCTTGATAATCAGGTTGATGGTTGAGTAGAAAAAATGAATTAGATATTTAGGACTGAATGTTTTCAAATATTTAAATTTAAATTTATTATACACATTAGCTCAAGTTAACATCCGTAAACATAACTGAATGGAAGGACTTCCAAAAACAGTTTTACCCCAATGACTCATAAGATAATCCTTTATGGATTAAGTTACACGTTATTTGCTGACTACTAAGTTTAGAAGGTGAAACTGTGGAAGGAAAGCCCAAATTAAAACAACTTATGGTAAAAATAGTGGAATTCTTGGTAATGAAGATTTATTAATTGTAAGCAGTATGACATATTAAAAAGAGTCCTGGGTTTAGAGTAACGGATTTCAATTCAAATGCAAGCTCTGATCCTATTTTCAGGAAGAAACTAGCTAAGATGTTAGAGATACAGAAAAGGAAGGGAAAGAAGGAGAAGAAGGAATAAGGGGGGAAGAAGATGAGAACAATAACCAGAAGATCATTTATGTGCTTTTTAAAATTTATTTAAGGCACATAATGCAATAGAAAATCATTAAGAGGGAAATATAGATAAGTGGCGCAGTTTTGGAACCATCATGCTGAATTTCTTTGGATGCATGTAAAAAACAAAAAAAGACCGAACTGTACATGGTAGAAATCTGTGGTTTCATGTACAATCCTCTTTTTTTTAATTAAATCTATTTTTTTTTGCATGTGAAACTACTCATGTTTGCTGGTGTCTGTCAAGTTTAGAATATCAAAAACCAAATTAAAAAAAAGATTATATGTTTGGCAAAGCCCTAATTATATAATTTAATTAGGAAAACATGCATGGAGTATTGTGGAAAAGCATTTTCTATGAAGATACTCTGAGTTGAGTATAAGCCTTCACATTAGATGCTGGTAGAAATAATAAACTATTTGAGCAAAAGCTGAGAACACAATAATTGGCAAAATGCATATAGGAGAAATCAAGGTATGAGGTAAAACCTGGTGATATAAGAATAGGAAAACTCAACAAAAATGTCAACAAGTTTTTTGTATATTAGGAAACTAGATAAATAAATGAAATATAGTCAATACCTTATTAAATTAAAATCACATGGAAGGCTGAAAATTCATTTTTGTGCTCTTAACTCTAACAAGTCATATCTCAAAAGAATAGTAATTTCAAAAATTTTAGGAAGGCATAAAGAAAATAGTATTTGGGATTGTCTGATCTACAAGAATAGTTGCTATTAGATATTTCACTTAAGATGTTACAATAACAATTGCATGGATGATTCTCTGTTCGATACTCATTTTGTCCAAATTCCCCATCTTCTTTTAACATGTTCCATGCATTATCCAAACTACTACATATTACTCTCTGAAAACACCATGTGCTTAGAGTTAGGGCAACTGGGTTACCCAACTAAGATACTTATTAGTTATATGATCAAGAATAGATCATTTATGTCTCACAGCTTTACTCATCATCATCATCATGGAGATAATAATACTACTTATATCACCAATCTCACAGGATTGTGATGAGAAAACTGCCTTATAAAAACTTAAATCATAACATGAACACAGTTGGTTATTATTGTATTATCATCATTATTAGTCTATATATTAGATAGCAGGGAGGGCATGGCCTTCTAGATTGGTTCCTAAATGGGCCCTTAAATTGTCACTGTAAAATTGAGATTATATGGACAGGAGAGAAAACAAGAGAGTCAAATAACTTTCTTGTGGTGGGCAATGTAACCCAATGGAATATGATTACTGAGGTGATTTTCCTCTAAATTTGTGTTTATGTTCCCTAATATTGTGTATGTCCCTCCAAAACTTTGTGCATTGGGCTGTGCAGTAAACTGCCTGAAATCTAAGGCACATGGTAAAGTGGACAGTGATGACCGTGTCACAAGATTGATGACATGTACAACTTTGACACACCTTTTGAGCCCTTCCCCTTTCTATGGGATCAGACCTATTTTAGTGGTTGTAGAACTGTTTATTTCAGTAGTCAGGGGAATTTGAGGCAATCAAACCATTATCTCTTCATGAAACCATTTTAGTTTTCATTAGTTGACAATGACCTTTCCCCCCTCAAACCACACATAGTAATTTCACATTTTATGGACTCAATGTGCTTTATTTTGAAGTATAGGGTCTTTGTTTGTTTGTCTTTAACCTCTCATTTTTTTTATCAGATTTTAATCTCTATGAAGATGTAAACCATTATCCACAAGGTCTAACATTGTGCTCTATAAATGGTGTGCACCTAAATCAGTATTTTTTTTTCTTTTTTAATTCTTTAAAAGTAAAGCTAATGGAATTTTTTTCTTTGTGATGGACCAGGCTTATGTCACCACACACCTTTCAGTGTCAACCAATGAAAAATAATTTTTTTTAATGATCTGAAGATACAACTCAATTGAAGTCCACCAGCTGGTGATACACAAAAAAAGGTATGCATTTTTTATGAGAACTTCATGCCATTGGTTGAGATTCTTATTCTGCAAACACCCTGTGGATTTCTTCCTTGGCCTTAACCCCTTTGAAGTCAGTGGGGGGGCTCTGAGCTGGGAAAAGTCACCCAGAGTGCAGAGGCACATGAGGGCGAAGCTGTTTTCTTCCTGACTCTCTCAGCAATCATGAAATGGATGAACTAGTTGGGAGGGGAAAAAGGGAAGGGGAAAAATCCCCTAACCTTGGTCTAAATGCCAAGTGATTTCTTTTTCTTTTTTGAAGTTCAAAATCGTTTTCTTAACTTTTTAGTTTTTTGTGTTTTTACCTTTGCCCTTCCTGTTTCCAACAGAGCCTGGAAGTGCTTAAAACTGTTCAGAAAGTCTCTTCTGTTGATATTTCTTGCTGAGACTAGAGCAGAAAATATGACTTACGAACTTCTAGCCCTTTGATGCACTATCACTAAAGCTGTGAGCCACAACATCGGGTAACTGGCTTATATTTGTTCCCGAGGGACCACAGAGATTGAGGAGACATTGATAGCAATCACTAAAGAATAAAAACAAGACAGCTTGCTTTAGTACCTATTAGCATGAAATAATTATTATTTTGTATTACCCAATACTTATTTAAAACAGAGGGCTTAAATATAATTACCTAATAATTGTACTATTTTCAGGCATAATAATCCATTAAAATATTTTGGAAGCATTAAACATGTAGGAGAGATTTGACATATCACTTACTTAATGGTCCATCCATACTTTTTAATAACCTGTTAGTATTTATTAAACACACAATTACTATCTTATTAGGCTAAAATTAAATGCCAATTGAAGGCAAAATTTCAAATGTTACTGCTTTAGCTAGTTAATAGCAACCTCTTTCAGACTTTCCAGTGGATGAGTAAGAAATCTAATTACTGTGTATTAAAAAATTTCTGGGCAGTTTACTTTTATAGTGCTATTGAATTTAGTCTTTTTTTTTTCTTTAATCTTCTCTGAAGTCCCTGTTTACATAATTCAACACCTGGCGCCTCTTAGATCTTAGACACTTACTACTTTTTCTTCAGGCTACAGACAATAGGAATATATATAGGGTGACAAGTTGAAGATGATGTATGATTTTTTGATCAGACTAAATGATAGTTAAATGATTTTTTTAATGTTGATGATGATACATAGACACTCTTTGCTTCTCTTCCCTAAGTACTTTAAACAAGTATACCTTGGCCTTCTTTCTTTTATTTTTTTTTTAGTTTATCTTGATTTTATTGATAAATTTTGCCAAGCTTCTCTAAACAGCAGACAAAAATAAATTTACAAAATATCATCTGAAAAAATATAAGAAAAAAATGATAAAGAGTAACCAAAACTAATGTTACATGCATGTTTGTTAAAAGAAATGAGGTTTAACATTAACAAGGTGTCACTATTATATTATGTATTTTGTTCAACTTCACTTTGTTAAAGTTTAATGCTGGTCTTTTAATAAAAATTTTATAAATTCCATATCACCTTACTGGAAAAAAGAAAGAAAAAATAAATGAAAGAATGAAGGGGGGGAAAAGAAAGAGACAGAGAAATTCTCTATAACAAATATGCAGTCAAGCAAAAAAAAAAAAAATCATTGCCCGTGACAAAATCTATTTGTCTCATTCTGTATCTTGAATACATCAGCTTTACATGGTGGGTGGCATCCTTCATCCTTAGCTCTCTAGAGTAATGGAAGGCCATCGTATTGCTTTTTAGGGAAAAACAAACAAGCAAGCAAGCAAAAAAAAAGAAAGGAAGCAAAACTAATGCTCAAAGTAGAAATGAGACTGGAATCAAACTGCAACAAAATATTTTACTAGCAATGAAATTTGCCTGTATATTTTGTGCTCCATAAAAATAAATGACTAGACAACTTTCTAAGATTTCTAAGATTTATTAATAGTTACTTATATTTTAGATCTGAATTATTTTATGTTTCTTTTAGGATAACATATTAAAGTAGGACTTGACTCCTAGATGGAAAAAACAAAAACAAATAACAACAATAACAAATTCCACTATTCTTCGTCAACAAAATCCCAGGGAAAGGATGAATGAGCCTATGGTTGAAGGTAAAGCAGCAGTTTCACCACTGGTGGGAAGTGTTCTTCCTTAATCTCCTAGGTTTATTGATGGAGAGGACAAGGGTAGAAGAGAAAGCCTGAAAATTTGATGTTATAATCCCTTCCTCCATCCTGAATAACAGCAGCTCCCACCTATCTACTTTTGGTTATATAAAGCTTGAGATAGCATTTCCCCAAATTTTTAAAGCCCTCTTCCACATCTAAGATTCCATGTATCAATTTAGAAAGAATTAGAGATGAACATAACAAAAGAAATCATTCTATGAGTAGTTATAGTTTTAGAAGGTACACTAAGAGAACTAAGAAAAATCTAATTATTTCCAAGACTTATTATTTCCCCTCTCTTCATAGTGATTCCCCAAATACCATATCCTGTAAAGAAATGAAAAAAGGAGACATTTATAGAGTTAAGAAGTCTGGCTCAATAGTTAAGTTGGGTTAAATTAAGCTATACTGCATTTAAACCAAATTAATTAGTTGGAGGGATACTCATCAAATTACTAGACCAATGGTCTCATTTTAAAAGACAAACTTCATTATCTACATATAACACAGTTCTGCCACCTTTAAAAACAAAGAGTTTGCACTATTTCACAGTATAATTAGCAAGATGATCATGATTCACACCCTAATTTCATTAGATCCAAAAGCTATGACATTTTTGATTGAAGTTAAATGTGGGTCATAGCATTAGAGTGGCATTAACATTCAGCATGAGGAATGAGGAGGAAAGGACAGAAGGATTCTGGCTGTTTGAATTACAGTCACTTAATTCTCTTCAATTGCACCAGCAGTTCAACAGTTCTCTTATGTTTTGAATGATTGAATGGTCTTCAGTTTCTTTTGGGAACAAAGATAAGGTGGATAAAATAGGTTTGTTCCTATTAATCACTTCTCTAAAGCACATAGTCTAAAGGTTTAATTTGGAAATCCAGAGTAGAATGTTAAAAAAGAAAAAGAAAAACACACACACACACACACATTGAACCCCTCAGGAGGCAACCATGGTCCTCACAGTTGTCCATCCCCACACAAGACCAAAACACATAATTTTGAGAACCACATGAAGATAATCACCCAGAATTTTGTCAGAAATGAGACATTTGATGAAGGTCAACAGTGTTGGGGGTGGGGTTGCACAAATTATATCAAGAGAGAAGTGTTTGTTGACATTTTGACAAAAGTATAAGGAATTTTTCCTTTACCAGAGAAGATGTTCAGACTCACATGACCACAGCCTATGAGACCTTGGGGTATTACATAGCTATCCATTCACAGCTTTTACAATGATGAATGAGGTCTTAGCAGATGACTCACAGAAAGAGACAGAAAGAAATAGATTCCTCATACATCTGTTATTTTGCACCTCAGATAGCGTGAGGTGGGTGATTAGAAAAGAAAAAAAAAGAATAGTCTGGGGCTGTTTAATTGAACCCATCTGCTTGGCTATTAATAGAAAAGGCCTTCAGAAACTGACAAAAAGCTAAAGTATTTGATTTTTCCCTCTTAAGTATATTTCATTGACATATAGCAATAGAAGTTTTCTAATTTCTCCTAGCATAAGGTTTTGTATTGCTCTAATAATGCACTGATAGTACCTACCTTACACCTAAATCTAATATGGCATCAATAGTATAATGTGCTAACTGAATGCAAAAATAAAAAGTGGTGGTTAGAAAAGGAATAAGAGGTCAAATTCATCTTTGCCTTGGGATTGTTCACAAGATATTTTCAGGTTTCTTGAGCTCTTCTTAGGAACATGTAAGTTTTCTGATTTTAAGTAGTAATGGAATATTTATTAAAGACTGTCTTTCTTGTGGTATGTATAGAACCTAGTTCTGGTTATAGAGTTTCAGTACTTCATTCAAACAATGTCAGTGGTGTTAGAATTCCTTCTGCTGAGGCAGATCATATTCCATGCATGAGTATGGCATGTTATGCCCTCAGATTTTCATCATCAGATATCAATAATCAAATCACTTTACAATCTACCCTTCATGAAAAAGGACATGTCAATCATTTGTCTTTCGACTCTGATCATCATTCTCTTTGACTTCCCCATCCACAATACCCCTCACTGGTACTATTTTCCTTCAAGACCTGGATTATATCACTTGAATATATCTGCATCCCTAAATAACTAAAAAGCATGGTCCTGGGACATAGAGTGTGCTTAATAATTTTTTTAAAAATGTATGCACTTAATCATTCACTTATTCATTTGTCATCTGATGCCAACCTCCTAGTAATGGGCCTTTATGAATTTAGCTAGAGTATAGGCAGTTGGTAAATCTCTTAAGATTTTCTACCTTGAGAAGGACAGTCAGAGCTGGAATTATACTGGCCCTCTAGAACTTATGGTCACTATGACAGATACTACAATGAAACATTGGAGTTGGAATTTGATGGAGGTCTGATGAAGAAAGAGACTTCAACTTCAGTAGCTCAAAGGTTTGATGGACCATCTATAGAATTTTTTGATCAGTATGTGTCTATGTGTATGCATATATACACATATGTGTAGCTATGTCCATCCATATGTGTATTTATACATGTTAATAGATATATAGATAATAAATAGTGCTAAATCTATAATTATTTCTAACATCTATATCTAGTGCATATCTACACTTATACCTTTATCTACATCTATAGCTACAGTCATATTTTTGTATTGCATAGACAGTAAAGGTCAAAAAGTTGTTCCAGACAAATGGAAAAGAATTGGTCAGATTAATAACCAGGAAATAACAAAGCTCCTTCAATGAAGACAAACTTCACCCAGAAACATAAGACCATCTTTTTAATGCTAATATTTTACTTTTTTTGTAAGACTATGAGACAGGGACCACAATAGTATAATGAATTAAGAATGAAGAGCACACAGAAAATAATAGAGAAGTTTATGGTGAGTGTAAGTGGCCTAAAATATATGACCAATGAGAAACTGAATAAAAAAGAGGAAATCTAAGGGAAATGGATTATTTAAAAAAAAAGGAGATAGACTAGTAATGACTGAGGGATACAGTTAACAGGAGAACAGCTCAAATATTCCATAGGTATCCTTACAATGTTAAGAGTCAAGAAGTTTTTCAACATGTTGAGTGTACCCCCTTTGACAATGGCAATGACATGGAGAAGAGCCACAGAGGGTAACCAGGCATGTATAGGTTGTGACCTATATCATTGTAGAGAACATTTAAATTGATACACTCACAACCCCATTTAAGGTTATGAGTATGTGACCTAAGAAGATGGAAAGAAAGAATAATGTACTTAAACATTCATTTTAAAATTACCAGGGATTATAATTTAAGGAAATGGTTGAGAAAGATTCTTGTTCTACTTCAATAAGATTAAAAAATTATTATTTTTTAAAGTGGTACTGCCATGCCTATGTGACATTATTGATTAATCTTCAACTATAATTTCTTTAATGTGCTTATGGTATTATCATTTGATGATACATTTAAATGGAACATGCCTTTTGTGTGAGGGGTGGCTAGGTAGCACAGTGAGTAGAGCACCGACCCTCAAGTCAGGAGGACCTGAATTCAAATCCAGTCTCAGACATTGAACTCTTACTATCCGTGTGACCTTGGGCAAGTCACTTAACCCCAAATGCCCTCCAAAAAAGAAAAAATATATATATGCCTTTTGTTTTAGAAAAAAAGTGAGCAAGTTAACCAGGCAGAAAAAAGGAGACAATTACTCCCTTCTATGTAGAAGAGTAACAGTTACACATTTCTGTGAGACTAGTAAGTCATACTATAATGGACCTATTTTACTTATTCTGTTTGCTCACTAATGGGATGAAGAAACTAATACAGAGGAAGCAAGGAATTTGAGGGAAAAAAACATTTGGAAAGCATCTTCTCTAGTTATCAGGCCATAATATTTAGAGTTGTTTTTCATAAAATCTTTCCTAGCAAGAAACTGAGAAAAAAATTTCATACCAAATTTCTTTGATAAAAGACTCATTTCCCAAATATATAGGGAATTGAGTCAAATTTACAAAAATAAGAGTCATTCCCTAATTGAAAATACTTTAAAAATATGAACAGTTTTCAGAAGAAATCAGAGCTATGAACAGTTGCATGAACAAATGCTCTAAATCATATACAGAAATTCAAATTAAAACAATGCTTAAGTTCCACCTCATACCTATCAAATTGACTAACATTAAAGAAAAGAAAAATCACAAATGCTGGAAGGGATATGGAAAAATAGGGATAACCAATGCAGTGGTGATGGAGTTGTGAAATAGTCCAACAATTCTGGAGAACAATTGAGGACAATGCCCAAAAGACTACCAAACTGTGCATACCCTTTGACCCAGCAACAAAACTACTAAGTCTATATCCCAAAAAAGATTACAGAAGGGGTGGGGGAGGAGGAGAACCCTCCATATACAAATACATATACATAAACACACACATATTTGTATGTATATGTATGTGTGTGTGTGTGTGTGTGTGTGTGTAGCAGCTTTTTCTGTGATGGAATAGAATTGGAAATTTTGGGGATATCCATCAATTGAGGAATGACTAAAAAAAGTTATGGTATAAGATAGGATACTATTGTGTGTGAGAATGACAAGGGGAATGGTTTCAGAAAAAAAAAAATAAAACAACTTGGGAAGACATTAAGTGATTCAAAGTGAAGTGAGCAAATCCAGAATATTATACACAGTAAAATCAAAATTGTAATGATGATCAACTTGTTAAAGACTTAACTACTCTGATAAATACAATGATTTACAAGAATTCCAAAGAATTTATGAAAAATGCTATCCACCTCCAGAAAGAGAACTGATGACTTTGAGTACAGATTGAAACTTACTTTTTAAAAAATTTTTATGTTTCTTATTTTTTTCTTGTTTGTTTGTTTGTTTGTTTATAACATGGTTAATATGAAAATATGTTTTAGATGACTTCACATGTGTAACTAATATCATATTGCTTACTTTCTTAATGGGTTAGGGAGGGGCAAGAATGTGGAAGATAATTTGAAATTCATTTTTTAAAATAATAAATGTTAATGATGAACACTGAAAAAAATTAAAATAAAATCTTTCCTTACCCCTCCAATTTTTAGCTCTTTCTTTCTGCTATGAATTCATTCTATGTATTATCTGTACCACTCATTTGCCACAAATTATATATGGTTTGTGATAGATATATTAATATATTGCCTTTATTAATTTAAGTTTAATGTTATTTGGATGAGAATTTTTAGCTTTTGTATCATTAAACTCATGTATTATTTTTTTCCTCTAAATTTTGTCTCATTTGAAAAACTGTATTTTTTTTAGAACCAAAACAATATATCCTACACTGAACTTATCACTGTACATTGGATACATTCACTCATTCATCAAAGAATATTTACTGAGCATTCCCTACTGACTTTTGTTTCGAAATAAGCAAGTGAAGAAATCCTGCAAAGTTTTCTAATGCTAAGTGGTCTTAAAAGTTCTGTTAGACTAGCACTGGCATTGTCTCAATCAATCAATATGAATTTAAGCACTGGTTATTTTTCCACTCTCCTAAGTGCAGGGTATATAATGCAAAATTGAAATAATCCCTGCTCTAAAAGATCTTCGTTCTACTATAGCTACACAATATTTTCACAGATTGGTAGATATAGGATACATTCAAAATAAATAGTTGGTGAGGAAGAACACTAATGATAGGGAATAAATAAAGGCCTAGAGGATGGTGGTAATTACACCTTTCTTTGAAGGGATAAAGTGGTTCAAAGAGGCAGCAAACATAGTGATATATTGATAAATATTTAACAACTGGATCTTTAAAAAATGGTACAATTTATTAACAGTTTATCCATTTAAAAAATTAAAATATTTTACCATTTTTTTACTTTGAACTCCAAATTCTCTTCCTCCCTTAATCCTCTTCCCCACCCATTGAGAAGAAAAGCAATATAATACCCATTTTCCATGTTGTGAAGTCATACAAAACATATTTTCATATTAGCCACGTTGCAAAAGAAAAAAAGAAAAATGGAGAAAGTGAGAAAAATATACTTTATTCTGCACTCAAAGTCATCACTTCCCTCTCTACAAGTAGATAGTATTTTTCAAAATGAGTCTGAAGTTGGGAATCATTGTATTTATCAGAGTAGATAAGTCTTTCACAGGTAAAAGGTAAAATTAGTGAAGTGAAATAAAACAGAGAAATTAGTAAGTAGAATAATACAGAGCAAAAATAAAAGAAGGTCAAGTTAGCACAACATGAGTGAAGATTCAGTAAAAGAAAATGAAGAATGATCACACAAGAGAATTAGGAGAATGGAGTGTCACCAAAATCTAAAGAGGAGGAAATATCCAGAAGGAGAGAGTGATTTAGAGTGTTAAAAACTACAGAGTTCAAGAAAGATAAGGCCTGAGACAAGAATATAAAGCAATTAAATTTGGTAAGCACAGATCAATGGTAACTTTAGAGTGGACATTTTCGGTGAAAGAAGATATGAAAAGTGAGTTTTAAAAGGGTTTAGAAGAAGGTAAGAGAAGAGCAAATAGAGGTACCAAGCAGAGATTGCATTCTCAGTGATTTTAGCCACAAAGACATAGAGGATGATAGTTAGCAGTGATGGTACAATCATATGAGTTTGTTTGTTTTTTTAACTCGGGTTGAGATGGTTGTGTTTGTTGGTAGCAGAGAAAGAGTCAAGATAGATAGATGATAGATAGATAGATAAAGATAAGAGATTGATGGAAGCATGAGAGGGTGAGCAACAAGGGGGAGGAATAAGCATTTATATAATGCCTATATGCTAAGCACTTTACAAATATTATATCATGTTTGAGGCTCACAATAACTCTATTATATGGTTGCTGCTATTAGCCCCATTTCACAATGAGGAAAAGTGAGACAAACAGAAGTTAAATGACCTGCTCAGGATCAACACAGCTAATAAGAATCTGAGGTGAGATTTGAACTCAAGTATTAATGACTAAAGTTCCAGCCTGCTATCCATGGCACTACCGAGTTGCCTCAGTGAGAGTAAGAAATTAGTGGAGATAATTCACTGGAGAACTTAGGAAGGGATCAGACTAAGAGAGAGGGTAAACACTTTGGCCTTTTCATTCAAGGATGATGTGAAGAAGGAGATGGTGGGGAAGATGCTTAAGTTATGTTAGATGAGGGGGAATGACTTCATTTTTTCCCTTGAAATATATTATGAGACTTTTGTCTAATAGTATGTGGCGGACGAGAAGACAAGGAGTACTGTGTATGTTTTATGAAGATGAGAATGTTGGGAACAGCTGCTGTGGAGATCACAACAGAACACTTCCCTTCCTTTGGTGAGGGCACAGTTGAGATTAGATAATATAATTTTGTGATGGAACCAATTAGGATGACTTCACAATTGTTATAACTCTTTTCAGCAGCACAATAATATGAACAAAGAAAGTAGATGGTGGAAGTGATCTATACTTGAGTTTTGGTAAGATGTGTTCAGAGACAGGAAAAAGAGGCAAGGAATTCAAAAGAATAACATAGAATTGAGTTTGTTCCCCAAGGGGTAAAGATAGGAAAGGGAAAAGTGTAGCCAGTGCAGTGGTAATGGTCTGATGAGATGAGGGAATCAAGAAAATAGAGGTCAAAGGCAGGATGACACAGGGTAGGTGTCATAACACATAGGGGAAGATAGAGTGCTATTAGATGATTATAATAACAAAGATGATTCAATTTTTTTTTTGCTTTTTGGAGGGCAATTTGGGGTTAAGTGACTTGCCCAAGGTCACACGGCTAGTTTTTTTTGGTGTGTGTTAAGTGTCTGAGGCTGAACTCGGGTCCTCCTGACTCCAGGGCTGGTGCTCTATTTACTGCACCACCTAGCTGCCCCGACAATTCAAATTTCATTAACTTAGTCATTTAATTCTTTTGAATCCTCTTTTTTTCACTCTTCATCACTTCATAAAAGCTTTGTCTCATCTCAGGGGCAGCTAAGTGGCACAGTGAATAGAGCACTGGCCCCAGAGTCAGGAGGACCTGAATTCAAATCCGACCTCAGATACTTAACACTTCCTAGCCATGTGACTTTGGGCAAGTCACTTAACCCCAATTGCCCCTGCAAAAAATTAAAAAATAAAAGCTTTCTCTTAGTTTTAATATTCCTTAAATCTATAACTTCTTTATGTCATTACATTTATATATGATAGTTTATTCAACTGGCCTATGTTATAAGGATTTTAGTCACTGTGAAGTAGAGATGGCATATTGTAGTGGATAAATAATTGTCTTTACAGTCATAAAAACCTGTGGGAAGTACCCACTCTGACATGTATTGACTGTTTGACACTGGGCAAGTAATTTAATTTCTCAGTGGCAAAAGTAAATTATCTTAGACTCTTAAGTTCCAGAAAAGGTACCTGTGACTTTTTTCATTAGCAGTTCCCTATACCATTGGAATCATAGATCCAATTCCATTCCATCTTCACAGAAGTTAATCTTTCAAGTGGCACAGTGAATAGAGCACTGACCTTGGAATCAGGAGAACCTGAGTTCAAATGAAGCCTCAGACACTTCCGAGCTGTGTGATCCTGGACAAATCACTTAACCCTGTTTGCCTCAGTTTCCTCATCTGTACAATGAGATGGAAATGGTAAACCACTCCAGTATCTTTGCCAAGGAAATCACAAATGTAGTCTTAAAAAGTTGGACATTATTGAAGCAACTCAACAATGAAACAATTATATTTATGAAGACCCAAAGGTTTTATCTTATAAATGTTTACACTAAATGTTATATGTTTCCATGTATGTTGTATTGCCTTCTAATTCAGTCACTATCCCTTTGAAGTCATGAACACTGTTTTCTTCACCTCTGTAACTCCATTAGAATTTAACACCATTATTTTAATGGTACATATCCACTAACTGTTTGTTGAATGAATATGTGGCCATAGTCTTATTTTCAAAACAATCATGACTAGATAAAACTGTTACTAATTATATGAAATGATCTTTATGGGGAAAAAACAAAACAAAAAAACATCTCCCCTTGATACCTTTATCCAACCCAATTCCTGTCCCATCCCTTTTTCCTTCAATTCACTGAGTCATCTAGGTACATCGTCTATATCTGTTATCTACACTTTTTTTTTTACTGATCTTTTCTATTCCCTTTCTTCCCTTCTGTTCCATTCTCATCTATTCATTTTAATGTTATTAAGCATCTTTGTTGATTCCACTCTAACCAAATTGTCATCACCTTAATGCAAGTCCTAATTTCTTCCTCACTAGACAATGCAACAAATGCTTAATAGGTTTTTATATCTCCTCTCTATTCCCACTCTTTTCCATGCTTCTTCCTGTTATCAGAAAAAAATCTTACTTAATTTGAGATCTGTGTGTCAGATGAGCATTTATAGAAAACATTTTTTAAAACTTTTAGAAATATAAGTTCCAGTTACTACTACTATCATTAACATCATCATTTTTGTCATTCTCAAAAACTTTTGGTGTTTCCTAGTTACCTACTATTAAACTTTTGCACCTGGAATCCAATGTCCTCCGTAATCTGTCAACATTTTATATTGCCAGGCTTAAATTGCACTACTTTCTTCCTTATATACTACAATATAGTCACATTGTAATGTTCCTTTTCAATTTCTAAGGACTACCCTCCACTCTCCAAATATCTTGCTTTTTACTCATACTGTATCATTCTTTATACATCATCTTTAGATCTTTTTATTGAATTTCTAACTATTGTCTATTGAATTCTTAACTAAAGTCCAATACAAATGTAATTTTCTGCATAATGTTCAAATCAATATATCCTATCAGAGATTTAGAGTTGTAAGGACCCATCTAGTCTAGCCCTTCATTTGATGTATATGGAATGGAGGCCAAATAACTTGCTCAAGGCCACAGAGGTCATAAAGGAAAAGATATAGGATTTGAATCCAGGCCCTCCAGCTCTAAATCTACTACTACATTTTTCGCTGTACCACTATCACTGCAACAAGCATTCACATTAAGTGACTGTCATGGGCAAGACAGTACCACAAGACAAGGCCACAAAGATGGAGCCCCTGATTTCAAGAAATGTATATTGTACATTGTATCTTGTATATTGTACAAATGTATCTTGCTGTTCACATCCAGCTGGCAACCTTATCTTCAAATCTCCCCCCCCCCCCCGTGACCCCTACTCCCCAAATACATATAGTATTTTGTTCTTCTAAATCTTTTATATCCATTGTTACCATTCTATACTTATTCTAGTTATACTAAACTTTAGTAATGTGTCAATATATGCCATTTTGACACCCCATCCCTACTGAATTGTTGGCTTCAGGAGAGCAGAGATCCTGTTTCAGCTGAACTTTATATCTCTTCCAAAACTTGAAGGGTTCCCTCTGTGCATAGTAGATGCTTAATACAGTGTTTAAATTGATTTTGTTAAGATACACACATATATATATGTATACATACACACCCACACATATATAGCTATACATATGCTCTATAGAAATTGTATAGCAAATGAGTTAATAGATTCATCTCAAGAATTATGTCTTATTAATGTATTTTTTGACTAGAAAATCAAGTTCTTTTGCATCAGAAAATCAATTTTCATGGATTGTTTTATAATATCATAGAATTTGGAACATGTAGGTCATCTACTCCCATCTTTCATTTTGCAGATAAGGAAAGTTAACAAGTTTACCAAGTTTTAAGGAAAGTTTACCAAGCTGGGTAAAGTGACTTATCCAAGATAACACAGACAGAAAATGCCTGAACCAGGACTCAAACTCAGATCCTCTGACTCCAGAGTTATGTTACTTCAACTGCAACATCTTTTGGCTTATAATACAATTCCTCACTCCTCACATTCCCCCACCCCCCAAAAAAAAACAAATTCTCAGTTTATTACCTTAGTTAGTAACCTTAATAATGGACATTTTAGCGAGTAGCATCAGGCTGCGATGTGTATTGCTGCTAGCATTAAATTTTTTTTCTTTTATTTTCTCTTGTCATTTTTAGTCTTTTTGAAGCAACTGCTTACACATCAGTTGCAGTCAGTTAATGAAAGTGAGCAAAATTTTGAGATGCCCAAAATTTTCATCATTGAATCTATTTAGGGAGAAAGCAGAGAGAAAGCATACAGTCATTCTTCCTCTAATCTCCTACTTATTTTCAATGCAAATACTGGCAGCCTCACTTGTGGCCACAGGATTTAGTTACTCACTTGACTGAAAAGCATGTCAATGTAAATTCAGAAGGCTAAACCAGCATGCAAATCTCTGGGGTTTCAGCAAGTTATAATTCAGCCACAGCATTAGCAAAACAAGATAGCAATTATGCAAGGAATCAGCTGAAAGGTTATTTTTAATTTAAAATTTTGCATCTTTTACAGCTGTTAAAAAAAATGAAACCCAGACTATTTCTCCATGTAAAACTCACCCTGTAGAAGCCAAAACCCATATGGTACTTCTGTATCAGTATATTCTGAAGCAATTCTCAAAACTCTGATGTAAAAGAACAAATTGTCTGCTGGTGAGGTTAAATGGCTGTATTTTTCAACACTTTTAATAATAATCACCCAGAAAAAAAATGCATATTGACACCAATTAAAGCTTAGTGTTCACATGTCAGCAGTGTGCAAAATTGCTCCCTCTAAGCATTTCTCATTTCAGTTCAGACTATTTGCTTCTCACTCTGAATGAGCGATATTAGTTGAGAATTGAAAAGTAGGCAGATTCCACACGATAGCAACTTAGAGCTTTTTTTCTGATTCATAAGAAACAAAGTTACTTTTCCTAATGACTAACACTTATGTTGTTGCTACTGTTATTTGTTTTAAGTTTAGAGAAAAGGAGCCGGGGAGGTCACCTGTCCAAGAGAGACAGGTGGGCTGCAATCCACTGATGTCCAAAAGCCCAGGAAAATTAAGAAAACAAACAAGCAAGAAGGCAAGCAAGCAAACAAACAAAAACAACAGGAAGATCCCTACTGCCCTGGGTAGAACATCTGTGAAGGAATTATAAAACGACAAAAAATTCACCCAAAATGAAAAGTAATGGATGGATTGGGATCTCAGAGTCTCAAAGAGATCATCCAGGGCAACTCATATCTGACCAGAAATTCTTTCCACAACATCCTTAGTGAGTGATCATCCATTCTCTGTCAGAAAATCTCAAATGAAGGAGAACTTATTACTTTAGCAATAACATATGATCATTTTAAATATGTTGCTCTGTTCTGTTGTATATACTGAGATCATGAAAAAAACAAAAGTAAATCCAGAGCACAGAGACTGTCTCTTTGTGTATCTTCCCCACCCCACACCCCTCAAATACAAAGCACTATTTTCTAAGGCACATTGGACTCTCTTTTGCAAGGAACCACTCCCATTAAAACTTGGGTCCTTACAATTTCAGAAGTCAAGTGGGAATCCATTCTACTTTTAAAATGCTCTGTTGTTCAAATTTTTATTTTTTAAAATAAAATAAAAATATTTATTAAAAATTCAATTTTTAAAATTTCTTTACAGCAAGTGTAAATCCATATCTGCCCCTTTTACTTGTTCCTAATTCTGCAGAATTAGTCCTCTGCTAAACTGATAGAAATGACAAACAGTGCTCTGTATTTGAATGAAGGATAACATGGGATGACGTCATGAGGGAGACTATTGGTAAGATTATCAGGTGAATAAATGCTTATTTCATGGATAGTTAGGAAGAGGTGCCTCTTTACTAGTGGATCCAGATCTCTTTAAGCTCTGGGCTGGGAACCCACATAACAAAGTATTATTCCCGAACTATATATTTCTGATTATTGAGGCAAAAACAAGCCATCCCTATCAATATACAACCAGGATTATTATACAATGATAGTCTGAAATAGCATTTCTCAATATGTTTGGTTTCAGGGCCATTTACATTTTTAAAAAATTGTTGAGGGCCTCAAAGCACTTTTATATTTGTGTGGTATGTATTTATATTTATTTTATTAGAAACTATCAGAGCTTCAGTATTGTTATTAACATAACACTAATCTCAAGTACTTCTTCCCCTCCTTAAAGTGTCTTTGGGACCTACAGTCATCCTGGGACTACACAATAAAAACCATTGGTATGAACCATGATCCCAAAGTACTAAATGATTCCAAATCTCCCTGAGACAGAGCTTTAAATCCCACTCGGGGACTAAGTGAAAAAGTACTGACACTTTTAGTTCCTTCCTTACATTGGCCACTTCTCACAACACGAAGGGGAGTTTATCATTGTTTCATAGAAAAAAAAATCCCTTCAGCCAGACTTTTAAGAGGAATCTACAAATGTGGAAAAAGTAAGAATTTGGAATGGGGCTAACTACACATGCTCACTTATCTTTAGTTGGAAAACCAGGAGCTAAGAAAAAACTAATCCCTGGGAAACAGAAAATGACGCAGGAGACAAGCAAACAAAATATACCTTAAGACATGAATAATTAGACAGGTAATCGATGCAGTTAGAACAGAATCTGGGCATTTCTTTTCTATTCCCTATCTTTAGTCTCTACTCTATGCCATATTCCACATAGCAGCCAGCAAATTTAAAAGCATAAAGCACATAAATCACTCTTCTGGTCAAGAGGTTTGAGCAGCATCTTGTTGTCTGCAGGATACAGTATAAACTTATTCAGCATGTGATGTTAATCTGGCCCTTAATGATCTGGCTCTGACCTATCCTTCTGGACAGATTTCATATTACTTCTCAAAAAAAAAAAAAAAAGGTCTCATTCTTACAAAACTGGCTGTTTTACTGTTTCTTGTTCTCTATTACAAACATACCATATCTGGCCTCCATACTTTTTCAGAGATCATTACCCTCCTCGTTTTTGCCTCTTAAAATCCCTAACTCCCTTGAATCCCTAGCTCAGTTTCACTTTAACTTCCTTTCCCAGGACTTTTCTGGTTACTTTAGCTTTTAGTACTTTCTCCACCCCTACAATGATTTTGTGTATACTTTATATTAACTTATCTGTATATGCCCTATTTCCTTCCAGTG
Source organism: Petaurus breviceps papuanus (assembly GCF_028583685.1). Classification (NCBI taxonomy): domain Eukaryota; kingdom Metazoa; phylum Chordata; class Mammalia; order Diprotodontia; family Petauridae; genus Petaurus; species Petaurus breviceps. The sequence goes on from NW_027185809.1 coordinate 45,896,295, forward strand.
GAAAAGTTCCATGTTTGTTTTGCAATCCTTAGTGCCCAGCACAACGCCTTGCACAGTTGTTGTTATGGTTGGACCTTTGGTTTATTTCGAAAAACTTTATTTTTGGAAACTCCTTCCAGTGAAGCAGTTTAGCAACAAAGCTGCTAACCTTTACAGCTAAGAAAAGTGCACTAACTGCTTAATTTATAAGTATACTAACTGGTTAAATACCTTGTCTGTAAACTTACAGTTAACTGTGAATCTTCTAGAGGACTTGAACCCATCTGAGTCTTTCAGATAAGACCAGCCCTATATCCACTATGCAACACATTTTGCAAATGGTCAGTATTTGATAATTGATCAATTGATACAAAACAATAACAATACAAACATACCATAAAAATAACAGTAATAACTATTATAATAACTGGCATTAATATAACACTTTAAGTTAACAAGGAACTTTACAAAAATATTATTTCATTTTATCCTCTTCTACTTATTTATTCTGTGCTATTATTCTCTTCATTTTACAAAAAAAAAAAAATCCCTGAGACAAGAAGAGGCTAAGTGACTTTTCTGGGGGCACAAAGGTAAATTCAAGGCCTGATTTGAAACTGGGTCTTTTTGACTCTGGTCCTATTCACTGCACCACCATCCTAATCTCTTTTCAGTACGACACAGTCATTTAGCTACTTGAAAAAGATTATCATATCCTTTTCTTAATAGTAAAAATTTCCAGGTGTTTTTCAACCAATATATACTTGTGGATCCATCAATATATAAGCCTCCATTGATCACTTTCCCTTAAAATATAAACTATGAAAAATCCACTGAACAAATCAATATTCACTACTGATTACATCCGTCCAAAGGAAAAGAAATGTTACCAAAAAAATAAAAAATCAGTAAGTATAAGGATATGTATAAAAAAAGGAAGGAAAGGTCAAATAGGGTTCAGTGAATGTCATATCTGCTACCACCATTTCCCTTAAGAATATATGCTTAAAAAAAATTCTGAGAAAGGTATAAGAGGTAACAGTCATATCAGTCTGGGAGAAATCAGTTGTCAGGGTGTCTTTGTTTATGAAGCTAGGTTTAGGGAAGGGGAAACTGCAGCCTCAAGGTCATGTGTGGCCCTCTAGGGCCTCAAGTAAGGCTCTTTGACTGAATCCAAGTTTTACAGAATAAAGGAACTGAGGCTGCAGTTCCCCACCCCTGAGTTAAGATAAGAGCTAAAGGGCTGAAATCACTTTCTTCTGAATATGGATTGATCCCCTTATGGACTGCTGATCCTCATTCTCTTCTGTTCTCAACCAAAAAATTCCGAATCAAAACCTTGTTTCTGGCCTGTATTAACAGTCAGCTCAAAAACCCCTTTTCGACCCCAACTGAGTTCCCTCTTGAAAAGATATTTAGCACTATGGGGATAATATATCTCATCTACAGTCCAGTCTACAGCGAGCACATATGTCACAGCTCATGGGTTTCTAAAAGGTCAAGCTGCCTCTTTGGACTTTCAGTATTATAGTAATTACTTTTTTCCCTTTTTTGCCCTCCTCTTTAAGTACTACTTTAAGTCTCCACTGTGTCTTGACCCTGCCTACCCACAACTGCCTGAATTTTAGTTACTGTATGTATGGTAATAACACAGTCCAATAGTATAGTGAAAGATAAAGACATAGATTGGTCACATTTCCAAAATACATGTTCAAAAATCCTAACCACCTACTGCTTATCCTTGTTTTTATAGACTGTTGCCTGTAGTCATAGCTTAAGACAATGGAAGGCATGTATTTGAACATTTGTATGTACATAATCCCATTATCAGAGGCTCAGAGATTTAGAATTGCTAGGAAACTCAGAAGTGTAGTCTAGCCTTCACATTTTATAGATGAGAATAAGAAGGCTCTAGATGTTAATTGGCTCAAAAATAAGTAACAAATACAAGCCAGGTCTTCTGACTCCAAATACATTGTTCCTTACACTCTACAAATCTCCTTTGTGTCATCAACAAACATTTCTTGAATACCTACTATGTATAGTGCATTGTGCTTAATACAGACTTTTTTTTAATAGCTCAAAGGCATAAGGAACTTCTTAACCCCTTTCAATAATGTCCAGCCATGAAAAACGATATGTTTTATTAGCAGGGTAAGTTCCTTCTTTCCCAGAAAAGCAAAATGTTAGCATTCCCACTGAGATACGCAACCCACAAAAATTATCCACAAATTCCACATGAGTGACTGTGCATATGTACAGAGTGAAAAACAGGCCAAGGAGAATACTAAACTGCACTGTACTTTCTATCACAGCTTACTTTTTATAATCAATATGGAAGTGTTAACTGGGTAGTGATGCAGAATAGAAACTAGATGTGTGATTTCACTGGTATAGGGAGGCCTCTATGAGACATTTTCTCTACCAGTGCAGGTCAGCATTTTTTGTGCAGTGTTCAATCTTCAAAGGTTGTTTAGAAGGAGAAGTTAAATGATTTGGCCAGTGATGAATGGCCAGTAAGCCCCAGCAGTGATGTTGGATATAAGCCTTGAAAACATGATCATATTAATATAGTAAAGAAAGAGGATGTTACATGAAACTGAATTTCTATTGTGTAATTTTGAATTGTAGACTAAATTTAAAACAATAGTACCAAGCCCACCCTTACTCTTCTATGTTCATCTCTAACCTTTGTGCTCTCATATGTTGATACTCCGTTATTTTATTCTTTTTCATCATTATCACTACTACACACTTCACGTACTAACATACAAAACAATCTACTCCCCCATAAAAGCCTTCCTTTTTAACAAATACTTATTGTCATGAAAAGCAAATTCACATTGCACTGCCAGTGTCTGAATGTCTTACTCTGTGTGTACAGTTTATTGCATCTCTGTCAAGAGATGGGATGCATGCTTTATCATCAGTCTTCTGCAGTCAATATTGGTCAATGATTGTATTGATCAGAATTCTTCAATTTTTCAAAACTGTTATCTTCTACAATGTTGCAATCATTGTATAAATTGTTCTCATATTTTGTTCTCATCACTCCGCATCACTTAATCAATTAATAATATAAGTCTTCCTAAGTTTTTCTAAATTTTTCCTTTTCATCATTTCTTATACCACCATACTATTCTATTACATTCATATACTCTAACTTGTTCAAGCATTCCCTAATTGATATGCATCTATTTGATTTGTATTTCTTTGTGAAAAAATACTATCATAAATAAATATAAACATAAATATAAATTATTTACATATGCATACTTTCTGCCTTTTGCTTTCTAGAAGAGTTGGGGTAATTCATAACTCCAACAATAGTACATTAGTGTGGTTGCTTTCTTAATAGTCCTGCCATCTATTACCTTTTCTTTTTTTCTTCATCATTTATTGTCTGCTTTACCAATGAAATGAATATGAGATGAAACTCCCTACTTATTTTAATTTGCTTTTCTCTTATTGTTATTCCTTTGGAGCATTTAAAAAATATGACAACCATTTTTTTTGTAAGTGATTTTCTACAGTAGACTGCATTATCATTATCATTCCTCTGATGTCATGCTAGGTAACTGAAATTCTTTTTATCATTGTCATGTAAATAATTCTACTGTTTCTGCTTGCTTTGCTTTACTCTTCCTTGTCACCATATTTCTCTGAATTTTTGACATTTGTCATTTCTTATAAATGCAATGCTATTTCATTGTAATCATATGCTAAAATTTGCTTTCATAATGCCTATGGTAACTATAAATATGCAGATATGATTATCAATCACAAAATGTAACAGGCTTTCTACATGGGGGACATAGCTCAAACATTTATTCAAATACCAGAAAACTGAGTCCCAAAACCAGAACGTCAAAGCCATCACAGTAGTCACTGAATTGGCACACATAGTTAATGCAGTAAACACACACATTCTCAAGCCTTCAAAACAGGACAGGCTACCTCAGGCAAAGATCATCCTCTCCTCATGGTAACCGCTCAGCCTGGACTCAACTCACTTCCCACAGCTTGGGCCCCCCGCAGTTCCCATCCCCGGAAGTCCTCAGCAGGAATCCTTGGCAGAAGTTCTGGCTCAAAAAAAAGCTAAAAAAAAAATGAGTTCTCACTGCCAACACTGCTGGTTCCAGTTACTGCACTGGCTCCAGCCTAGCTCCTAGTAGGCTCTAGCTCCTTCTTGCTATGTCAGCAAGTTCAAGGAGCATGGAAGATCTTCAAATCCCATTACCATGACAGGAATGCAGTCAAACAATAATTATCCTGTCATCTTTCCACCTCTTTATTTTTTTTTCCTGAGGTGGCAGTGTCTACATGATGCCACACAACCAGTTCACCTTTTTTTCTAAAGAGTGAAATGCAATAAATGGACATAGCATGAAATCCATGTCAGAGTCATAATCTAAAATAGTTAGAGAGGGAGGGGACAAAAATAGCGACCAGCAAACACTAGCAGCCTGATCATATTTCCTTGCCCCTTGCAAATGAAGGAATGGATCTTTGCCTACTGCAAAGAAAGGCATAAAAATTTCACTAATTTATGAAAGCTATCAATAATTCTCTTCACTCTATGTGAGTTTTTTTTTTTAATGGTGATACTGAAATAAATTAACTTGCTCAGTAAGGTCTTATTTTTCAACAGGAAAACAGATTCCCAAAATAACTTGCAGTATCAATAGTGATGCTGATTAGTTTTGATTAATATAGAAACTTGCATAATGCACTAATTTGTACAAAGCACAAATTTGAGGTCCTTGCCTTGAACTCCCAACCAGTATTGGAATTAGCTTTCAAGCAACTAGACTCCTACAGAAGAAAGAGGACATCACTGAAGGTGAAACATATAGATTAATTTCAAACAGAATGAGAAAAATGAGGTGAGAAGGCAATGGCAAATTTTCACAGAAAAATATCTTCTTTTTCTTTTTTTTTTCTTTTTGGAGTGGGGAGGGCAGGGCAATTGGGATTAAATGATTTGCCCAAAGTCACAAGACTAGTAAGTGTTAAGTGTCTGAGGCTGGATTTGAATTCAGGTCCTCCTTACTCCAAGGCCAGTGCTCTACTCACTTAACCACCTAGCCACCCCAAAATATCTTCTCTTTACAATCAAGGAAATTGTCTTTTAGTCTGATTGTATGTATAAAGCAATTTTTATATTTTAAAACTATAGTTTTACAATATTCTGAGAATGTTACCTCCCTTGTGGGGAGGGCACCTTAGTATAAAATATCAAAGATAGCCTGGGGAAGTCAGTGGAGCTATTAACCTGAGGCCAAGAATGGTAGAAAGGCCCTGAGCACAGGACCTGTCCATTCACTCAACTCTGCAAATAGCTAGAGGTGTCCTTGCGATAAGAATCAGGAACTAAATGAAAAGTCCAGCATGGGTTTTAGAAATGGAAAGAGATGTCAGGATGTGTGTGTGCGAAGGAAGAATTGCAAATGCTAGTGAATGGATAAATGCATGTGAAGGCACAAGGTGCTCATGAGCATTTACTCTTAGAAGTGGATGGGAAGAAGCCAAGTTCTAGGTAAAAAATGGAATCATTCCTTATTAACTAATGAATTTGCTTCAGGCAAACTAGTGAGGACAGAGAGTGAAAGAAGGTAAAGAAACTGAATCCCAAAATGAGAGCAGGAGAGGCTATTAGACAATATCAACAGCTTGGTGGTAGCAGTGATGAGGGGATGGGAAAGGGGTGAATCTTTGTGGGCCAGGTAGGGAAATGTTTTGATTTGTTATTAACTTGGGCTAAGTGTTTGAAAGAGCCCACCTTCACGTGGATCTTCAATGAGGTTACAGGGACAAAATCCTTCCACAATACGTTGAATCCTATGTTGCCCTGATGACTGAGAAAAATCAAGGTCTAGCCGTTTTTTCATATTATTTTTTTCCAGGCCAGGGACTCCTTCTAGTTTTAATAGAATATTCAAAATAACTATGTGATTTCCTTATTTTGCTTGTTGTTTTGAAGTGATATATATATATATATATAATATTTTTTTCGTTTAGCTACTAATTGTGAAATGATCAGAAAAATCTGGTCAGAGAAAACAAGTTGCTCATACAACAACTGAAGTCATAGCAATCAAAAAACTGACAAACTCTTGACTTCATTGAGAAATTGTCCCCAGAAGGAAGGATGTAATCATTCATTTCTGGTCTGTATGTGCCTCATTTAGAATACTGTGTTCATTTGGGGTAGTAATACTTTAGGAGGGATAGTAATATACTGGGGCTCAGCCAGAGAAGAATATACTGGGGCTCAGCCAGAGAAGAGTGTCCACACTACTGAGGGCCTAGAGAATGTCATTGATTGAAGTTTCTGGGAATGTTTATCTTAGAGAGGACTGAATTTGTAAGGATATGAGGGATGCAGGGCGGGTGGGGGGGTTGGGGAGGCACCTGCCTTTTATTATTAGAATGATCTCCATGGAGATGATGAATGAAATTTTGTCTTGTTTTTCCTGAAAAGGCAACACGGAGCAATGAGTAGAAGATAAATGGCAAATGGAAGAGTGAGGAAATGTTCTAATAAAGTGATCCAAAAGTAGACAGAGCTCTCTAGGAGGGTAGAGGATTTATAATTGTTTGAATTCATCAAGATGATGCTATGTGCCCCCAGGTCAAATATGAAGAACCAGGAAGCCTTGTTGATGTGTTAGATTTATGTGATGTGTTGTGTTTATGTTATGTGATGTGTTAGATTTATGTGATATGAAGTGTTCCCTTCCAGATTCTCTAAGTCCATGAGAAAAGCTTGAAACCTGTGCCACTTCTCAGGTAAAGTTGATTACAGATCACTCAGATTAGAGGGAGAGTTGGTGGCAGAGCTTATTAGGGGAACCACTGAATCAAATCATGGACTAGAGAAGTGGAAGAAAATAGGGATATCAGGAATGATGTCAAACTGTAAAGGATACACATCTCCTCAAACCCCCATCTTCTCAATATCCCTGCTCCTCTTCTCCCCCCAGGCCCCAGATACATATACACTGACACAAGAAAGGCTAAGGAATTCAGGGAATAGTAATATCAATTTTAGATAGATACGTGTGTGTATGTGTGTGTGTATGTGTGT